>NC_142069.1:27330355-27643391 GCF_059756535.1 Pantherophis guttatus
CATACCAAGCACAAAGTCTCTTAGAAGCTCTCTCTGGTCTAATGTCTGTGTCACTCTTATCCACACAATTGGCAATTCAACTCAGTTTTCAGCACATTGCATGTCAGTGCAAGGCTGACTAGACTAGAATGGATTCTTTGGTCAAAATTTACTTTTACTTTCAGCATGGCAATTGTAAGGTTAAGTCTCTTAGCAGTAAGAAAACAGTTACCAGACAAACACTTATAGTCACTTTTTGAATATTTACTGTTCTTAGAAATGGGTTGATGGTGATTATGATCATTACTTTTTCTCTGCTTCATTCAGTCTTTCAACTTTTTATATTTTATCTTACTCTGCCAGCTTGCCTCTGCTCACCTTCCAGTCTGCCAGCATTACCCCACCAGTATAGTCTCTCAACTTTGATTGATAGGCACTTTCCTTCTCTGTGCCGACTGCCAGCCACATTGCATGCATGCCCATCAAGGCCCACCTGCTCTACCTGATCTATTCTCTCAGTTTGGAATGGATGAAACATTCCTTCTGTTTTTTTTCCCTTCAGAAAGTCACCTTCGTTAAAGCTTACCAGTCTATCAGAAACTTACATGTATATTTGAATAACACTAGTGATTGAGGCCTGGTGTTGAATAACACCAGGGTCTCAAATCTTCTCAGTCAGCACCCCTTCTCCTCACTGACAATATCTAAAGTGTTCCAGCAAACCACAGACCTGGAAATTTAAGCTTTTCCCTGAGGCTGATTATTGGATATCCTGATTCATTTCCATAAGAAGCATCCTTGCTGAGTTTGTCATCCAAAAAAGCAAATGATCCTACAACGGAAAAGTAAACATTAGATCTTAGCGATCTTGGTTTTGGAAAGATCCAAAGTGATCTTTCCAAAGTATGAGTTGTATCATCACAAGAATCTTCAACAAGATGTCCACACAAGTGAATAATACTGCTTTGTTGATCCTGGGCAGGTTTAAATCTCAACACAGAATGAATGGGCATATAACTCAAATATATGGTTTCCAAAAGTTTATTTGAGTGCTAAGATTAGGCCTTTGAATGGGGCTTATCACCAAATGAGAATCATTTTTTTAAAAAAATAATTACTAGGCAGTAAACCTGCTATTTTCTTAGCTTGAAATGGTATTATTAAAAAAGATGGTACACACACACAAACACACACACATATGCAAATGGAGGTAGAGTGGATAAGGTTAATATTGAATTGTGCTATTTTCATTTTTCATCTTCTTTTAAAAGGCTATAAGACTAAACACTGTTTTCCTTGTGCCAATGAAATGTTACATTTTCTGTGCTACTTCTACCATTATAATCGGCAGATAGTTCTGCTTCCAATGACCAGCAGGCACTTTTGGATCAAACTTTAGGGTCAGATCTGTCTGATAGGTTCAAACTCCTCCTGTGGCAGCCTGCTTCAGGTTTCCTGCTACACAAACAAAATTGCCTCTGCCAGCCTGCTTCTCCTTCCCTGCCCGTTTCCCTGCCAGACTACCCTTGGCTCTATCAGCCTGCTTCTCTTTCTGTCTACGGCCATTATATAAGGACATACTTCCTTGTCTGTTGATCACAGCAATCCAATGAATATAACAAGGTTCTGTGCCAGCCTTCTTACTTTGCCTGCTTCCCCTGAAACAGCTGCTGAATTCTGAATGGTGCTTTATCTCACTATGCCAGCCCACATTTTCCAGCCTGCTGCACCTGTTTGCTGGTGATAGCCCATATGACCATTTGTGAGCCCTTCTTTAGATAGGAAGATACTTACTTCCAGCCTATCAGCCAGTCTGGCACCAGTCTACAATGAAGTCCTCTCTGAAAAACCAATTGCTAACCAACAGATTGCAGCAAACCTCATCTCAGGAAGCTTAGATCATACTGAACATCCAGAAAGCAATGATCAAGATATCTTTCTCAGGAGTAACCGAACTTGCTAAGTAACAATGCCAACCCACCTGGCAACCCCATCCCCCCCAAAGGATATTAATCACCACAAAAAGTTAAATCAACTACCTATTTTCAATGTCATAGCAGAAATGCAGATGGAAAAATAATATACTGGGAACTGGAATGTGATCTTTTAAAAAATCTGGAAAAACAACATGATCCAGGTGGCCAGGAAGGAGACTCTGTTTCCTTAGGGTCTTGCATAAAAGCAGGGTGGAACAACAACTGATGACCTCCTTTTACCAGTCCACAATAGAAAGCATCCTCACTTATTGCATTACGGTATGGCATGCCAATTTGACAGCCGCGGATAGAAAAACATTTCAGAGGGTGGTGAGCACAGCACAAAACATCATAGGCTGTCCCCTGATACCACTAGATGAGATTGCTAGGGCTCGCTGCCTTAGAAGAATGAGGAAAATTCTTAGGGACGACTCTCACCCTGGTTACCACTTCTTTACCCTCCTACCATTGGGAAGGAGATATAGAAGCATAGCCAGCCGCACAAACAGGCTCAAGAATAGTTGTTATCCATGGGCTGTCAGACTCCTGAATGTGAAATAACATCATAACTACATAGTACAATGGACTTGCAGGCAATGTGTAACATGTTCACACTGGTGCAATAGGACTGGGTGTTAATATGATTTATTGGGTTAGGGATTTTCTGTCTTCACTGTGAGTTGTATTGTGTTGTGGGGGGGGTTAGGGTGCACTGAGGGAGCTCAACCAATCTCATTGTATGTATGTTGTGCACTGACAATAAAGATTTGAAATTTGAAAAATGTCTAGGAAACTTTCTGTATTGATTCAGCACACCTCTCTATATGATTTTGTTGGGCAAAAAGTCTGTTGTTCTTTCCTTGTTTTCTTAAGAGTGTTTCAGGTGTTATACATAGCATATATTGCATAAATGGAGAGCTAGGTCTCTAAAGGTCTACCATCCTTACTATTTATATCTCACTTTGTAAACAACAATATAGAAGCTGCAACTCATAATAGAATCTCAAATTATCTTCTTTTGTCTTCAAATTGAATGGTTGGATCAAACTGAATTATGGTTTCTTCACCATCTAAAACTGGAGTTCAAATAGCACCAGAACAGTTTCATGCATGTGTTGTCCAAGTGTGTTGTAATAAAGTTGGGAAAATGAATAAAGTTTCAAAAAGCTGGTACTGTTTGCCATGAGAAGAAATGAAATAGCTTGAATGCTAGAATTTGGGTATCTAGGATTTATAATTATCAGGATGTAAAGGTAAATAGGTAGAGAATAAGTAATTAGATCACCAGATGAGATGATAGGTTTCTTACTAAATAAAATAGAGCCTCCAAGGAAATTGGAATTACCTTTTTAAGGATACTTTTTTTTTTTAATTTGATTTATATGCCGCCCTTCTCCGGAGACTCAGTGCTCAGTGCTAAGCAATAGCCTTCATTCTTTTGTATATTTATACAAAGTCAGCTTATTGCCCCCACAACTGGGTCCTCAATTTACCTACCTTAGAAAGGATGGAAGGCTGAGTCAACCTTGAGCCTTGGCGAGATTCGAACCTGCAGTAATTGCAGGCATCTGGTCTTAATAACCAGCTTAATAACAGGGTGCCTTAGACCACTGTACTACCAAGGCTCTTAAAAGGTGACTACCCAAAAAGGATTACATAGGCAAAATAATGTTGATGTTAGTATTAGCACGGATATATGATAGATTTAGGCATATCATATTGGGACTGCATAAATCAAGATGACCATTAGATGCAGATCTCTGCAATCCAGACATTAATCAGGGATGAATTATGATTCTTTGATAGATCTCAAGGTATCTGTAGTAATTAGTAAACATATCATTTCTTCTGGATAGTAAGAACTGTAATTAGCTTTTTTTATCTCCTGAATTAGGTTTCTGGAAAAGAAATACTTGGGAAGAAATGAAGAGGTGATCTTTGTGTTAAAGTCTTAGTGACCTTGGTTCTGTTGAAATGATGAACTTATGGGTTGACTATGTTCTAAAAGCAACCTGATCCTTAATTCTTAGTCTATATAGGCCTCCCCAATCCCATTTCAGCCACTGTTTTTAAATGCCTGGTTGTGGTCCTCCTGGATCAATCAGAATGTTGGGCTAGATGGCTTACAAAACTTCCTTCGATTTTATGATTCACATATATTCAATCAATAGGCTTGGGGATAATTTTCCACTGTAATACAGTATTAGTGCCACCCACCCTCCCCTTTCTCGCTTTCTCTCTTTTTTGTGCATTGTCTTATTGTATGCAAACTGAGTTTTTCTGAACATTGAGCTTAGGTTTTGAGTATGAAGAGCATAAATAACTGACTGTTACTATAGCTACTAAAGTGATTGATGAGATGACTGCAAATGCCTGATCATAATACTTTTTGAAGGTGTCATTTTAGCTATCAGCGAACACGCAGTTTTGTAATATTTCAAAAAGCTTTTCATCAAAGTGGGCTTGTCCTTCTGCAGCAAAGATTCTGAGTGCAGTTCCTCATTTTGCTGTTCTAATTGCTTTTTCTCACATAGGACTCAGCCACCTCTTTAAGTACTAGACCTGAATCTTATATTACAGTTTTCCTAACCTTGTGATGCATTTTTTTTAGGTATATGGAAATTTGGGAGAAAATGTGTGAGCTTAACTAAATCTGCATTTAAATAAAACATAACATTTTATGTAGAATGGAAGAATCAATACCTTTAGTGCTAAGAAAACAAAGCCCAAGGGTTTTGCTACAAACAAATTTAATGAAATTTCCACTGAACAAATATTTTTGATCCTTATCAAAAATAATTCATCATTTTTGCTACATCATGACATATACCTTAATGGAATATGCTTTTAATTAGTAAAGCCTGGTAAAAATAGAGAAAATTAGGGAAAATTATAACTTTAATTTCAGTTCTAGGCGTCTGCTGAGATTTAAACCACCTATTGCTGCTGTGCCTTTAACAGCAGCTTTGTCTGAATTATCAAATGAGGTATATTAGGTGTCTGAATCATCTCCAGTAAGATTCAAATCTAATCATTCTGTGACATCAGATTTGATTTTATGATTCAATCAGAGTAGTTGATCCAATTCAGAGAAGAGATATGATTCAAAATCATATCAATCAAATCAAATCAAATTCAATCACAAATCAAATTTTCGAACTGAATCTGTTCACAGCTCTTTGCTTTATGAAAGCTACACTAACAAATAGATGGACAGGCTGGATTCTCCTTGTACTTTCAAGTGGCACCTTTAAGCAACTCTTAAGCAGTAAAGAGTCTTACAATCAATGTCATCTCAGAATTCTCTATTAGGTAAGGTATACCACCAGGGTTGGGATCCTACCAGTTTAACAAACCGTTCACTGAGCGCGCACTTTATACATATGCAGTTTGCAGAAAATTGAACTTCTGCATTGCTGAGAGCAAGGAAAACAGCTGAGGAACGGCAATCCACTCTGCCGCCCCGATCAGCTGGGCTGCGGAAGCAAAAATATAGGTGAGTATAATGCAGGGGCGGGTGGGAAGGCCCACTTTAAAGAATGAGAGAACCGGTTCTCTCACAGCTGAAAGTCAGAGCTAATGGTTTGCCTGTACCGGTAGAAACCCACCACTATATACCATGCTTGTGTAGTGATGAAGGAATTGGACAAGAAGTGGAGAGATCCTGGCTGCATTCCATCCCAATTACCAGAAGCTCAGGGGTGGCTATAGGTCAGTCCCCATTTTCTCAGACCAGACTACCTTACAGAGTTATTTTGGAAACAGATAGTGACAGGAATGCTGCAAAGACCACTTTGCTATCTTGAACAAAAGATAGGATAAAAATCTAATCAATCAGTCAGTCTGGTATGAGTTAGTACAGTATGCCAGTGGTAAATGCTGGAAGAAGCCATAACCAGAAATAATAGGGACACTACTTTTTTCTTACTCTTTCTTTCTGCTATTCTGTTTCTTACATTCCCTTGGCTTTGCTTGCTTTCTTGCATCCTGACTGATCCGTCTAACAAATTGCCAAAATAGGAGAGCACATTCTTGCCACATCCAGAGCAGATTGCTTCTAGATGGTTTTAAAATTAGTTGAGGTTGGCGTGATATTACTCATGATATCATATAGCCACAACAAAAGGGGCAGGGAAGAAGGATCCAAATTAAAAAAAAAACAGTAATAAACAACAGAGTGTTTATATAATGGGTGAGCGCAACAAGCAGTCATCACCAGAAAAAAATGTGACAGCCATTTTATTAATGTTTCCATTAGGCCTCTGGAAGAAGCTAATGTTAATGAAATTTGCAGCAGTTATTAAATTGGGAGACATTATGAATACCAGGAAGGAAGAAAAAGAGTAATAAAAATGCAGAAGGCCCTGAAGCTAGAATCTTATATCCATTTTTTCTAGGCAAGAACTACATTGGTTTCAATAGGATTTTCTAACCAAACATGCTGATGCTCCCACTGTTAAGTGTAAAACAGCCTTAATTCCCATGGATTTGAAAGTTTTGTGCTTTGTATAATTAAATCTGGATTATTAAAGCTTTTTTATTTACATTATTTAGGGCAAAAATGAAAGTTTTTTCTAGACCCTCAGTGGGATGGAAATTGTATGTGCACAAGGGATAATATTCCCTTCCCTGAATGATGTGTTTCTTTTAACTACGGGGTTTCCACTTTGAAAGCAAACTGAAGCTGGGTATTTCAGCCAGTATGTAATGGCTTATTACATATTACAATACTTATGTAAGCATTTAATTATTATGTTCATATCCGTCTTTCCTCTAGGAACTCAATGTTGTAGGCATATATGTTTCCTCACTCAATTTTGTCCACATCTTCCTATGTGCCTGGCAATGTTGGTTGGAGTTAGAGAGGAATTATCCAAAGTCATCAAGTGGCTTTCAGAGATTGAAAGGAAGCCCAAGCCTAGATATCTGCCAATCCAACATATTAACTGCATCACATCTGCTAATATGCCAAAATATTTGTAAGAACGTTTCTAAATATATTTTTTCTATATTTTTATGCTCAGTTTCTTCCTTCTCCGTTCTAAAATGAGCATTTTGAAGTTAAAATATTGTATATATCTTTACAGTTGTGATTTAAAAAAAAAAACTACAGAAATGGACATCTGAAACATCAAAAGCAATAACAAAACCAAGACTTTATACAATCTGCCAGAGAGTTTATTGACATGTTCATCATATGGAGCTGTTAGTGTAATTCTCCTATTCTGTTTTCAGTTTCTTCACACTAAAATAACTGATTCTGATATTCTTAATAATTCTGGTTGAGTGAACTCTATCTCATCAGTTTTCTGATAGCCTGTCATGGAATTAGACCTACACATTCACATTTTAATTCCTTAATAAAAGAAAATAATTAAATGAGACCATAGAAAAATGTGGGGAAATTAGTCTCTTTAAAAAAAAAAAAAAGTGTATCACTTTTCATTTCAACCAGTAATAAGAGATAAAGCTTTAGAAATAAGAGAGGTGGAAAGAAAGTCAGATTGCAAAGGAAAATGAGAAATGGAAAGAGATTTTGAAATAAGAATGGCAAAGAGACAGGGTAATACAACAATTGAAGAGAGAGCATAGGAATGAACAATGGCTTGCAGGAAAAAATAGAAGAGCCAATATGTGAAGCTGAAAAAAAGCCAAAGCTATACAATTCCACTAAACGACTGACATGACTGTCTCTGCATAACTGTATGAAGATATAAAATGCTATGAATGGATGATGTCATCCTCCTCTGACTCCCAGCCCATTGCAAATGCACTCCTGGACCATATTGTTCAGCTTGATTCAAATCTGCTGCTTTCTGACGTAAGCTGTTTTAACCTCTTCAGAACAGACAATTTTCAGTGCTTTGTTCCATTCTAATAGCAGCTCCATCTCTGATAGGCTGCAGTGCCTGCCACGCCCTTCCCCTCACAGCCCAGGTCAGCCATTTTATCCAGGCTATGCGCAGCAATGTTCTCTGCTGACTGGCAATTGGAGGTTTTTTTTTTTTTTTAATTGCCTGTGAAGTCTTCATTCCTTGGAGCTCAACCCTTTTGTCTTTCAGTGGGTACCCTTTTGGGTGCCTACTCTGCTTGATTCCCCATCCCTTGCACACAGTATCACAAAGTTTCCCCTCCCTTTACTTTTTTAAAAAAAAACATATTTAAGGTGCAATGCCAAGAGGTTTCCATGGACTAACTATAGAGAAATATAGGAATGAACAGCATGCTAATCCCTAGTCTTTTAATTAAATCCTCTTATATGTTGTGTATTCTGTGATAAGAACAACTATTAGTCATCCAATATGCCAAATGCTGAATGTTAAAAATCCTATGCAGACTGCAAACTCATTGTGTGATTTCCAATTCATTTAATTAATTTGTGTTTTTGTCATTTGAGAAATTTATATTGGAAAAAAACCTGGCTATGCCTCCTTTAAAATCTAAGACAGAAATCTATTCTATCACAAGCTACTGGAGATTCCAAAGTTTAGGAGAACTCAGGGAGGCTAAGAAAACAAAGAGACTATTTTGAAATATCACCAGTAAACAGCAAATGGATGTTTATCAGGAAAAAAGCATATCAGCCTTCCTGTTTTGCATTCTAAAGAAAAACTGCGAACAACTTCCAGAAATCTCACCTTAATTTAATCACTCGCAAAGGTAGAATTTTTGGTAACTTATTTTCCAAGATTCTGCATCGTAACCCCTTGATATTAAGCCCCCAGTCAAAGGGATAGGTTTATCCTTCATCATTCTGAATATGAGCCAGAGCTGGGAACAGTAGTAGAGCTAGATGATTTTAGACTCTAGCTCCAATCCCTTCTTTAGATATCAACAGCATATGAATCACTGGTTGTAATTCCCACAAGAAGTTCTTGTCAGTCCATATTTTGCTTTTTACTGCATAGGGTAAGGCTGCATAGAAGCTGAGGAAGACAGTGAAGATGACCAGATCAAGAATTGGCTTCTACAAGAAGACTAGATCTATACTTTATTGAGACAGTCTCTAGTAACACAATTTTGCAAGTCTGCCTGTGTCTCCCTTCCTTCCTTCTTATACCCAGGGAGTCTCAGAGGAGTCAGTCTGAGTCTTTTCCTGCCTCCTTCAGGCTTCACTTGTACTTCTTCTGTACAGACTGTTTTCCTAATGGCTTCTGGTTGCTTTCTCCAAGGTCATCTCCATGACTCCCTATGGAAGAGAAGCCATGAGCCACATTACTCAAAGAAATAAGAGAGCTACATTACTTTGCAAAACACCTTCAAAGAAGATGCTTTGTTTGAAACACTGTTGAAGAGCAGCACTCTTGTGCTCAAAGCTTTGCATAATCTAATCCTTGAATTATACCAGTGCAAAGGGAAAGGGTTTTTTTTGGGTTATTTGTTGAGAATCTCATGAAAATAGCAACATTTTTCTGAGTATTGGGGGATGGGTGGGAAATAACAAGTAGGAAAAGTGATCAATTTATTGATTTCAATCACATTTACTTTCATTCAGATTTATCTTCATATTGGAGCAGTTGGGAGCTAAATTCTGTTCCTTCAAAACTAGAAAATAGTTATTTCTTCTTGGAATCTGCTTCTTGATTTTGTACTTGAGATGGAAAAAAAACATATGTGCCTCCCATGTGTGTGTGTGTGTGTGTGTGTGTGTGTGCGTGCGTGTGTGTGCAAGTCTTGGTGTATTTAGGTCTTTTCCCATGTAAGATTGAGAGTATCTTGGCGACGTTTCGACGAGGTCCCACTCGTCATCTTCAGGCTGATGTCTTCGGCTTCGTGCCTGTGCAAGCAAAGTGTGATCGGAGATGCCGTCTCTCTATAAATACTGGTGGGAGGTGTGAAGTGTTGGCTTTGTTGCTGTAGGCGGGTTGGTTGGCTGTGTTGTTACATATTACCCAGGTCATTAAAACACAAAAGACTAATGGGCACACAGCTAGGACCTCGCCCACACAGGATGTTACGAAACAGCCGACTAATCTGCAAACATCAACTCCATCAACCAGTCAAGATGTAACAACACAGCCAACCAACCCGCCTACAGCAACAGAGCCAGCACTTCACACCTCCCCACCAGTATTTATAGAGAGACGGCATCTCCGATCACGCTTTGCTCGCACAGGCACAAAGCCAAAGACACCAGCCTGAAGATGATGAGTGGGACCTCGTCGAAATGTCGCCAAGATACTCTCAATCTTACATGGGAAAAGACCAAATACGCCAAGACTTGCATACTTGTACCCGTGAAAATCTACGAAAACAAACAAATATGTGTGTGTGTGTGTGTGTGTGTGTGTTTTCATAGATTTTCACGGGTAGAGGTATGCAAGTTTTGGTGTATTCTGGTCTTTTCCCGTGTAAGATTGAGAGTATCTTGGCGACGTTTCGACGAGGTCCCACTCATCATCTTCAGGCTGGTGTCTTCGGCTTCATGCTTGTGCAAGGAAAGCATGATCGGAGCTGCCATCTCTCTATAAATACTGGTGGGGAGGTGTGGGGTGCTGGCTTTGTTGCTGTGAGAGGACTAGTTGCTTGTGTTGTTACATCTTGCTTGGTTGATGGAGTTGATGTTTGCAGATTAGTCAGCTGTTTCGTAACATCCTGTGTGGGTGAGGTCCTTGATGTGTGCCCATTAGTCTTTTGTGTTTTAACGACCTGGGTAATGGGCTGTGTGTTAACATCCTGAGTTCTAGTGTTGTGATATCCTGAGTTAACACCGGATCTAAGATAACACATGACACTACCACCAATCATCCTCACCAGATTCAAACCCAAACCCATCCCATAGACGAAATACCACGATCCAGAAGCCAGACCACGGCGGCATCACCAGCTGCTGCACCCCCCTCCGATCCCCACACAAAGCAAACTGACACATGCCATGAACACATGGCAAGACCTCAAACTCAGAGCCAAACCAAAGCCCGGGATGTGGCATCTCAGCCATCTGCTCAGGACATTAATCAAAAAACTCATTATATATATATATGTTTTCTCAGGTTTTCGCGGGTGTTTGTATGTAGGTCTTTGGTGGGAGAAGACCCGAATAACCAAAGACCTACATATATATGTGTGTGTGTGTGTGTGTATATATATATATATATATATTTATATATACACACACACACACACACACACACACATACATACATACAGTGAAGGTTAGATTTACAGAATCATAATGCAGCATCTTTCACATGCAATTGACCAATAAATTAACTATGCAATCATGTTGATTTGGCCTAAACTTGTATCATATAAGTAACTACATAACTTGCATAACAACATCATGAAAATAATGTAAATTGTTGCTGTAATGTACTCTCCAATTTAATGGGCAATTGGAAATAATGGACATTCTGTTATAATTTATTTGTTAAATTATTAAATTGAGCTTTCACTACAATCTGAATAATATAATACACAGTGCTTTTGTAGTTACAAGAATTTTCAATCTAGCCCCAAGAGAGAAGTGCCTTCTCTCTTATTCCTATCACTGGAAACACAACAGATATTAGATAAAAGCCCAATAGAACAAACTTGTTCTAAATTTGCTTGATAGGGAGGATTCAGGTCAAGTAAGTTAGCTGACTCATAGGAATGCTTTTGAAATGTATAGATCAGCTGTCTAACAAGACTCACTTTAACTTTCTCCTGTTAGCACTTTGTTCTTACCTCCTACTGAGAAATGGGAGACTTAGCTGAGAATGGCTCCTATTTCAACCTTCTCCTGCTGAGTATTTACTCTTTAAATCATCTGATTCAGCCATTTTGTATTTAATTAGAATAATACTCTGCCTTGATAAAATATCTTTCATCTGGTGATCAGAGGACTTGCTACAGACATGTATTAAATCACTGGCATCTCTATAAGGATAAGAATATCACTTAGAAGACAAAAGGAAATTGCATTATTTATCTGAAAGAGAGAAAAGGCAGTGAGAGACAAGTGCTGAAGGTGAATTCTTCATTTAGAATAATGCAGGTGTTCAGGCTTTGGATCCAGATGATAGCCTTGGTTCATAAGATTCATATAATTTCTCTGGCCAATTTCAGGCTATATGTGACTTGGTCTCAAGTTGAAAGTGAAATTCATCCCAAAATATAAAAACACAACTGTACAACTTTGTTTCTCCAAACCATTTTGCATGCTACATACCGAGGCTAATGGAGTTGATCCAAATGGAGGTAACTTTTGATAGCACTGTTAATTTATGAATCCACCCCCCAAAAAGCCATATATTTCCCTTTTAAACATGTGGACATTTGTTTTAGTGCTCATTGCACTATTTATATATTTTACTTAATATCCAAGCTGTTCTGCAACACTTCCCAATTTATTTATTACATAATGTAATGCCTAGAATTGGCAGGAGATATGTATGCACTGCAGACTGTACTTTTTTAGATTGTTGTTGTTTTTTTATTTCAAAGCATGGAAGCAGTGGTTTATAATTCATAAATTTACATTTTCCATGATTTTTTCATTCAAGTGTAGGTTTGGTTTGCTTCAAGTAAAGAGAAACAATGACAGACCATTCCAGAAATAATAACTGAATAAATCCTAACTTCTTAGAGTGCCCCAATCCTAGTTTAGGGGAGCAAAGTTGGTTCAGAGTCTGAGAAAATTATTCTGCCCAAAGAGATGCTCTGATCTGAAGTTCTGATTAACTACTCTGTGTGGATGCCATGTTCCAGGCAATGGAGACATGATATTCTACAAGTTTCTTGGAGATCAGTTGGGAAGTCTTGAAAGGAACAGAACACCCCCAATCTCTAGTAATGATCTTGCTAGAGTATAAAAAATAGGTGGGTTCTCAATATAACCAATATCTACCCTTGAATCGTTCCTTTTCACAACCTTTTATGAGACATGAAAGGCAAGATTCTTACATTGTATCAAGTTGGAATTATAGCTAGATCACAGGTGGAGGCAGGTTCAGGTATTTTTGACAATGAGACTTTTTTCCCACTAATAAGTCTTTCTCAAGTTTTACGGCAGTGAAAGGAAGAGCAAATAGGGCCCACTTTACTCAGCAATGACAGTCTAGTCCAGAATGATCCCAGCTTCTATTATATACAGCACTTCTGCTGCGATAATCAGCCAGCATGAAACTACACAGAACAGGGAATGTATCAAACAAAATGTATCAACAATAATCCAAACCTATTGGTCAAAAGTACAAGGACAAAATGAGATTTTTTTTGAAAATGACAAAAGAGTATGATAATACCACAATGCAAATTCTTACCCTGACATACTGGTGCGCAACATTGTAAGACAAAAGAAGCAATTTTTGCATCATCATCTTCACTATCTCTCCATCTCCCTGGATGCCCAATGAAAGTGAATAAATATTATCCAAAGATAAGTACATGGTAGGAAGTGAAGCCTTATAGATTCATATTCCATGTATCTTATCAAAGACAGTGCAGGAAAAGGGAATCTTTTGGATTTGGGGATGAATTCTATACTGCAGTCTGGGAAATTTTACTACAGGAAGCTGTCCTAAGCAGATGAAATTGGGCTTTTTCTTTCCTCAAATTCTTCTCTTACAGTCTATGTATATTGATTGAAATGATTTATGATAGAAATTTCCATTGTACCTTTACTTGTGGAATAGATAAATAGATACCAGTAAAAACGAGAGTCCTGATACATACTAGTTCTGGTGCAGCAAAGGAATTGGTTTAACACAGAGATGGGCAACCATGGCCCTTTTATGACTTGTGGACTTCAATTTCCAGAATTCCTGAGTTAACATGGCTGGCTCAGGAATTCTGGGAGTTTAAGTCCACAAGTCATAAAAGGGCCATAGTTGCCCACCCCTGGTTTAGCAGGAACGTTTTTGATACCGTTTCAGCTCTATCTCGCCTTCTACACAAGGTCCTCTCAAATGACAATTCCTTCTCCATAACCACAAAAAAGGAACAGAGGGTGATGCACAGATCAGTTTTCTATATTTCTATATGTTAATTTATAACCGTGTTGCCAACTGATAAAAAAGTATAAATAAAAATGCAATAATCTCCTAATAGTGTAGGAAACAATGACTAGGAGACCTATTTAACTGCTGTTCCAACGATCAATGGACAAGGGCTACTCTCTTCCCTTATAGCTCTTCATCTTTAAGCTAAACATGAGTAGATAGTCCTACAAACAGAGGAATGCACTCTGAAAAAGAAGACTGACTTCTGATACCATTTTAAATAGAGGACTATGCCGTGTAAAGGGAGATCTGTAATGTTGAATTACTCCACAAATGAGCTAGGCCAGTAATGTAAACTTCAGCAGGAAATGGCTCTTTAGAGTCTTCAAGCATATCAAGTACGGAAAAGAAATTTGCAGGGGATTCATATATTCATTCTAGTGTGATCTGGACAGCATAAGCATTTTCCTAGGAGAGAGAATAAATATGACTAACCTTTAGTCTGAGGAATACCATTGGGTTGTGGTGCAAACCCTGATATAATGCTATGGATATTGACTCAAAAATGAGATCCACTGAGTACAATAAAAACTAAAATGAAAGGAAAGTCACCTT
Organism: Pantherophis guttatus; assembly: GCF_059756535.1. Taxonomy (NCBI): domain Eukaryota; kingdom Metazoa; phylum Chordata; class Lepidosauria; order Squamata; family Colubridae; genus Pantherophis; species Pantherophis guttatus. The sequence goes on from NC_142069.1 coordinate 27,344,850, forward strand.
TAAGTCAAGTTCAACTTTTGACAAATCTGGGCTATTTTCTTAGCATGATATAGAAGCGGGGTTGCCATTGCTTTCTTCTGTAATGTTTTCAATTTCCCAATCTAGCTTCTAATCTTAAATTTCTCAGTACTATCCTAAAGCTGACTCTACTTAGATTGTACTTACTTTGTGGATAGCTAAGGTTGGCGAGGTGCTGCCATCTGCTGAATTTAACTGGATGATTATACCTCCAATTAAAAGAGAGAAGGTATGTATTAAAGATATCAAAAAAGAGAACCCTGGTATTCTGGGAATTACACGTCTACTTGATCTAGAAGAATTCTGTAAGTGGAAGTCCCCATATCTTAAAATTTGGTGAGGTTGAGAAACACTGCACTATAGAATACCCTAGAGCAGTGATGGCTAAGCTTTTTATTGTTGCGTGCCGAAAGCGCGCTCAATAGCACACAAGAGAGAGCACCCATAATGCAATGCTCATGCAACCCCCCACGTTTCCCCCATGCATATGCGTGCGACCCCCCTGCACCCCATTTTGTGCCTGGAAGGCCTCCTGCACCAACATGGAAGCCAAAATGGGGAACAGGAGTGCCGCGCATGCCCCCCGTACCTGGAAGGCCTCCTGCACCAACATGGAAGCCAAAATGGCATGGGGGTGCTGTGCAAGGCCCCAAAATGCAATATGAGCACCCCCATGCATGCGTCTCATGCCCCCACGCATGCACACAGGCGTCCCCCACATGCACCCTGCCCCCCCCCACGCATGCACGGCAGAAACCCAAAGACCAGCTGGCTGGTGGAAGGCACACATGCATGCGCAGTGGAGCTGGGCTGGGGTGACAGTTGGCATGCCCACAGAGAGGGCTCTGCATGCCACCTGTGGCACGCGTGCCGTAGGTTCACCATCACAGCCCTAGAGATTGAGAAAGGTTAGTAAAATAGTAGTATAGCCTGGCTGATATTGGATTAAGACAGGATCCTTCAGACTAGTATAAAAACTCAGTGGAAAGGCATTGTGGGAATATAGAATGCCCTTTTTCCCATTATTAAAGTAATTTGACAACAGTAATGATCAAGGCATTCAACTAGCATTGTCAGAAGACTCCAGAACTGCAGTATCTTAACCTAGCCATGTATAGGAAGCTTTGATTTATGCTGGCTATATAGATGGTAGTTAATCTGTAACCTTTATAACACTAGTAATTGACTTATTCATGAACGTAGAAGTAATCAAATGAAATGTTCTTTTAAAAAAAGAAAAGTTACCTTGTTATTTTCAGCAGAATAAAAATGTGGTGTGTCAGACTCTTGCAATTAAAATGGAAAGTCAGCAAGGAAAGGAATGATATTATGAGGGGGGAAAGGACATAATGACTTGGAGTTTCTCTTAATAAAACTACAGAACTGCCTTCCTTTGCCAACAACCATCTGTATTAAAATATCCATCAAAATTCTTAATCTTTCTTTTCAGGTTGGAAAGTGGTCTGTTCAGCTGAAAATATGTTATCAATGGCTTTAAAGGACTATATTTTGGAAGAGCAGAAATTACTGTAATTCTCAGAGATGAATGGAACAGTCTAGCATGCATGCAGATATATTCATGCAAGTAACGTTGAGCTTTTCCTCTTCTATATTAAAAGTAGGCATGGGCCAAAATTTTGTAAAGTTATTCAGTATTCCAAATGTGCCAGATACCTGTGAAAGCACTCAGCTCCCAAATATATTATGGAGGGAAAAAAACCCTCTTACTTTCTTTCAAATCTTGGTGAGGAATGGAATTATACTTGTTTTATTCAATAGAATTCATTTTTAAATTCCCTTATTAATTTTTGGGGAGGGGGTATAATGTAAGTAGGTTGTTAAGCTCCTGGGCAAAGAAATGTTAGCTATGTCCTTGAAGGTTTATGCAAAATATTTATTTTTGCACACAGTGCTCTGTTGCCACCATTTTAGAGCTATAATCTTCATGTAAGCAGTTTGTTCAGAGAAGTTGTATGCTGTGAAAAGGCATGATTGTATACTACATCCTAAATTCTAATGTGGTAAAACCACAGTCTTTCCCTCCCTCCCTCCCTCTTTTTCTCTTTCTCTTAGTTACAATTTTGGGAAACAAAATGCAATCAAATGCTTTATTTGCTAAGTCCCATTAATTTCAATAGCATTTTATTTTTTGGGGGGGGAGGAGCAAATTTTACTCAGATATTCCCAGGCAGGTACATAACACTACTGCATAAACCTGTGCATGTCTGCAATCAGAGAGTTCATAAGGCTTTTTCTTTGGAAATAGGATGAAGCCCTATTGTCTCAGCAATGACATTTTCTCTAAGTACAGTGTGATTTTTAAATTTGTCACCCAATAAGCCTAGCAGATGCCTTTTTGAGTGACAGCTGAAAAGAGATGCTAAAGAAATTGAACTTTCCTTGCCCCTGGCTCACTCTGTCCTTTTTGTGTTCAACAGTTCCCTGTATTTTGATCTAAAATTTCACACTATTTTTTCTTCATATATTATTTGCTTGGCAGTCAGTGTTGCTGCCTCTTCCATTAATCGGTTCTATATTCCATTCTTGGCTATCTAAGATGACAGGGGTCTTAAGGATTTCACAATGCAAACATCAATCTGTATTCCAAGAATTAGCCTGAAATTGATCCAAAGAGATGAAATCACCATTAGACAGATATTGATCTGGCTTATGAATTCACCAAATGTTGTGAACAAAGATATAGATTTTCATTGTCAGATTATGCAAACAGAAGATCATTATTAAGAAACTGGCTCTGATGTTCTTTGACTCTGAAGAATCAGAAGGAGTAAAATGCTCATATCACAAAATAAGACAGAAGTCCTTAGTGATCTATGGAAATGAGTAGGCATAAGCAAAAGCTTGTAACACTTATCTGATTTATTTTTTTTACTTCTCTGTACAAAGTTTCTAGTATGTATATTTCCATCAACTTCAAGGTACCCATTCCCCCGTTCCATCCAGTTCATGTCAGAAGCACCTTTTAATGTGCTTCCGAGTTGAAAGGATTAGCTGGTGACATCATTGTTGCCCAGGGGATGCTTCATTGGGGGCTCCTTTCATGTCCTGTTAAGGAGCTGGAGCAAATGACTGGAGGTCACCCACCACGCAGCAGCACTTGGGTCTCAAACGTTGGCTTGCTAACCTTCAACCCAATGTCCTAACCACATGAGCCACTATGACCCAAGGTACCACTGATTCCTTGACTTTCACTCCTTGATTCATCTGATTTTTTTAAAATTAAAGAACCAAAATTGAAGGCATAGAATGTGGGTGCAAATGCCTTTTGAGATTTTCCTAAATTTGAAGCAGAAAAATAGGGTGGACATTTTTTCCCAATATTTCTTTAATGGCAGGATTTTCTTTTCTGGAACAACACCTCCTCTATTGTAGGATCTGATTGGAAGAAATTCTCCGGACAGTTCATTGAAGCATTTTAAGCCAGGGAAGATGTAGACCACTAGAGAGATGACTACACAAGGAAAGAGAGGTCTTTCATACACAACTTTTGGTTGCTTTTAGAAAGTGTAGATGCACCACACTCCACCTATGAGCCTTTCTCCAAATTAAATAGCATACTGTGAAGCAAGGGGGGCACTGTGGCTCAGCAGTTAAAATATTGGGCTTTGGGCTGTAAAGCTAACAACCCAGGTTTGAAACCCAAGTGTGGTGCAACAGGGTGAGCTTCCATTCGTGCCCCAGCCCCATCCAACTTAGCAGCTCAAAAGCATGCAAATGTGGCTAGGTAAATATATATCACTTTGGTGGGAAGGTAACAGTGCTCTGCAACATCATGCTGGCCACATGACCATGGAAACATCTTTGGACAGTGCTGGCTCAATGGCCTTAAAGTGGAGATGAGCACCAGCCAATATAGTTGGCAACAACTAGTGGAGTAAAATCCATAGGGACTCCTTTACCTTTTTATGGTAAAGCAAAGCACCATAAAAATGAAATCTGTTTCCAACTGTCCCTCTGGACCCCCTAGAAAAAGCAAGAGACCCTTTTGGACAAAATATTATAGAAAGAAGATGCTTCAATTTCCTCTGGAGCAAATATAAGTATGATTACAAAATTATCTCTTACTCTATGCTTACAAAAAAAGTTCATTTTTTATACTATCCATTTTTCCTAATCATCAAACCACAAGTCATAAGTGCATTTTTTAATTTTTCATGCAGAAAGGCTATAAGGCGTTTCCAGTCAACCATAAATATAGATATTGTCTTTTCTCTGATGAAGGAAGTTAATATAGTCATCTCTGCAACCTTCATCATGTTCACTAACCCTTCCTTCATTGTGGGTAATGTCAAACTTTTCCATTTTTTAATACAAAAATGTTTGGCTTCTTTACAGGTCTGCCAAACATGATAAAATACCTTTTTATGTTTTTCACATTTCCAGCAAAGAGTTGAAGCACATTTATATTTTCTAGACAATTTCTCCGGTGACAAATACCAATGATTATTTTACAAAAAGTCTCTTAAGACCAGAACATAATGTATCAACCAAATTTTTTCCCATGTTCCATTTCCAAAGTTCACACATTCTTTCATATCTTCTTCTCATATTTCAACAAAAGTTTATACATTTTGGTGATAACATGCTCATAATTAGTACATAATTCTGTTACATTCCTTGAAATTCAGAGCAGATGGCAAAATTGAATGAAGCTCTGAAATCCATTAATGCTGCACCTGATAAAGAAAGGCTGCCATTATTTCCCAGGTGAATCTTTCCTTTCCTTTCCTTTCCTTTCCTTTTAACAGCACAATACAAGTCCTTGATGAGAGAAAATAGCTCCCTATACAACACACTTGAACCTTTTCAGCTTTGCTGAAGGACAATATTGAGACAATGCAAAAGAGAGACTTTCAAGCAATAATAAACCTAGAAATCCATTCAGTCCCCAATCTCCCCACCCTGAATCGACTTTCTTTTTCTTGACTCCTTTCCTAGGTAGTTCAAAAAATTAGAAATTTGTTAGTTAAGGCCACATGAATTTTGATGTGATATTGTCCATTTATTGTTTTGTTCACCCTGTGTTTCATTGCTTTCTCACTTGCTTCTTTGCTACGTTTTTAAAATTCTAGTGATTATTTTCATGATTCTTATGGTGTGTTTTCTGCTTGTGACCACCTGTAGAAGACCAAATGTTGCCCTCATCAAGGTAATATGGAAACTGCTCTCAGGTAGATGGCAGTTTCAGTAGTTGGACAGATAAAATATTTTTACTTCACTTGGTTTCCCATGGTATATGACTGACTATATTTTACCCCATTTGATGTAACAGTTTTAATTTCATAACCATTTTAAATAGTGACATTTTGGGTTTTCAATCAGTTCAATTACAAGAGAGAAAAGAAGTTCTCATGTAGAGTATATTGTCTGTAATTTCCCAGCTTGGAAAAAAAAAATACAATCCATTCTACAGTCAAAGTGGTGAAGTAATTCCATAGTTAAAATTTGGGGGGATTTTCAAGGAACAAACTTAATCTGCTCATCACCAGAAGGAAAAGGCAGTTTGTGGTCCAAAAGACATGAAGAAATCATGAGGCTTAGAAAACTAATTGGGCTGTCATGGGGATTAAGCATACACTGTATAACCATGCTTAAAACAGGGTTGGCACCTTGTACGCTACATCTCATGTTCAGCATGACAGAAATGCACTTTGAATTAGACGGCTTTGGTTAATTTGCCTCTTTCATTGCCACGTAATTATCACCATTTATATAAATATACATTAAAATTGAGCTGAAATCAGAACAGAAAAGAAGAGGGAGTCAAGCTATTCTCCAAAGCACCTGAAGGTAGGACAAGAAGCAATGGGTGGAAACTAATCAAGAAGAGAAGCAACTTAGAACTAAGGAGAAATTTCCTGACAGTGAGAACAATTAATCAGTGGAACTACTTACCTGCAGAAGTTGTGAATGCTCCAACACTGGAAATTTTAAAGAAGAGGTTGAATAACCATTTGTCTAAAGTGGTGTAGGGTTTCCTGCCTGGGCAGGGGGTTGGACTAGCAGACCTCCAAGGTCCCTTCCAACTCTGTTATTCTATTCTATTCTATTCTATTCTATTCTATTCTATTCTATTCTATTCTATTCTATTCTATTCTATTCTATTCTATTCCTGATGAATGGGTCATATTCTGAGGAAAGTGAAGATACCTCTCCATTACCTGTTCTCACTGTAGTAGAGAATTGAAGAATTTCATGTTTATGTCACCTGAGCTGTATTACACATGATCACATTTTTGCTGCATTTTTGCAATCAGGACAATCAGGACAAATTTCCATTGGAGAGAATAGAGAGAGATCCTGGAACATTTCATTTGGTCAGTCCTTTCAAGCAACCCTAACAAATTTTTAAAGCAATATATAAATAAGTCCAAACACGTGTAATGTTTTGACCCCAGGTTTCTTCTCTACTTTGAATAATGTGATTGAGTTTATTGATAGAACCTTCTTCGCCCATAGGATGGACAATGATTCAAGGGGTAAGTGCAGAGCAGAAGTGAGCAACACATGGTTGAAACATTACAATTTGAAACACTTTGTTCTATTAGATCCCAACATGTAATAGTCAGAATGGGTTGATTCAGAAAGGAACTATAAAACTTTTTGCACATCTCCAGGGCAGAGTGCATGCTCTCAGCTCCATTCCATACATGAAGGTTGGTTGGTTTGAACAAAGTGCATGTATTTGACACCATTCTCCTGTTCTCATATTTTCTATAAATGGGTCTCACAAGATTGACATCTGCTCACTTTTGTTCTAACAATGTGTTCTTCAAGCAGTGCCCAGAGGGAAGGCAGAGGCAGTGTCACAATGTCACAATGTCACGTGTTCAAAAGGCAGGAAGCTGAAGCATGGGGCCCTCCCACTACTTTCATCATTCTGACAGAAACTGAGAATGGGCTTTTCTGCCATGGCCTCCTACTTCAGAATTTCTTGTCATGCGCGATTCATCAGCTCCATCATTGCTTTCCTCTGAGAAAGTGTTAAAAATTGTTGTTTAACTCTACATTACCCCCTTTTTTTGCTTCATCATAATTTCAGTATTAAAAATTGCTATGGAGCACTTTGCATGTGAAAGGTTACTCATATCACTGTGCATGGATGTGTGAACAAAACTAGACACATCTGCCTTGAAAAGGCTAAATTTTCCATTGCCAGAAAATATGGGAGACCAGGCAGTTGCTAACTGCAAAATAAACCAGCCCCTTATCATTTCATGGTTTCTTAAATAGGTGAAGAGCCCCACTAGGTTTTCACTTTAAAACTTTTTAAAATCCACCCCACGTTTTTCTTTGCACACAGATACTTCAGCATTGTTCAGCCAGGCATCAATGCAACCCTGGCTTGTAAAGCCCAGTTTATTTTTGGTGCTTTTAAATATTTCATTTTCAATCAAACTTTAAAATATGGAAACTGCAAACTCAAATCTCAGAAGGAAGAAACACTGTTAACTTCAAAAGCCTTCATCCCCATAATTTCTGGCTCTCTTTTATACAGCACTTGTGTGTTCTCCAGATGCCAAATGTCTCTGTTTCTAGTCATGTAATAAGTTGTCCTATAGATGCTAGAACAGGATAAAGGAGGCTTTAAAGGAAGGGGGGAGAGTAGAAGCCTTTGACCATTAAATAGATAATAGTTGCCAGGGTCACAATAATATTAAAGGAAGGGCAGTCACTATTGTCTAGGACTCTGCAATACATTCACTGCAAAAGAGACCTGAACATTTAAAGATTCCAGAACTTATTACATCATTCTGAGTTTAATGTGACAATAAGGAAATTATGAAATGCATTACTAGATTTAATCTTAATTAAATCTGAAAATAAGTGAAATAAATTAAATGTCCTGGTTTCCATCCTTTTCATTTTGAACCAAACTAAGGCTCCCTCCATGATCTGAAAAATGAAGTCTAGTTGCATTCAGAATCTAAAGAGAAATTCAAATAAGCAGAAAGAAGCATCTTTACTCACTAAATGTACTGGAGAAAGTAAGATATTCCTATTTTGTTTTGCTCTTGGGTTTTCTAATTTTTCTATACCTTTTCTCCAGCAGGCAGTACAATAGCAAAAAAATGTTCTATCACAAACACCCAGCAATTTCTTTAACAGACAATTGAAAGGAAATCAGGACTGATGCATACATCCCTAGGAGTAATGCTCATTAATGTCATCTGATAGCCACTTGTTACTATCTACTCTCCTGCTTGCTAGACAAAAGATACAGAGAAATGGAATAACCCAAGAGCAAAACCAAGAAGGAATAGCTTACTTTCTCTACTACATTGACTGAGTAAGGATGCTTCCTTCCAGTCATCTGTTTACATTCTAATTCACCTGCACTGTTCCATACCTGGGCATTTTGCCATAGCCACTCCATTATCTAAACTGGCATGTCTTTGCTAATGGCCCCAGGAATAAGAAGAGCATATTGTAAACATGCTTGCTATGTCATTGGAATTGTTGCCCAATGTTGCTGGGCTATCAAATAAGAAATTAAAAGGATTTCATCACATATCTTGATAAAGAAAGAAAATAGGAGTTGTTTACTATCATCAGATTCATAGTAGAGATGAATGTTAAATACTTACGGGACCGCCTACTACCACAAATAGCCTCCCACCGGCCAGTACGCTCTCATAGAGAGGGACTCCTCCGGGTGCCGTCGGCCAAACAGTGTCAACTGGCGGCCCCCAGGGGGAGGACCTTCTTTGTGGGGGCACCCACTATCTGGAACGAGCTCCCCCCGGAGATACGGAGGATCCCGGATCTGCACACTTTCCGTCGCGCTCTTAAGACCTTCCTATTCCAGCAAGCTGGCCTGGCCTAACCTTTTTCCCCTTTTCTTTTAAATCAAAAATTTTAAATCTGTTTTTAAATTATTGGGATGTTTTAAATTTGTCTCGGGCTAAATTGTTTAATCTGATTTTGTTTCTGCTTTTAAATTTTGTATTTATGTGTTTTATTTTGTGCCTGTTCACCGCCCTGAGTCCTTCGGGAGTAGGGCGGTATATAAATCTAATAAAACAAACAAACAAACTTACATGTGGATGTGAGGAAGTAAGAGAAAGAGAGAGGTGAATATTAACAAATTAAAATATTATAGCACAATAATTATGATATAAGATAAAAATATAAGATAAAAATAAGAATGGCTGAGCGCCAAAGAATTGAGGCCTTTGAACTATGGTGCTGGAGAAGACTCCTGCGAATCCCTTGGACTGCAAGGCGAACAAACAAGTCAGTCCTAGAGGAGATCAACCCTGACTGCTCCTTAGAAGGTCAGATCCTGAAGATGAAACTGAAATACTTTGGCCATTTAATGAGAAGGAAGGACTCACTGGAGAAGAGCCTAATGCTAGGAAAGATTGAGAGCAAAAGAAGGGGATGACAGAATGACGTGGCTGGATGGAGTCACTGAAGCAGTAGGTGTGAGCTTAAATGGACTCCAGAGGATGGTAGAGGACAGGAAGGCCTGGAGAAAACGTTGTCCATGGGGTCGCGATGGTTCGGACATGACTTCACAACTAACAACAACAACAACAATAAAGATAAAAATAAAACTTACAAAGACAAAGATCAATTTTATACTAATGTACAACTAGCTCAGGCTTTTATTTTTCAATCAAAGAAACATATTGCCCACTCATTTCATCTTTATAAGCTAAAAACAATTTAAAATTTAACAAAGAAAACAGCTCTTGATAACACTCTTTTACATCTCAAGTGTTGTTTGCTTTCCACTCATGTAAGATGATTCTCTTAGTTAATCATTAGGTTTTATAGAGTTTTTACAAAATAATCACATTCCATAATTTTGAATTGCAATACATGCATCTTAAGTGTCTACATTTTCTCCCAAAGTTGTGTTAAACTATGTAATTATTTGAAAACAAAAAGGAGGCTTAAAGGATCATAGCCACATCATCCGAGTCAAGAAGCTCTTGTATTGATTATAAACTAGTATCAAAAAAAACCATCTTTAAAAAAATCTTTGGGGAAATCAGTTGACATAAAAGAAGTTCTTCTGATGAATTAATTTCATCACCAAGTCATCAGAACCATACAGTATTTGACATTTCTTCAAATTTGGACCTATTGATTTTCCAGGACTGGAAATTCCAATTCCTTATTCCACAAATCATACATATTACCAGTATTAATCTTCATTATAGTCCTTAGTTTCTTACAGACCTGAACTGATGCTTCAAATACAGCATGTGTTAAACATTCCAAGTATTTCTAGTACCTTTGAAGCTGCAATGCATCCTCTTCATAATGTTCCAACTGTACATATTTTAATTGCCTGTGCTGCCAAACAAATGGTTCAAATAAATTGTCTGCAAAAACTGTGCTAATCCCTTCTACAGCCCTGAACTTCCTGTAAAATATTTTCTCCTGATTATCAAACTAGAACTACTAGGTCAGTTTCTCACATGAATCTGGGTCAAAATTTAAATTATTAAAGTATTAAAAATCTATTAATGCCCAACCCAAATGTGTCTAGCAGTTTTCAAAGCTGGAAAAGTGAGATTTTACTTATTGTAAACTGACCCAAGAACTTGCCAAGATTTTAAAGGAGTGAGATGACCCTTAGCTGGAATGTTGTGGCTAATGATTCTTCTTCCACAGGGCAGAATATATTGTAATCTACAGAGGAGATAGATAAGGACTGCAGTTACAAGTAACTGAAAGGTAACTTTTTCATTCATTCATTCATTCATTCATTCATTCATTCATTCATTCATTCATTGGTTCGATTTATATGCCGCCCTTCTCTGGAGACTCAGGGCAGCTTACAATGTGTTAAGCAATAGCCTTCATACTTTTGTATATACCTGCTTAGTAGGGCTTTCGCCCACCCCCCTAAGCGGTGCTCTTTTTTTATACAAAGTCATCTTATTGCCCCCACAATCCGGGTCATCATTTTACCTACCTCGAAAGGATGGAAGGCTGAGTCAACCTTGAGCCTGGTGAGATTTGAACTTGCAGTAATTGCAGGCAGCTGGTGTTATTTATCAGCACTTTAGTCTGCTGCGCCACCAAGGCTCTTTGGTGGCGCAGTACCATTGGCTCTTTGAAGAGCAAAGATTGTCCTTGAAGGATTCTGGAATGGCCATATTAACACATATCTAAAGTACATTGGGGTTTTTAACAGTTATAGATTTTTTAAAAACTTAAAACTCTATCCATTCCAGAACCAATCTGACAAACATAGACATATAGCACAAAAGATACAACTACTAGTCCAGAAATTAAAATCCCAGAAAAGCAGAAAGAGTAAACTTTCTTTATCCCTATCCAGAAATCATGCTTTACTGCTGCTTTCGATTGTTATCAAATGACAGCCTGTATGTAGGTATGAAATAATTTTCTTACTCAACTACAGCATCTATGATGCTGAATGCTTGCAAGAAAACAAACAGATAAAGCAGCAAGCAATAAATAAGACCAACAACAAATGAAATAATAAATTCCCTAGTGGAAATTTGAACAGGGACATGTATATCACATATATTTATATATACAGAATGTTGTGTATTCTGTATATATAAATATATGTGATATACATGTTGTGTATTATCTAAATATGTTTTCATGTTTCTGTCACAAACTGATGGCATTCTTTAATAGTGTGCTGAAATCTGTTTTCCTATTTTCTGGACTCTTTGATCTCAAAGTTTGTACACCTCTTCTTTAGATTATTATTTTTTTAGATATCTATTTTTTAGATGATGCATCACAGCATATTTAACAGCATTTCTACCACTTTGTAATAATCTACAGGATGTTCATGCTTCCCAGTTTGAAAAAGCCAGCATTGGGTCTTCATCTTTTCCTCTGATTAATTTATAACTACCCTGTGATTAATCCAGGTTCCTGCCCATAAAAAGCATGGGTTTGGGTTTTTTTCCTTAAGGAGGATTGATGGACACTAAAGCTTCCAAAATACGCATAGTGATTCCCAGGTCTCATTACAAAGCATCAATCTTGCTGTGCCTAAAACTCAAATATCCCCCTTAGTTCATCAATATAAATATTACTACTTTGAAATCCTGGCTTCTAAAATGAAATTTTAAAATCAGACAATTATCAAAAGGCCAAGCACTGAAAGAAATTAAAAAGTTCTGGATTTTGGAATGATGTCACACTAGACATTATAAACTAACTAAAAACCCAAATGAGTGATCCAAATATAACCAAATTCTATCTTGGTGATGAAAGGAAGAATGATGCTTTCCAGATGTTAACGTTCGCTTATATGATTCAATAACAAAATTGTTAAACATGTCGTGAGTGGAGTACATACACTTAGTTATTTTAAGATCATTGATTGCAGAAGAATTGAAAAACCATCTCAGAAAACACCTGCCAACATTACTGGCCAACAACTTGATTCCTTCTCTTTATCAAACTCAAAAGAGCAAAAATATGTTTCAAGAAATATAACTATCTGATCTGAAGAAAGTACTGTGATATCCTTTGTGCTCTCTGAACTTGATTGTTTTCTTGTAGATGTTTCATTACTGGACTAAGTTACATCTTCAATGCTAGGAGGGGATAGGGTTTGCTCTCTGTTTATGTACAATAGCATGCACTGTCAGTATTGGTGGAGGTGTTGCTTTTTCCTTGGTAGTTCCTTCATTAGGCTGTATTTGCTGTTTGATTATTTGTCTGGTGTTCCTCCTGGTTTTAATCCCTGTTTATCTGAGTATTGACTGCTGGCAAAGATTGTTTCATTTGCCTTTTAGCTTTTTTTATTCTCTCTTTTGAATGGTTTGTAAATGTTGTTTATCTCTATGTGCTTGTTGATGGCTGATTGAGTGCCAACCTTCCAGGAACCCCCCAACATTTTTGGATCTAGCTTGGTTTAATATAGCAGCTGAAACTATAGTTGAATCTGTCCATGTATTGTGAAATAAAGGAGCTTTCATTGTGTTTATGGATGCGCTATGCTAGTCTTTTGCCTGCCTGTTCCTGTTACAATTTTTACACTGTAAGTTGTAGAATAGATGGTTCCTGCTTTTTTTTTTGTTTGTTTGTTTTTTGTGGGCTATTGGGTTTACTTAAGTTGTTTTGGAGGGCTTTAGTTGGTTTGTATGTCATATGGTAGTAACTATTATTACCACATGGTATACAACAGGTTGGTTGTTTCTGAGTTGTTTTTGATGTATGGCAGAGTGAGTTGAATTGTCAGGCACTTTTGAGAAAGCTGTGTGGATTCCATTTTGTTGGAAAATATTGTATAAGGTGGTTTGCTTTCTTTTTCTGGTATTCTAAGTCACTGCAGTGAGAACATCTGAATAATGAGCTACATCTTATGCAGCTCCTCTTGTGGGAAGTTAGGTTGCTACTTTGGTAGTGGAACACTTGGTTAGTGTGGGTGGTTTTTCAATAGACTTGTGTGAGCCGGTATGCTCTCATAGAGAGGGGCTCCTCTGGGTGCCGTCGGCCAAACAATGTCGACTGGCGGCCCCTGGGAGAGAGCCTTCTCTGTGGGGGCACCTACTATCTGGAATGAGCTCCCCCCGGAGATATGGAGGATCTCGGATCTGCGCACCTTCCACTGCGCTCTCAAGACCTTTTTATTCCATCAGGCTGGCCTGGCCTAACTTTCCCTTTTTACCTTTTAAAATGTAAATTTTAAATTTGTTTTTAATTATTGGGGTGTTTTAAATCTGTCTTGGGCCAAATTGTTTAATTCGGTTTTATTTTGCTTTTAAATTTTGTATTTATATGTTTTATCTTGTGGCTGTTCACCACCCTGAGTCCTTCGGGAGTAGGGCGGTATATAAATCAAATAAAACCTAAACCTAAACCTAAACCTAATTTGTCACCAGCTCCTCTGTTGATGAGGATATCCAGGAAGGAGAGTGGTTTGTTGGTTTCTTTTTGTCTTGTGAATTTTATTCCTTTGAAGGTGTTGTTGATTACTTCATGCATGTATCTAGTTATTCCTTTTTTATTATGACAAAGGTATCATCTACATATAGAATCCATACCTTTTGTTGAATGGGTCGGAGAGCTATATTTTCTAGATGATGTGTTACAGTTTCTGCTATGAGTCCTGAGTGTGTTGATATCAAACTGTCTTGCTTCTATCCATAGGCATCTGATATACAATATGAACAGAAATCACAGGGGTGGCATTCTGATATCACAATGCACATTTTGTCACCTGCCCCACTTGGTCCCTCTACAGATACCTCCCATGCTTGCATTTGCTTGCATTCATCTGCAAGAAGAGCCTGTAACTATGTTCTTTACTGTCTCTGAAAGTAAAGACATGTCTATGTTGACAGTCAGAAGTAGATGTTCATTAACTTGCTTTCCTGTTCTATGACTATTAGCTTCTGTTTTCATTCATTCTTTGAAACTTTTAGTGATTATTTTTAGATATGAATATCATATTCCAATTTTGCTCCCTGTTTCAAGTATCAACAGAGATATTGAGTGTTTCTTAACTGCAGTGTCTCTTAAGAGCCGTGGTGGCACAGTGGTTAGAATGCAGTACTGCAGGCTACTTCTGCTGATCACTGGCTGCCAGCAGTTTGGCAGTTCAAGTCTCACTGGCTCAAGGTTGACTCAGCCTTCCATCCTTCTGAGGTCGGTAAAATGAGGACCCAGATTGTTGGGGGCAATAGGCTAACTATGTAAACCACTCAGAGAGAGCTGTAAATCATTGTGAAGCGGTATATAAGTCTAAGTGCTACTGCTATTCCTGGGAAAGAAAGTAGGAGCAAACAAGGGCTTCCCAGATTATCACATAGTTCAGAGGAGAGAAAGAGGTGCTTCGAACATTATTATTCAAACATGTCACATGTGAAACTGTACAAACTGGGGGGTGGGGTGGGGGTGTTAGCCTGTTTATGGAAAGAAATGAGATTCAATGTGAAAAGCATGAATTAGTAAATCAAGATAGCTTAGAGAAACAACTCCTGGAAAATCAGTTTGTCTAGAAATTATCCCAAGCTTATTAAGGTCAGACTGACTAGGTTGTATTCAATTACCTGATCCACATACCCCAAATTAATTCCCAGCTGAATTTTTATCTCTGCCTAGTGACTTCAGGTCAAACAGAATAAAGAAAATAAAAATAAAACAATCTGGCTAGAAATTATTTTAAGCTTTCCAGTTAGGCTGTAATTAGGAACGGTTCTGTTAAATGCCTACTGGACTGACTTTGATTACACTCATTCAGCATATCCTCCAAGGTCTCCCAAGGCAGAACATTCTCATCCTTCCTTTCCCAATTCTGTTTTTGCATTGTACTCCCTCCTCTTCTTGCTTAATTTAAAATAAAGTGAAAGCTAATAAAAATTCATCTTATACTGCACACAACCCTAAATTTACAGGAGCAAAGGACATCATTAGAGGATGACACAGAAATTCAAAACATGCCTCAAATGTTGTCAAAATTTGATGGTCAAATTACTTGTGATTAATTAGACTGGTTTTGCAAGTTCTCCCTATTTATTTATTTATTTTTTTATCCATCCAGGAAAATATCTGAGGTTTATTTCTATTCCAAAAAGAACTTGAGTATGTCTTCTTCTGCTAATTATGTATTGTTTGTTGAAGCTAGAATATTATTCACTAATCACCACAATAAATGTTGGGCGCCTACCTGCATATCAGTACTTGAAGCTGGATGTCCTGATAATTAGGACAACCCTTTGGGCAAAAATTGGGATAAACAATTAAAATGACCTCATTCTGAATACTTCATGTTAAAAATGTAAAATAAAAGTGTACAAGCAGGAGGCAGGTTAGAAGGGTAGATAAATTCAGTAAAGGAAGGAAGGAAGGAAGGAAGGAAGGAAGGAAGGAAGGAAGGAAGGAAGGAAGGAAGGAAGGATCCAACCAACCAACAAATAAATAAATAAATTGTCCCTTTGTAACTCCACAAAGCTCTGTGATTTATGAAGAAGGGTGAGCCTGTCTGTCCTGGGTATTTTAAGCAAGTCTCACTTTTATAGAATTTAGGCTCTGCTATAAAGATAAAAGTAGCTATTAAAAGCAGTCCTCAGACTAACAGGATGTTTTTAGACTAGAATTTCTCCCATTAGGTGGCTCACAAATGTGTTTTTTTTTTAATAATATAGATAAAAAAAAGCAACATGTTCAAAATCCATATATACAGTGTGTTGCCTGGTTACAGTTCTTTGGAGTAGTATCTGTCATAGTCATAATAATAGTATCATCTAATGGTAGTATCA
Organism: Pantherophis guttatus; assembly: GCF_059756535.1. Lineage (NCBI taxonomy): Eukaryota > Metazoa > Chordata > Lepidosauria > Squamata > Colubridae > Pantherophis > Pantherophis guttatus. The sequence continues at coordinate 27,361,106 of NC_142069.1, forward strand.
TAATAACAGTGCTTTTCCCTCATAACATTAATACATATTAATTAGTAATACTAATCAAAATATTAATCTTATTAATATTTATCAAACTTATTAATCAAAATTAATAAATTACAGTAAACAACCCTAGAAGTGAGATTAATCTTTCTCTTGTAATCTTCGAGATTCTAACTCCTGTTTCTCTTATTTAACCATCGATAGAACAGATCCCATACCTCAAAATATTCAGTGTCTTCTTTAATTTCAAATGTTAGTGTATTCATTTCTGCACATTCTAAGTTATATATTAAATCTTTTTTCTGTTCCTTTGTAAGATTTTTAACTTACTTTTAGTTTTCTCTTTGTTTATTTTCAATCCTGCAACATCACCATAGTCTTCTATTTTTTTTAATAGTTTGGGTCCCGTTTCTTGCAGTTCTTCTATAATAAACACCACATCATCTGCAAAAGCTTGTAGTTTGTATTGGTCTTTTTTTTATCCCCATGCCTTTTATTTCTATAACTTGGCAGATTCCAGAGCAGATTCCTTGGCTATTCCAGAGTCAGAATAAATAATAATAAATAATAACAATGGGCATCCTTGTCTTGTGCCTATTTTAATATTAATATTCTCTGTTACGTCCCCATTCACAAACACTTTTCCAGTCTGTTTTGTGTGTATTGCCTTGATCATATTGGTGAATTTTCCCCCAAATTCCATATATTTTATCTGCAGTATCATGAATCACCAATTTACATTGTCGAATGCTTTCTACGTGTCAAGAAACATCAGCACCATTTATTTTTCTGGGTGTGCTTCATAATATTCCAATGTGTTCAAAATTATTCTCATGTTATTTTTGATTTTTATATTTGGCAGGAAACCATTCTGATCCGAATGTATAAATTCATTCAGGAATCTCTTCAATCTTTCAGCTACCATATTTCCCCAAAAATAAGACCCTGTCTTTTATTTTTTTGAACCCTGAAATAAGTACTTGGCCTTATTGCCATGCGCTCAAAAGCCCGATTGGGCTTATTATCAGGGAATGTCTTATTTTGGGGAAAACAGGGTATTATTGATGTATAAATTTTATAGTCCACATTTAAAAGTGAGATGGGTCTATAGTTTTTAATCTGCGATAAATTTGCATCTTCTTTTGGTATGAGGGTGATATTTACTTCCATCCAGGATTTTGGTATCTTAGCTTTTAGTAAGACTTCATTGTAAATTTCCAGTAGTACCAGTCCCAGGGGGTCTTGCAATTGTTTTTAGAATTTTGCCGGTAAGCCATCTGGTCCTGGAGTTTTATTATTCTTCTGTCTCTTAATTGCCTCTGTTAATTCAAACATTGTTATTTGTGAGGTGGCTCACAAATGTTTTGAATTACAACCCAATTATTGTACAGCCAGAGCTGATACACATCAGCAAGGTACCAAGTTAAAGAAGCTGTAGGAAGATTGATCCTGTGGCCTTAATTCATGGTGATTTGAGTCTTACTATTTGATGTCTTCCTGCAGCAAGTTCTGGTCTGATTCTCTATATTGGCTAATGGATTGCCAATTAAACAGATGGAATATTCATTGACATTTCCCACATTAGTGCATGTGGGTGAGCTTGAATGACCAGGGGTTGCCTGATGAAAATAATTGTGTAAATGAACAGCAATGGGAAGGAAATGATGAAAAGTGAGTGATATGTTTTCTGATCTAAATTGCCACTTCCACATTTGTGATAAACTATTTCTGTATATTATCTAATAGGCTTTTGAGGATTAGAGGATTACAGAATATCATTTTATCCTTCTGCAACCATTCCAAGGTCTCCAAATGTTATAGTCTTGCCATGATTTTACATCCAAATACCATAGTTTTACATCCAAGTGCTGGGAAATTTGTCTCTGTTTCAAATTCTTTCATCTACGTTAATTCCTAAACGTAGGTCTCTTTCTGTAATAAAAGGTAAAGGAGTCCCTATGGATTTTACTCTGCTAGTCATTGCCGACTCTAGGGGGCGCTGATCATCTCAGTTTCAAGGCCATTGATCCAGTGCTGTCTAAAGACATTTCTGCAGTCGTGACCAGCATGACGTCACAGAGTGCTGTTGCCTTCCATCCTAGTGCTACCTATTTATCACATTTGCATGATTTCAAGCTGCTAAGTTGGCAGGAACTGAGATGAGGACAGGAGTCACCCTTTTGCATGGAGCTCAGGTCTCAAGCCTGGGCTGCTGGCTTTCCAGCTGACAAGCCCAGTTTCTTAATCACTGAGCCACCACACCACCCCAGCTTTTTCTGTAAGGGTCCTTCTGAAAACCTAGGGATTTTGATCTTCTGACGACAGCAACAGAGTACTTTGTACATTAATCCTTCAATTCAGTAGCTATCCAGACAGGTATAGAAGACAGGTCTGTCTTAGGATCTGAGATATCATTCTTTGAAGAGAACCCGTTTTTGGCAGAAAATTTCTTATTTTAGGTGATGGGTGTCTATTGTGGAATAGCTACTAGTGTGCTGACCCAGAAGGGGACAGCCACTCTGGCTATTATGCATGAAAAACTAGAGCAGATTGTATAATGTGTACTTGATTATGGTAACCTCCATAATAGCAGAGCTCTAGAATACTGACATTTCCACTCTAGTGATAGCTGTGCTGCAGTGGTGGTATTCAGTCGGTTCTATCCGGTTCGGGCGAATTGGTAGTGGTGGCTGCAGGAGGCTCCGCCCACCCACCTGGACATCATCACGTCCTGTTTTGATGCTCTGTCCATGCACAGAAGTTCCTGCGCATGTGCGGAGGTGTCATGCGCGCACTCACATTTGTGAACCAGTAGCGAAGGTAAGTGAATGCCAACCCTGCTCTGCTGGGCCGCATTGGAATATGTCAAATTTATGTGAAGTTATCTCTCCCCCCAGAAAACATGTAGACAATAATGATAGGTCATATGATGACACGGTGGCAAAGCAACTTTACCACTCCTTCAAGATCTGTACAGCTCAAGTGAACTAACAGGCACAATATTTGTCATGATCACTATTGACTGCTAAAAATAATACATTTCTTAAAAGTGTACTGCAAAATTTGAAGAAGCAAGAAAAGAAAAGGTCATTACATTCTGATCTATACCTGAAGGTGAGGAGAAAATTAGGTTTGCATTGGAATCCCCAAAGATTCACTTACCCAGTTCTCTATTTCATCTCTGCCTGAATGACTAAGTACTGAAGAAATATAGTTTGATACAGAGATATAGATATAAGAGAATTCTCTAAAAGGATAGGGATAGAGATAGGAAAAAATATACGTGTTAGTGGATTCTGATTGAGATAAATACTAGCCTAAACAAACTCAGTTTAACCTTATTTTTTCTGCTCTGAGAAATGATTTTTTATATTTTAAGTGAAAAAAAAAAGGGGCGGGATGAAGGTATTTCTTGCTTTTCCCCCCCCTCCTTTTTCTAATCTTTTAAAGTAGCTTGCATACCTACAGTGACATAAGACTGCTCTCCCCCACACTCACCAAAAAAATATATGAATGTATGAGTTGCAGCAAATACACTCCATTCTTTAGGTATTCATTGAACTCTTCCTTCCTTAAAAACACTTTAAGACCTAGATTTGGTGAAGGTTCCTCTCAGTACTACAGTTACAAAGAAAATTGAATTTCGGTTTATAATTTCTTGCTTCCAGTTGTGGTAAACGTTGCCAGTGCTATATATGAGTTAAAGAATAAGACACTGAACAAATGCACCATAATGTATTTCTCTCTGTTGCCTATTAGCATAGATCATATTCTGACAACTTGAATTCCCAGACCTGATACTCTCACATATTTGCTGCAATTTATATGCCCAATATTTCTTTTCCATATTACCTTGCCCTTTGGCATGGTTATGAAGGCCATCATCTCCATAAAATAGTTTGTATACGCTAAGACAGGGCCTTAAAAGGAGGCCATACAGTATATATTAACATGGTTAAATCGGTGGTGAGATTCAAGTAATTTAACAACCGGTTCTCTGCCCTAATGATTTCTTCCAACAACCAGTTTGCCAAACTGCCCAGAAAGTTAACAATCGGTTCTCCCGAAGTGGTGCGAACTGGCTGAATCCCACCACTAGGTTAAAGCCAAAACACTGATAAAGGCTTTTTCAAAGCATTAATCTGTTTAATTATTAAGCTCACAGAGAAGGTGGAAAGAAAAAAAAAAATCTGTGCTTGAGGCAAGGCCAGGCTATTTGATTCCCAATATTCCAATTTACAGAAAAGGAACAGAGGACAATAGAAAGGTTAGTTCTGAACTGTGGAGTAGGAAATTCTACCAGTTAAGTTTGTGTAAGAACAGGCATTTTATTGTTTAAAAAAACCACATTCTTTTTAGAGGTGGCAGAGATGCTGGAAACGTCCATCATGCTTTGGTCATAAGTGGTGGAACTTGATGAGATTATATACATGTCTTCATTTTGCAATGAAATAAAAATTTTGCCTAGTTATCTTGTCACATTTTCCTTATTAGGTCTGTATTTACAGATTTACAAACCTCTCGCATCCTGGACATAAACTGCTTCAACTCCTACCCTCAAAATGATGCTATAGAGCACTGCATATCAGAACAATTAGACACAAGAACAGTTCTTTCCCGAATGCCATCACTCTGCTAAACAAATAATTCCCTCAACACTGTCAAACTATTTACTAAGTCTGCACTACTATTAATCTTCTCATTGTTCCCATCACCCATCTCCTTCCACTTATGACTCTATGACTGTAACTTTGCTGCTTGTATCCTTACGATTTATATTGATATTGTTTCCTGATTGCTTATTTGTTCCCTATGACTATCATTAAGTGTTGTACCTTATGATTCTTGACGAATGTATCTTTTCTTTTATGTTTCTTTTATGTAGAGCGTATGCACCAAGACAAATTCCTTGTGTGTCCAATCACACTTAGCCAATAAAGAATTCTATTCTATTCTATTCTATTCTATTCTATTCTATTCTATTCTATTCTATTCTATTCTATTCTATTCTATTCTATTCTAGTTGAGCTGGTTTCCTTTACCTGTTGCCAGTTTCATCTTGCTTTGTTCAGGTGAATAATATTCCTTCTTTTTTGGTCAGAAAGGATTAAGATGCAGGAATAGAATTCTATTGTGTATGAACAGAATATAAAACAATATTCTCATCTCTCAGGAAACTGAACTTAATCCCTGTTTTGCTTGCAAGATCGAAAGGAAGTATACCCCCCCAAAAAAATTCACTTTATTTCAGTCATAACAGTGTTCAAGGATTGAATACTTTGTTAATTTTTGTTACTTCTTAGTCACATGGATATGGTTGCTAAAAGTGGGGATTGAATCTTTAACTGTCATAACTAGAGGACCCAGTGTTATTCATTTATTCGTTTATCCTTCAGTTTCCATTTCTATGTATGCAAATGACTATTTAATGGCCTAGGTAGCTGCCTTCCCAATGTGCATGCTCATCAATTACCATAGCTTACAACCATCTACAATGTTTGATTGTAAATTATAGGAATTCATGGCCAACAAATCTGAAGGAGACCTACTTTGAAAAGTTCTAAATCTAATCAGATTGTCTTAGAATTTTTTTCAACTTTCCATAACCAAATTTGGCAAAATGTGTCTGTACCTTTTTGGAGAAAGATGTGCCCCAACCTCATCTGCTTCTATCCCATTCTTTCAACTTGCTCAAAATACTTTTTGTCTGCCTGTCATTTAGCACTTAATCCATGTCATTGCCCAAAACCTATTGTGTATATCTTTTGAAAAAATTAGTGTATCTTTCTTATGCCAGTTTATTCATTCTGCCATATTCTTACTGCCATTTGAAGCAACTTCTTATTGACTCAAAGTATGGTGATTCCTCTCTTTCTATTTGCATAACAGTACACAAAAATGCAAAACAGGAGTTAAAGTACAGTTCTATTCGATAAACCTTTTAATAGAAAAACCTCTGTTGATCTCACTCTGGGTAATAGAACTGTATTATTTAATCACATGGAAACAAAGAAGAGAGCAGCTCTAAAAGCAAAACTGTATGATCTTGACATAGATGCTAAATAGAAGGAGATTTTTTTAAAAAATATATTTATCATTTTATTATACAGAAGATGCCTGGTGAAACTTTGATGGCTTCAGATGCTGATCCTCTTCTTCGTCTTCTTTTTTTTAATAGAGTTTTTCGTGGTTTGTATTTCCCAATCTTAATAAAGCACACATCGTCCCTTGCCTCACCTTCTCTCCAGTTATTAAGTGAGGTCAGAAGTTGCAGAAATACTGCAAGTTTAATTATCCACAAAAGTAATTAACATTTCTAAAAGAAACTGCTAGTGTTGGTTTTCATTGGGGGGCTGTAGGAAAGCAATAAAGTAAAGAGTGAGGTAATTAAAAAGTCATTATGATGGGGTCCCCTTTACCACCTTCATTTAATAACATCCTTGCTCTGCAAATGGGCGGACTGAGGCTCACTGAAGATTAAGCTCATCTTCCCTATAGAGGGTAATATTAGTTTTGCTTTACCACCCGTAAGGAAGAAGAAGAAGAGAAAGGGAATCTGTCTCATCACTAGTAGGCACAGAGGACAATAGAGTCTTACCATAGTCCTTCACCCAATTAAGGCTCTAGGGCTACATCCCTAGGTGCAGGTTTCAGACTGTCCTTGTCTGAGTCCAATTTATTCTTAGTAACAAGTTCTAAACCATTGATCCTGACATCCATACTGCTTTTTCCTCCTCTTTAAATTCTAGCTGCTTGGTCTACATTTTACAGTTTAATAAGAGCAGGTCAGGTAAATTAAAGGTTGAGAGATAATAAAAAGTTTTGGCTGCTTCTCTAGGGTAGAGTGCAGAACCTGTGACCTGCCAGACATAATTAGATTATGACTCCCTTAAACTTTTATCACTTCACCTGCTGGGTCCTGGAGAACATAGCATTTGAAGTTTACTATTACCTTATGACTGTGTTGTAGAAAGGCATATTCTGGAGCTGATAGAATATTTCCAAATAGATTTTTTAATAGTGAATTTTTTGTTGTTGTTAATATAATCAAAAGTTCAACAAAGAGCATATCTCTATAACGGATTATTGCAAGAAAGGAACAAAAGGTTTTGTATGCTGATGCTAAGTAAGTTTTCAAAGCCTTCATCTTTTTTTAATTTTTCCTCCCTGATAAATAGAAAGTGTTAATGTGATTCACGCAAAATAGGCAGCAAAATAAATAAATAAACAAAAAAATAAATTTAATGAATGAATAAACTTGGATTCATCATCTTTCCCAAACCCAGTTACATTGGTGACTTATTTTAGAAAGGTATCGTCTAGTCATAAACTTAGTTACAATCTTATTGGCTCTTTTTTTGTGTGTTGTCTTCAGAACCATCGTAATCAACAACAGGCACCAAAAATGTGAAAAAGTGTCAGTTCCGTCAACCAGGATTTGGCAGTAGATTAAGACCTTCTCACTTTACATGCCTAGACACTCCAATTCTATTAGATAAGGATGTTTATTGAAATAAGAATGAATCTAAAAGAATCAGTTAATTATCCACTGCCACTCTGAGTATTTCAGTGCTACCTATATAGTAGTTTTTATTTCTTACCCTTCCCACAAATTAACAGATTCTTTGTATTATGCTTAGTGTCTTTGAGTAGATATTAAATGTTAATATATATACTAGCTGTAGTCTGAAAAACACTGGCTTTCACTTTATTTCTCTCTTGCACAGCCCTTTATCCTCTACTTGCTTTCTATGTATTGGGATATACTGGTGTTTCTCCCTTTCCCTTTCTTGACTTCTGGCTTCTCTCCTTCTCCCGTCTTCATGTTTTCCTCTTTGGTTGGACCTGGCAGGACATCCATCATTTTTGTTTTGTCCACATCTTTCCCTTGTTGACACAAACCAGTAGGAAGAAGGGTATGTCTCCTCCTCCATTTCTTCTGTGATGGCAATCTGTCAGGATGTACAAGAAACTGGAACCAGGATAGAATTCAAAAGCATTGTGAATTTATTCTGTGCAATCTACAAGAATCTGATCTACTAATGGTCACCAGAGCCTGGTGGTGCAGCAAACTAAAGCACTGTTATTAACATCAGCTGCCTGCAATTACTGCAAGTTCAAATCTCACCAGGCTCAAGGTTGACTCAGCCTTCCATCCTTTCTAAGGTAGGTAAAATGAGGACCCGGATTGTGGGGGCAATAAACTGACTTTGTATAAATATACAAAAGTATGAAGGCTATTGCTTAATGCATTGTAAGCTGCCCTGAGTCTCTGGAGAAGGGCGGCATATAAATCAAACCAAAAAAATTTGTGAATTGGCTCCAGATAAGAATCAATCAACAGATTTCAAGGAGGACCAAACTTAGGTCTCTTTCAGGGCATAGGGACTCCAGACTGATAATGTGTTTGACCCCATACTCAGACTCTGCCTGGTCATTTCCTACAAATCCCATCCCTTCAGAAGATTCTCTCACATATGAACTTATAGGCAGTCACTGTATCTACTTCCTTCTCAACTCACTTCCCATTTAGAATCAAAACTGCTGGTAAAAGCAGAAATTTTATTGCATGGTCATCTCATCAACCTTAGGTTTGCAAGGGTATTCACAGAGAGGGGGTGTTGCTCAAGACTGTTCAGTGTCTGAAAACCCTTTCCAATAAAACACTCAGGCCTGCACTTTCTACATTACAAGTACAGACTCTGCCTTATATTTTGAAGTCGCTGAGGTGTGAAGGGGTGGCAAGACAAAACTGTGCAAGGAACAAGGAGGACATTCTAAGACCAGAAAGTTATATGTACAACCAGACATAACTTTAGAGTGATGGGAAGCTGGAAACAAAACTTGAGGGTTGATTTATGTTGTCCCTGGTAATGGTTAAATAAAGTTCATGACTTTAAATGGTCTTATGTAAGGGATGATCCTATTAAAAATTCAGCCATGACTTCCAATTGTAATGGGAGCTTCTTCCTATTACATTAAATAGAGTATTAAGAGGTAACATATTTGACATGAGCAGAAGCTCAACAACATATTAAAGTTTTGGGATTTCACAATTAATGGTATTTGCTTGATCAAATCCTTGAAATTAACTTTCAGGCATGTCACAAATTTATGCACTTGTCCAAATCTCTGCTAACTTGAATAAGAAACAGGGGTCACTCTGTTTATAATCCTATCAGTAGGCTAATTATAAAACCTATGTGGACTTAGTGACTGGGGAAGTAATATAGAGATATATCATTCAAGTTGATAGTAAATTTGCTTGATTCCTTATGTACGATATTCTGTTTTATCTGTTCTATCTCCTGGTTTAGTTTGAGCCAACTGGTCTATCTGAATAGTTATTAGTCTCTGCTATTGGAGAACCGGTTACAATCAGCACAGTTGCCTGACAAATAGTGGTCAACTTACTCATCCTTGATCTCTAGCCAATGAGTCTCCTTCCATAGCAATGAGAACAGGAGTGGAGAATTAAGCACTAAGCTCCCTTGACCAATACTTATAGTAAATCATAGAGCTTCATATGGCTAAACTAATTTCCTACATTAGGAGTTAGCAAAAGTCCTAATTTAGGACAGGTTGTGTAGATTCTTTCTTCATTCAAAGAACAATAAAATGAAATGAAACAGTTGATTATTCAGTTCCATTCTGAATGGCATTAAATTTAAATGGCATTTTTACGCTACAGCTGCCATAGCTTTTTCTTCATGTCTTTCCTATATATTATCAGGCTATTTGTGTCATGTTTGATGGCCTTGAAAGTGAGTGGTTATTGAGTGTTTAGATAGTTAACACTAACCCAAATATCATTCTCTTGGCTTACCTCTTACAACAATATTCTTCTTTTTTATGTTTTGTTCTCCATCCAAAACTTACTTTGTTGAACTGCCATTGATTCAGAAAGAATAGAACCAATATGAGAAGCATAGAAGAAGTATATTCAATACAACTTGGAAATTGCACATCTGGTGTGTCATTTGTTTTTATTACTGCCATTCTCATAGTGCCTCAGAGATATTTTTTCTATAAATCCTTTCCTGGTGTTTTCCTTGTTCCTGTTCTATTCCTACTATTTTGATCTGATAGTGAAGGCTCAGTATATATGAATTTTAATTAAAGTTGTCCTTTTCTGTCTCAATCCTGTTTTATCTCCAGAGGATGGTTGTACTAGAAATCTTTAGGCTATATCTTCTTGAGTAAATTTAGACACAGTCTGCATAACACCATTGAATTATTTTTCCATATATTATTTTCTAAATGTACTTGTATTTTATATTTTGAGGCAGTTTTGTTTTCCACTGGTCAACTGGCTAACCCGAACGTTTCCAACCAAACATTTCTTATAGATGTGTTAGTTATGAGTTTCACACAAAAATAAAATTGCATTGCAGTGCCTGACTGTGAATATTTAGTTAAAATATTTGGAAACTTCTCAATATACAGTAGACCTGATGATTTGGCAACCTTGAAAACCCCTGCAATTTGGAATATTAAATTTGAATGTCAATGGGTATTATCTATCTATCTATCTATCTATCTATCTATCTATCTATCTATCTATCTATCTATCTCAGTGTAGACTCCTGGTAATTGCCAGGAGAAGTCTGCAGTTTTCTTGGAAATATTTCAAACGTGGTTTGCCACTGCCTCTTTCCTAGGGCTTAGAGAAAATGATTGACCCAATGGGTTGGTGGCTAAAGCAGTAAAACTCACACTCTCCCAATTTCTAGCCTTGTGCCTTAACTAATACACCAAATTGGCTCTTTCATAGTTAGATTATTCAGGCTTATTTGGAATGGCCCAAGGGATCAAATTTCATTACCCTCCATCTAGAAAAAAACAACCTACTCTCTAATAAACAATTTGGTTTCAGAAAAAATTATTCTGTAATCTACAATTTCTACACTGCAAGAACATATGGACTACAAATCTTGATCAGGGCAAAGTAATAGATACAAATTATATAGACTTCTTTAAAGCCTTTAATTCAGTGGTACATGACAAACTACTTCTAAAACTAAAATCCTATGGCATCTCTGCACCCCTACATAATTGGATAGTCGCGTTCCTGTCAAACAGGCAACAAATGGTCAAAATAGGGAGCGCCCTATGAAATCCTGCACCTGTTAATAGTGGTTTCTCCCAAGGCAGCGTTCTAGGACCAACATTCTTCATACTTTACATAAATGACCTTTGTGATCATATTATAAGCAACTCTTCGCCAATGATGTAAAAATATTTAGCACTACAGACAATTTAGAACTACGCTGCCTTCGGTCTGACTTAAGCGTAGCTCATAAAATTATCTGCTACAATGTCCTACCTGTCAATGACTACTTCAGCTTCAACCACAACAATACACGAGCACGCAAATTGGTCTAGCAAATGTTTTGTATGCTCTGGTTAGTAGTTTAGTACAAACTTAAACTGAACCGCTCCAAACTCGTTTGCGGAAAGTATGACTTCAGCAACAGAGTGGTCAATGCCTGGAATGCACTACCAGACTGTGGTTTTAACCTAAGACTGTCTACTGTTGACCTCACCCCATTCCTAGGAGGTCTGTAAGGGGCGTGCATAAGCGCACCAGCGTGTCTACCTTCCCTGTCCTAATGTTTTCTCTATTTGTATCCATTTTATGTATCCAATCCATGTTTATACTTATTACCTAATACGTTCTTGATAAATAAATAAATAAATAAATAAATAAATAAATAAATAAATAAATCCATTATTTTTTCCAGTTAACAATTTCCAATTAAAAATGTATGATTATCTTTAAATTCCCATAGGAAGCAATGAAAACAATGGCTTAAGCAAACAGCCAACGTATCCTCCATAGAGCAAATCCCAACAAGATTCATTTCCCAACAGCTCAGATACAACATTAAATGACATTCTTAGCCAGCAAGTATTGGTTTAAAGCTTCGCTCAGTTCCTTATATCCAAGCACACTACAGGTTCGATATTTGGCAATGTGGACATGATGCTTAATAAACAAATTAAAAAGCATTGCTTTAGAAACAAGCATTCTGCAACAAGAGCATGCACATAGCACCTCCCACACAAACACATATATACAAATAGAAAAATACACATACACAACGACAAAGCCTCAATAGCATAATTTCTAAGCTGCATATAATGTACAAAGAGAATATTCTTTTTCCCCAAAAAACATTATTAAATTTCAAAAAGGTATAAAATACACAAGGAAAGCAAAGAAAAAAAGGGCAGGGGAAAAGCAAAATTGGGAGTGCAAACAAAAAGTGGAAAATTGTAGAAAAAAGTAACTTCTGACTTTCTTTGATACAGATAGAAACCTAAAAATCAATGACCCTTTGATTTTGAGTGAACTAAACTAAACCATAGCAAACAGTACTTCTATCATCATAAAAGGGCATAGCATATTCTTTGGGCTAATAGCTACCTACTGGCAAAACAGGAACAGCCAAAGAATACAAATATAATACAGACCATAAATATTAAATTTCTCAAAGCAAAGATACTTTTAAAGATACTGACAGCATCTTATTTAAGCAGGTACAGTATGGTCTGAGCTAGAGATATCAGCATTTGGAGCTTAGCAAAGAGCAGTAGTACATACTTAAATAGCTGATTTTTCATCTTCACTTGCTTTAATTGACACCAAAAGCAAATTGGATGGAACAGATCCTACAACTTACTGGCAATATTGAAGACAGGGTATCAAAAATCAGGCTAATTAGACCTGATAAAACAGCAACAAATCACAGAACTAGAAATGTTCAGAATGCGCAGAGCATTGGGAGAGTTATGATTGGCCTGATCTATTCCATAGTCAGAATAAAAAGCTTTGGAACTCTGGTGATTTCCACCATATTTAAAAAACACTCAAAATAAGGTTTGTTAACAGGGAGCATTATGTGTAAGGAGTCCCTGCAGGTTTTACTCCGCTAATCATAGCCGACTTTAGAGGTGATGCTCATCTCTGTTTCTTTAAGCCATTGAGCTAGCACATTTCCACAGTCATGTGGCCAGCATGATGTCATGCTGCAGCACAAAGTGTACAGCGAAACCGTGTTACCTTCCCACCAGAGTGGTACCTATTTATCTATTTGCATGTAGGATGCTTTGGAACTGCTGGGTTGGCAGGAGCTGAGGCAAGTGATGGGAGTCACGTGGCGGTACGACTTGAACTGCCATCTTCTCTGGCATCATTTAGGATACTGAGTCACCATACCTCTGACATCATGTGTATCTCTGTTAAATTTATTTTGTTAAAAAGTCATCTTTTTAACGGATTCCGAAAGATCTCCTGTATGGAGAATTAGTGCAGGGAAAGCGCCTCAGAGGGAGACCACAGCTGCGATATAAGGATATCTGCAAGAGGGACCTAAAGGCCCTGGGAATGGACATTTACAACTGGGAAACCTTGACCTCCGATTGTTCAGCTTGGAGGCTAAAGATGCAGCATGGCCTTCTCCAATTTGAAGAGACACTTGTTCGGCAGGCTGAGGCAAAGGGGCAGTCCCGGAACCACCGAAATCTGGGGGCTGGGCAGGGGACAGAATGTATCTGCCCTCAGTGTGGAAGGGATTGCCACTCTCAAATTGGCCTTTTTAGTCACACTAGATGCTGTTTTAGGACCTCTTTCCACAGCATGGTACCATAGTCTCTTGAGACTGAAGGATGCCAATGATGAAAAAGTCATCTGATTCTGTGGCTCAGATTCTGTGAACAGAAACCACACACTGAACCAAGTACTCCCAACATTTTTTCCATTTCACTAACAACAAACCTGAGTTCAAACCTAAAATAGTTTTATTCTTTTAAAAATATGTATTAGGATTTTAATGTTTTAATTCTGTAAGTCATCCAAAGTCATTCGCTATGATTGAGTGGCAAATACATTCAATAGAAAATAAATAAACTATACATAAAAGGCATGTATGTGTATAATAGCACTTAGCATTAGCACTTATATACCGCTTCATGGTGCTTTAAAACCCTCTCCAACTGATTTATAGAGTCAGCATATTGTCCCCAACAATCTGGGTCCTCATTTTACCGACCTTGGAAGGATGGAAGGCTGAGTGAACCTTGACCCTGGTGAGATTCAAACTGCCAAATTGCAGGCAGCAGGCAGGCAGCAGAAGTAGTCTGAAACACTGCATTCTAGCCATTGCGCCACCATGGCTCTTATAGCCAGGTTTTATTTGGTTACATTTATATTTAACCATTAAATTTTGGTCATCTTAAAATAGATAACTCTGGAGAGCTAACAATACTTAAAAATAGAATAAAAACAGTATTAGTTAGGTTACATCCATTACATGCTATTTCCAAATGAAGGGAAGAAGGAAAAGTCTTACCATATCTGGTAAGAAAACTGTGCATGTAGAAAACCATCATTATAACAACGGGTATTTGTTGGTCTTAGAATTATGCTCATTCTCAATATGGATGAAATATTTACAGAGATTTCATTTCATATTTTACCATACAGAGGTATGGATACCTAAATTCAAAGGACTGTAAATAATGTGCCTATAAAGTTCAATATGTTTCATGAGATCTTGCAAAATTTGTTCCAGATAAATGTCAAGCCCCACAAACTTGCAAGCTAATAAAAGGGGAAATTAACAACAGATGCATTTTCAGAGATGTTGCAAAACCAATTTTTCATCCATACAGGTTTAATAGCTGATCATAAAACTATTATCACAAGTCTCTTATGTAAATAAGGGAACACAATATCACTAGAAAGCAGTCTGGAAATTGATACCTGCTGGTTAATCAGTGAATTCTTGCATTTCCTCTATTCTTTGACAGCTAATAGAAATATTTCCTCTTTTTTTTTTTTGTAACTATCATAATTGCAAGATATATACATAGTTTGCAGAAAAAATGAAATCTCTTCTTAAAATGGAACCATGTGGTATAAAAAATTAGAGCCTTCCACACTTTACATACTTACTTACCTAATTAATTTGCCCCAGAAAGCTGCATCTAAATTTTCACCATTTGGAATTCTTCCAAATATATCAACTCAACTGTAAAGTCAGAAGAATTCAAAATATCTTTATTAATATCCAAGTTGGCAGAGCCAGCATGGGCCTAATTGGTGCTCTTTTATATTCTGGGAAGATGCCATTCAGCTGTTCCTCTTGCTCAGACAATTCCAGAATTTTGTCCATTCTGACTGAGATTCCCTTGTTCAACTAAATTATAAATTTGACAAGCAGAAGTCAGGCTCTGGCTATCAGTAATACTTATCAGTTGGATTCCCTTCATCCCTAGCTGCATTATACCTTTGAGGTTTGCAAAAGTCCTATGTAGTTCTACCACACATTGAAGAATTCTGAGTTCAAGTTATTAAAATTTATTATGCACTCATTTTTTTTCATTGCTAGAAGAATTGTGGCAAATGTCTAGATATGTATTCTGTTTTACAGAGGTAATCAAGTCCCATCAATGGAATGGCAATTGGCAGACCTTAGAAAATATGCCTTTTCGGCTAGACTCCCTAAAACATTCTCCTTCCGGAGACCTGGATGGTCCTGACCATGCTGGTCTTTCACAAGGTCCTAAAGACCTGGTTCATTTGGGTTCCCAAATGTGTGCAGGGGTCCATTTCTTGGTTGGATTGGTAATGAAATATGGTATTTTCTCGAATATGTATTTTAGTATCATTGCAATTGTTTTTACCTTAAATGCGTTTACCTTCCAGAGTTGTTTGTTCAGATGGACAGCATACAAAATAAATAAATAATCCTCTGTTCCAGAAATGGACTACTATTTTCAAATCTTGGTAGCCTCAATCCTTAATCAACCCAGTGGGCTTCCAGAATGGAAGTGATATAATTGAAGAGGAAAGGTCAAGTGTTTGAAAGATGACCATAAGGGGAAAAGTAAGGCTGCAGATGATTGGGTTTGGCCTTGTAGATGTTTAGCACCTCTTTTCTAGGCTTATTTTGGTGCTGACCTGTTAAAAATCATACCATCAAAATCCTTTCTTTTTTGTTTGAAAATTTTAGCAGCGTGATGTGGCATTATTCTGGGCTTTAGAATGATGCTTAATGATAAAGTGCTATGGACAACCTGTCATTTTGCTGCTAGATTTCAGCAGAGTGGTCTTGGGCTGCTTTGCAAAATTGCATGATTGTTTATCTCAATTTTATCTGAAGTCTGATCCAAATCTAATAACATTATAGTGCCTAAGAAAAGAGGGAGGTCTGACTCGCATCAAAGCTGCATAAATTTGTGTCTTTTCCTTCCATGAATCCATAAACAAAAATGCCTTCTTTCCCAAAGCAACTCACTGCGTTTCATTTGCCACCTTGAAAAGCTCCTGCAAAGCTGACTGAAACTCCTGGACAACTATATGTTGCCATACTTATAAAGATATATAAAAATAGAGGGAGGGATCTTGAAATTGCCCATCAGTAGAGATTGCCTGAATAGGAGACAAACAGAGTCTCAATATGTTCATAGTATTATTTTATATCATAAGACATAAGACATATTTAGTATTTAAGACATGTCTTATTTCTATTTGTGTGACCTTACCTGTTTACCTATTTATAAGTTTAAATTCACATTTATTTTTCACAACATTTCCCAATCACACAATAAGTGCTCAACATTCTCAAATTACTATGAATGACAAACTGGGCATTCCTCTGGACCAAAATCTTTAAATACAGTATATATAAAATAACACCATGTTTGTTTAAGAATCTTTCTATACATTTGTTTGTTTTGAATCTTTCAAGTTATTTTAAGCCAGCAGAAATCAGATGTGTTTCTCTAAAGCCATCATGTACAATTCCGGATTAATTATTGGAGTTTATTTATTTCATTTATGATTATGAACAATGAGCCCATTGTTTTGTAGATAGTGATTAAGGGATCTTCTGGGCATTTATTAAGTAATTCAAAAGAAGAGTCAATGTTTCCTCTTTTGGGTAAAAGTTTCTTCCAAATCACTACTGTAAATTCTTACAGTAGACTACTGTAAATTCTTACAGTAGACACAAAGACCCTAGAGAATAAATAGTTTTTTTCAGATTTAATCACCAAAGACACCATCTTGTCAAAAGTTATGGTTCGCTAGTCACAGATGGCCTTTGGGTTAGCAAAAACTGGTTGGTTGGTTGGTTGGTTGGTTAGTTTATTTATCATATTTGTTTGTCTTTCATAGTTAGTTTTCTCTGGATTTTACATTTCTTTGATACTTGTCTTAGTTCCATTCACCTCAATGGTAAACTGACATCCTTATGCTACATTATCATGAGATTTCTATCTACCTAAGCAGAGCAAAGAACAGAATCTTGTTTCAGGTTATAAATAGGATATTTAGATACCTTGAACTGAACATGTCATTAGTAATAGCTTGTTCTTCTTCCAGGGTAGCTTTATAATTTCTTCAACCACATGCATCTTATCTGTTTCCTTTGCTTTATTCTGCTTCCTTGCTATGTCTAGATGTTTTTTCCACATCTATTGTACACCTGTCCCTCTTCCCTTACATCATGAAACCTATGGGTTTCTGTAATGTGTAGTTGAAAGGCAGGAACATGCTGAACTAGCCACATCACTGCAGATTTCATTTTCATAGCAGTCATGGGTCTTGGCAATCCATCTGAGTTACCTTGACTCAACAATTGTTGCTCTACACTTTCCAATTTCACCGCATTGAATGTTACAAACAAACAGTTTGTAGTTGAAAGTTTTAGTTGTATCTGCTGTAGATAGAGGAGAGAAAAACCAAGTTGTTACAGAATTGTTTTTCACCAAGAACAAAGTTGTTCAGCAGGGTCTCTTCACCTTCTCGGCTTAAATCATTTGCAAGATAAGGCACAAACATGGTATGTTTTGACAATATTTTAATCATTCCACAGTAAAACCTCTCTATTGGTTTACTCTAGGAATCCAAATTATTCTTGCTAGAGATTGACTGAATGCAGGAAGAAATGGAAGAAGGACCAAACATGCTCCTATCTTACATTCATTGGTGGTTTGCAGGTTATGATATACCTGCAACAGTTTATATCTAATTATCAATCCCCTATAAATATCCCCTATAAATATCTCCTATAAATATAAATGTCATAATAGTGAATTATATATGGTAAGACCATATTTGGAATATTGAATTCAGTTTTGGTAGCCATAATATATTTTATATATTATAAAATTTATATTTTATAATATAAAAAAGATATTGAGACTCTAGAAAGTGTGCAGAGAAAAACAACAAAGGTGATTAGTAGACTGGAGGCTAAAACATACGAAGAACAGTTGCAGGAATTGGATGTCTAGGTTAATGAAAAAAAGGACTAGGAGAGACATGATAGCAGTGTTTCAATATCTCAGGGGCTGCCACAAAGAAGAGGGAGTCAAGCTATTCTCCAAAACACCTGAGAACAGGACAAGAAGCAAGGGATGGAAACTAATCAAGGAGTGAAGCAACCTAGAACTAAGGAGAAATTTCCAGACAGAACAATTAATGTGATTTAAGGTGATATGATTGCAGTGTTCCAATATCTAAGGGGCTGCCACAAAGTAGACAGGATGAACCAATTTTCCGAAGGACCTGAAGGCAGAGCAAGAAGCAATGGATTTAATCAAGGAAAGAAGCAACCTAGAACTAAGTAGAAATTTCCTGACAGAACGTTTAATCAGTGAAACAACTTGCCTCCAGAAGTTGTGGGTGCTTCAACACTGGAGGTTTTTAAGAAGAGTTTGGACAACCATTTGTCTGAAATGGTATAGGGTTTCCTGCCTGAGCAGGAAATTGGACTAGAACACTTCCAAAGTCCTTTCCAACTCTGTTATTTTGTTATCATAATGCTCATTATATCATTGGCTTCTGTTAGATGCCTAACAGAGGATATGGCTATTTTGTGTGTGCTCTAATCTGTTGATAATTTCCCAAAGGAAGTAGAAAGTGGTTGGCAGAAATCTGACCTTCAATATAGAAAATGATATTTACAGCTAAAGGAGATCAGATTCATATTTTTTATTTCCTAGTTAGACTGGCCCAGCCTTAGTGAAGAAGAATGTTACACGATATCCTTAAAAATTAAAATTGATTTTAATTTTTATTGCTGTATTACTTTGGACTGCTATTCAATTTACAGTTATAATTATGTGGGTGTTAAGCATTTAATACCTTTTAATCCACTTTTTGCTACCTTGGCCCAAGTGTCATCTCTGTAAACATTCTCATTAATAGTGGTATCATGTATGAATAAAAGTACCACTCCTTCCCACCCTCAGCTATCTGAAGTTCCTAACAGAATTCCTAACTGAAGTCATTTCTATAATTACCAAGGTTTTTCTTTTTAAAAAATCTATTACTTAGGAGAAAAAGATAGCTAATATATACTAATTAAAATTTAATTGGGAAGTCCTCATTCAAAGTTTAATAGCCATCACCAAAATATGGCCAAATATGCTTTATCAATGTGCCAACAACATAGAGGTAAAAGTAGATTTACAAAAAGATGTGTACAGAAATATAGGAAATTTAGAAATAATTATCACAAATGCAATATATTGTATCATAAAGGGGTTAAGTGTAACCGTGAGATTCTATATAAATGCTCATTTTTCTTACCGCATACTAAACCAGTTTCACAAGCAATGTCACAACCTCTGTTCTTCCTTCTTCGTTAGTTTTCTTCAAATCAAATTTGCATTGAACCAATGATATCAAATAGAGCACTGTCTTCCGTAAAGCAACATAATATGCCAATCTGTGTGGCAAAGATGGGGAAAAAGTGCTACTCTATGTATTACTAAACTATAACCCCCAGCAGTTAAAATCTATGTACTTGGTGGTAGAAGATATGCAAAGTGATAGTTCAATATTATCTGGAAGAGCACAAATTTCCCATTTTGGATTCATAGATGTAGATATTGCTCATTCTCTCTATTGCCTCTCACATTTCATTCAGTTATAGTTTTCAGGAATTTAAAGTTAATAAGAGAACCTTTAGGGGGAAAAAACAAAACAACTATTTTTTTCTTTTTCCTTTGTAATGCTGTGCTTTATTTTATATTCTGCATGTTCTGTATCTTTTTGACTTACTTTTTCAAATATCTGTCTGATGATTTAGGGGTTAGGGATTTTTTAATTTTATTTTTTTGGCCAAGAGGAGGACACATTGCTAAGTCTTGTTCGTTACCATTACTCTTGTCCCTGATAATTTTACTTGCTTTTTCTCAATTGACCCAATCCATTTGAATGTTCAAAGGGAATAAACAGATGCTCCTTCTCTTTTTTCTGTTATTGGTTGTTAGATTTGAGTAATAATATTAGTAGCTTTTAAAAATATTCTTTCCCTTGTTGAGTTCTCAACTTCTCAAACTTGCCTGGTGTTATCTGTGTCACAATATAAATCTGTTCTAATTGTGCTATGTAAATGATTAGTAAAACTTGTAATTAGATGATTTTTCGAATATTAAGTGACTCCAGGGCCAGGAAAGGGAAAGTAAACAAGGTTAAAGGTTCGGCTTCACATATGATAGTTGTGATAAATTTAATGCTGTCAGAGTGTCATCTCCATTAAAAATTGATTTTTTTTTTGACATTAATTGATTCCCATTGGATCCTTTTTGGGTGTTTAAAGTGATGATTTAGAAGATATTTTTTCACAAAGTTTTCAGTTTATTTGTAAAGAAAAGCAAAATCTAATCCTATACTTAAATGAATATAAGCAAAATCCTATTTGCAAATATAGAAGCAAATATAAAAACTCTGTGTACAGGTATGCCTGAACAATTTGTTCTTTGTAAATTTTATTCTGATTTGGTTTGATCAGCACCATTTGGAGCAATAGAGTTTTAATTTTATTAAATAATACTCAAAGAAAAAGTATTATTTTAATAAAATTTATAGATAAAAAAAATCTCAAAATATAATTCTATAATAGGCAAGTTTTTTAAAAATGAAATAAATTATGTAAAAAGCATTTTATAGATGTTAGAGATGGAAGTCTATTCCTGCTTCTATTTCTGTGAAATTCTTCATTCCTTGTGAAAAAAAAGTGTTGGTTCCACCTCCCTTTTTTTTATGGGAATGGGGAAAGATTTTGATTAATCCATATATTTTAGTAGAATAGGGACATTCTCTCTCTCTCTCTCTTTCCCTCTCCCTCTCCCTCTCTCCCCCCTCTCTCTCCCTCTCCCTCTCCCTCCCTCTCCCCATCTCTCTCCCTCCCTCTCCCCGTCTCTCTCCCTCCCTCTCCCTCCCTCTCCCTCCCTCTCCCCTTCTCTCTCCCTCCCTCTCCCCATCTCTCTCCCTCCCTCCCTCCCTCTCTCTCTGTTGTCTGTGCGTGTGTGCGTGCATGTGTTCAAGTCAGTCTTAATTCTGGTGACTGCATGACAAGTCCCTGCAATTTTCTTCACAAATTTGGAAATGATTGCCATTGCCTGCTTCTTAGGGCTAATGGAGAGTGATTGACCCAAGGTCTCCCAGTTGGCTCTGGATCTAAAGAAAGACTAGAATTCACAGTCTTCTAGTCCAGTGACTTAACCACTAACCAACTGTAGGGATTTATAATTTCTTTATTAGGTATACAAGGAAGACAAATGAATAGCTTTCTTTTTTTAGAAAAAAAATACTATTTATTTATAACTGCACAGAATTGTTTAAAGAAAACTAATATTCTAGCAGTGTTTCCTGAGATACCTACACAAACATGCAATGTCACTGAACAATGTCACTCCTCTGAAGTCGATCAGGCCAAGAAACAGGCATGGCAGAGATTACAGAAATGCCTGTGTTGTAATTAATGTAGAACAACAGAATAAGTTGTAAAGTAGGGTTATTGTGAATTTCTTTCTCATGCTTTCCTCTCTCTCAAGGCTGTTTCATTTCTTTTCCAAATCCCCTTAAAGGTCACCTTTAAATTCCAAGTAATTTAGACAAACAGTAATGGATTTATGGACATTCCAAGAAAAACTGCTGGAATGCGAGCCTATGTTTGTGTGCATGGGCATTTTTAAGAGTTTAAAAAAAAGAGACTGGAGACCACTTTGCCACCTTGCATGCTTAAAAGGTACAAGAAGTGCTAGAAATTCACAGGAAGATTTGAAGTCAGCCAGTCTGTCTCAACCTAGCCAAGCTCACTTGCTTGGTTGTGCTAGATATAAAAGCCAAAGGGAGATCTTGGATGGATTCCAATTAATAAAATTAATTATTTAATTAATTATAATTATCCTATGAATTGTCCAAATGAATAAAAGTAGAATAGCCTAGAATGTTCAAAATATGTGGGGGTGGTTTGGGGATTGGTAAAATGTGGCATTTAGTTATGGTTTGTTATGTAACTAAAAATGAGTCAATGTCAGACTCAAAGAACCAAGATCAATTCTTAAGGCCAAGCACAGAAGATTTATTATTTCAGTCTATACACAAGAATCTAGTCAGCAAATGGTCAGCATTAAATTGGCACTAGATAAGAGTCAATGGGATTGAAAGGGGGCTGTACTTGGGTCCCTTGTGGCAACATAAGGACTCTAAACTGATGATGCATTTAACTCCACCTTCTATCTCTGCCTACTTTTCTCCTTCAGTCAGAATCAATTTAAGAATGAATTTATGTGAAAGTAATCATGTGATAAACAAATCCCTTAGTCCTACTCAAGATAAATGTTATCTGGCACCAGAAAAATGGGGCTACCTTACATTGATTTAGTTGTAGCCATTGAATTATTTTCTGAGAAACAAAGTCCATCTAATATATTTCCTAATCTTGGCAAACAATATAAGCTAAATCATTCTTCGGTAACTCAAGTTTTTTTTTTTAAAAAAAAGACCAGAATGATTAATATTAATGGAAGTGGAAAAATGCAACAAGATTGGAGGTGTAGAAAAGCATTGAATTTCATCTCACAAAACCCCGCTTGAAAAATTAATTCAAATAGTGTTTGGTTAGGAGCTCGGCCACATGGGCTATAAATGGGCTGGAGGATCATTAATGAATGGTAATAATAAATGGCAGCCTGCCGAGTTTGGAAAGAAGTAGCTACTTGGGGTGCCAAAGCAATTGGTGTTAGGTTTCATTTAATTTATTGCCTTCACTAATTGATCTGGAAAAGAAAATAAACAGCAGGTTAATGAAATCTGCTGAGGTTACTAAACTGGGAGAGTTTTCAAATAACTGCACTAACAGAACCAATATACACTCACACAGTGACACAGTTTGCAAAGAAAAATGGTTTGCAAATAAGTGGCATGATTGGAAAAAATTAGCCATTTTGCCAACAAAAGAAAATATATTTAAAATTGTAGGTGGTGGCTAAATAGCAAAAACTAAATTAAGATTTTAATTTGAATCCTATTTTTGCTCTTATTGAGGAGGGGGAATTATTCAAGGTACGGATCCAAGGGTTGTAGGCAATTAGACATACTTAATGATCAGCTGTAAGCATGCACAAAACCTTTCTTGATAAAACATAATTGATTAATTAATTAATTAATTAATTAATTTTATAGTTTTCCTTTCCTCCAAGATACTAAAAGCAGCATGCTAGTCCTCCACATTTTTATCTTTACAACAACCCTATAAAGCAGGCTAAGCTATGAGTAATGGGCCCAGGTCACCCAGAGAATTCTATAGCCAAATCTGAATTTGAAACTTGTTATTCCTAGTCCTAATCCACTTTTTAAAAAAAAGAAAAGAAAAGAAAAAAAACACCTTTTGTCCCTTAATTTGAAGTATAGTCAAGGGCGACTGGATGGAGTAGAGCATTTACTGACCGGATGCCCTTTCTGACACCTAAGTGGAGTTCGCAGCAGATTTTTTTTTCTTTGCACCTAAAACACAAGCATCTGCCATTACCTAGGACTAGATGAACTCTTAACTTTCTGAATGGGAGGAGAGCTCTTTACCATTAGGCCACCATGCCCTTCAATCCTAATCCACTTCTATATCCGAGAAACCACACTGAGCTATTAAATAGTTCTTGGATGAGCATTGTAATATCATGAAAAACAAGAATTGTACTATACTTCTCTTAAGTTTTCTTCTGGTACTCCAGCCATTGTTTCTGGAATAAAGTGAACATCTCCTTTTCTTCAAGTTTCAAATATAAATTAATGTTGTCCTGATAAACATGAACCATGAGTATGTGCAAGTGCTTCAGGAGTCTTTCACACCTTAATCCTTCTTCCTTATATGCAAATGAAAGGGTTATTAGGATTAGAGTTCACAAATATGTTTTTAGAAGGGGACATTAATTAATTAATGCTCTGACCCATGAAACACCAGTTTCATAATTGGAATTTCCTATTTTACAAGTAGTTAGATATGGGTTCAGATCTAGAGAGGGACAGGGACAGGGACAGTTCTGTTTTGAACGTGAGCTCCTGGCTTCAATATTTCTTGCTCCATTACATTTGCCAAAGTAAAAGTAATGGACTTTTAGAAGAGAAGCTGTGAGACATAAATGACTATGGTAGGTAAGTTTTCCAACCCTAGCTCTCTAAATGTTTTGGAACTACAGGTTCCCAATTTCCCAATTAACATTGCCTTTCAGAATTTATGTTCAACGTACTAGTTGGAAGGCACCTATTTAAGAAAGCAGAATTAAGTTGTAATTTAGCACTTCTGTACTTCTGTAAGGATCAGGACAGGTTTTATATTAGGTTGAGGACATAACCATGCAATTGAAATTCTGAGAATCTGAAATTTTCCCTATTGCAACATACTGGATAATTAAGCTCTTATTCAACTCTGCAGGTGTTGTCTAAGCCTTCCTGGACAGCAGGTAACTATTGTTTCCAATCCAACACATCTGTTTCTGGAGCTGCTTGTTGGCTGGCTGACATTGGACACTGGTGCTATATAAAGATAAAAGTCCTGGTCCAAATGTTTCCCCTCAGAAAGCTTGCAAAGACTTAAAAGGCCAAGAATGCAGCCATTTCACATAAAAACATCAACAGTCCAAGATCATCTACATGGAAATGTTAGACACAGTGCTCCGAAGCAACCTTATGATCACCACAGGACTACTATTTTATTTCTCACATCACCATAGAGAGGGGTTTTTAATTACCTGGTCACAGAGGAGGTGCATACATTCCATGTTAATGCACTCCTGAAGCAAAGGAACTGTATTCACACTGCCTTGTTTGCAATATCCAGCCAGATGAGGGAAGGCATTGTTGCCATATGCTGCTTGGATCCAGGTTGTCAAAGGGGAGTTGGGGAGGACAAATTCAAGTTTTGCTTGGACTGCAGATCATCCTGGTATTGTTATTGAAATGCATTCACCATCTGAGTTTGGAGTCTTTCAGGAGAGAGGGCCCATCTTAAAGTGAATCAGTTTTGCATCTGTTAGATCAGGCGCAGGAAAGGAAGACGTGACCAGCTCGATACATTAAGTAACTTTATTTGCTACATAAGTAACAAAACAAGACTGCAGGCGCGCTGCCGGGGCTCTCCTTATATTCGCTGCCGGCAGACGCACCGCCCCTTGACAGGGATTCAAATCTCCCGCCCGATGGCTCGCAGCCAATCCGGGCGGATGTCCTTATAAGGACATAACACTCCTCCCCCCTTAGTCCGAACTGTCAATCTCGTTCACAAAAGTCACGTAATCGCGCAGGTACGTAGGACGCCTCGGCACCCTAACTGACCTGCGCAGTCTCACTTCTTCTCCGTCTCCGGCCTGGATGGACGGGGCTCCTTCGTCTCCTGGTTCCCTCTCCGGAACCGGGCTCGGTTCGGCTGTCGAGTGAGCGGGGTCACCCCCAGCGCCTCCGGCCGGACCGCAGACCTTGGGTGGCTGGTTCTGTTGGTCTTCCTCCTGGCCTGTGGATCTATCGCCTCGTCTCGATTGCTCGGTTCCGACCCGGGAAGAGCGTCTGAGTCTCGGTAAGTCTGCCGCTTGCTCTTCCCTGGTCTCCCGGGCGCTGCGGTTCGGTCGCGGTTTGGCCTGCTGCCGGTTGGGTGGTGGTTCCGCTCGGTGCCCTCGGGTCCGGTCCGCTGGTCGCGGGTGGTGCTGGCTTGCATCGTGTTGTCCGACCTCGCAGGGGTGGCGTTGGTCCCCTCGGTTGGGTTGGCGTTGGTCTACCCCGTCTGGTTGGTGGTGGTCGACCCGGTCGGGATGTTGTTGCGGGACTACCTCTGCAGGGCGGCAGAGGTCTCCCCTGCCGGGGTGGTGTAGGTCTCCCTGGCCGGGTTGTTGTTGGCTTTCTTCCCCTTCAGCCACTTAGGAGAGCCGTTGAAATTCAGCGCGAAAACTGAATCTCCCTTGCTGAAGGCGCGAAGCGGGCGGCTGGCGGTTGCGGTCACTTCCGGGCTGTATTGAGGGTGAAGCCGGTCCAGGGGTGACCTCAACCTTCTGCCCATTAGTAGTTCGGCCGGGCTCTTGTGGGTGGTGGCATGTGGCGTGATGTGCTGGGTGAGGAGGAAGTTGTCTATGCGTTCTTGCCAGTCCCCCGGGCCCATCTTGGTGAGGGCTTCTTTGGTTAGTCTGACCATGCGTTCAGCTTGTCCGTTTCCAGCCGGCCTGTACGGGGCGGACAGGGTGTGGCGGATGCCCAGTCCTGCCAGGAAGGACTCCATGGCCAGGGATGTGAGCTGGGGGCCGTTGTCCGAGACCAGCACGTCCGGTAGTCCGTGTGTGGCGAACAGACGGCGCAGGGCTCGGATCGTCGCTTCTGTTGTGGTAGATGCCATGGGCACCACCTCGAGCCATTTGGAGAAGGCATCTACCACGATGAGGAGGTGTCGCCCCTGCATCGGACCCGAAAAGTCGATGTGGATCCTCGACCAGGGGTTGCTGGGGGTCTCCCACTTCGCGACTTCAGATTGTGGCGGCGCTGGGTGAACTTCTTGGCACGGGTCACATCTGGAGACCCATTGCTCAATGTCTCTGTCCATGGAGGGCCACCAGTCGTAACTCCGTGCCAGGGCCTTTATGCGGACGATGCCCGGATGCCCTTTGTGCAGAGTCTCTAATGTCCGCCGTTGCAGAGTGCTTGGAATCAGCACCCTGTCTCCCCATAGCAGACAGCCCTTGATGGTGGACAGCTCCTTCTGTTTCCTGGCGAACGGGCTGAACCTCTCCTCCGTCTTTTCCGATGGCCACCCTCTGAGGATCCAGGACTTCACTTGGCGGAGTGTGGGGTCCTTTTGGGTGTGAACGGCCACATCTGCGGATGAGACTGGACAGCTGGCGTCGTCGTCTATGTGGAATAGGTGGAGCGTGGGGGCTGGGTCTTCGACTGGATTCTTCGATGGGCATCTGCTGAGTGCGTCGGCATTTCCTATGGCTGTGCCTGGCTGGTGCACGAGCCTATAGGAGTAGCCGGCTAGGAAGATGGCCCATCTCGTCATCCGCGGGGACATGAAGGTCGGGGTGGGTTGGTCGCCTGCGAGGAGTCCCAGGAGTGGCTTGTGGTCGGTGACTATGGTGAAGCGTCTTCCGTAGAGGTATTCGTGGAAGCGCTTCACTCCTGCCACGATGGCCAGGGCTTCTTTGTCCAGCTGACTGTAGTTCCGTTCTGTGCCGGACATGGTCTTCGAGAAGTAAGCGATCGGGGCTTCCGAGCCGTTGGGCAGTTCGTGGCTTAGGACTGCCCCCACCCCGTAAGGTGACGCATCACAGGTCAGCTTGATGGGGAGCGTCTCGCTGTATTGGATGAGAACGCTCTTGGACGTCAATAGTCCTTTGATGGCCCGGAATGCTGCTTCCTCTTCCTGGCCCCACTTCCAGGAAGCCGCTTTCCCCAGCAGGCGGTGGAGTGGCTCAGCAACTGTGGCTTTCTGTTTTAAGAAAATGGCGTAGAAGTTGAGCAACCCAAGGAAAGCCTGAAGCTCCGTTTTGTTTTTTGGGCTTGGAGCTTCATGGATTGCTTCCACTTTTGATTTGGTGGGGTGGATGCCAGTGCTATCAATGAGATAGCCCAGGAACTCGACTTCCTGTACTCCTATGGTGCACTTGTCCCGCCTGACTCTCAAGCCCTTGGCCTTGAACCGCTGCAGGACAAGCCTGAGCCGTTCAAGGAGTTGAGCTCGCGAGTCACCTGAGACGAGCACATTGTCGAAGTAAGGTACCACCCCTGGAACGCCTTGGAGAAGGCGTTCCATCATAGATTGGAAAATGCCTGGGGCAGCGCTGACTCCAAATTGGAGGCGGTTACATTTGAATGCCCCCCTGTGCGTGACAATTGTTTGTGCCTCCGCCGTTTTTTCATCCACTGGCAGTTGCTGGTAAGCCTGGGCCAGGTCCAGTTTCGCAAAAATTGAGCCAGATCCCAGGGAATGCAGCAGGTGTTGCACCACTGGGACTGGGTATGTGCTCTGTGCCAACGCCTTGTTGATGGTACAACGGTAGTCAGCGCAGATGCGCACAGACCCATCATGCTTCAGTGGGGTCACAATGGGGGTCTCCCATGAGGCATGATCGATCGGTTCCAGGACGCCCTGGGCGATCAGCTTATCCAGCTGCTCGTCTACTTTAGGCCACAGGGCAAAAGGAACTCGGCGGGGCTTAAGCCTAATTGGGGTGATTCCCTTGTCCAGATTGAAGGAAATTGGCCTCCCCACAAATTTCCCCAGCTTACCATCGAAGACTTCTTTGAACTCTTCGAGGATGGTGTCGAGTTCGTCCCTATGGATTTCGTGGATGCCCTCAATGGAAGGCCCCAGCGGCTTAAACCACTCCACTCCTAACAGGTTCGGTCGGCTGTTCTCCACGATGGTGATGGGCAGCTCTCCGTTAAAGTCCTTGTATTTGATGTGGATGGTGGTTCTGCCCAGGATCCCAATGGGGTTTCCGTTGAAGTCCACAAGCCTCGACTTCGGGGTTTTCAGCTGGGTCTTCTTGCAGGATGGCTTCAGCTGCTGTAGGTGCTGCCAGTCCATGATGGAGTAGGCGGATCCGGAGTCTACCTCCATCTTGCACGGTGACCCCTCTGCCAGCAGCGTCACTTGGAACTTGGTGGTCCCCTCGTCGCTTGTGTGAGCGATGGTGGTCTGGTGCACCGTTCTGTTGCAGGGATATTCCTCCTCCCCGTGCCGGGACTGGGTCGAGGACCGTTTGGATGTCCTCTGGTTGTCTTTGCGATTCTCGCTGAATCGTGGTCTGGGTGGCTCCGGGGCTGGATCTGCTGCTCTGCAGGCCTCGGCGATGTGCCCCCTCTTCAGGCATCGGCGGCAGGTCGCGTCCCCCATCTGCAGGTTGCCCTGGGGTGGTCGCCTTTGCAACTGCCGCATCGTTCTCCCCGGTCGCCATGCTGTGGGTTTTCTCGCCTGGGGGGGCGGGAAACCTTGTAGACGGCCATTTCCTCCTCAGACTCCGTTTGTGTGGTTGAGTCATCTGAGGAGCTCAGGCCCGACTTGTGGATCTTGTGGATCCCTCTTGCTTTGACCATCGCGGCGGCTGCTTTCTCAGATGCTTCAGCCGCTGTTGCTTCGTCGAGGACGTCTTTGAGTGGTATCCTCTTCTGGCTGAGGAACTTCTTTTGTAGACCCACATCTCTCATTCCAAAAACAACGCGGTCTCGGATGGCGTTGTCCACATTATCGAACTCGCAGTTGGCAGCGATCTGGCGAAGCGCTGCCACGAATTCTTTGATGGATTCACCTTCCCGCTGGTTTCTCTGCTGGAAGATGAACCTGTTTGCGATTGGGGTGCCTGTGGGTGCGTAATGCTCCTGCAGGGCTTCTTGCAGGTCGTTCCAGGACATCTCCTCAATGTCCCTGGGTGCCACGAGGTCAATCGCCATCTCCAAAACGTCCGATCCGCAGTGAGCCAGGAAAAGGGCTCTTTTCCGCTCATCATCGAGGTTCTGGTAGCCATTTCCTCACAGGAACTGCCGAAATCGGACCATGTACGACCTCCACTTCTCTCGGGATGGGTCGAATGGGTTCAGTGCGGCAATCGGAGCTTGCGGAGTTGCCATTCTGAGGGTCGTTGTGGTTCGGGTCTTCAGCTGGATGGCGATCGTGCCACGAGTCTTGTTCAGGTTCTCCTCTCTAGTCCTTTGTCGCCAGTGTTAGATCAGGCGCAGGAAAGGAAGACGTGACCAGCTCGATACATTAAGTAACTTTATTCGCTACATAAATAACAAGACAAGACTGCAGGCGCGCTGCCAGGGCTCTCCTTATATTCGCTCCCGGCAGACGCACCGCCCCTTGACAGGGATTCAAATCTCCCGCCCGATGGCTCGCAGCCAATCCGGGCGGATGTCCTTATAAGGACATAACAGCATCTGTTTGGGGTTTTTTTCCCCCAAGCTTGTATCCTCTATTTGAGAAATAATGAGGCAAAAGGTACTTTTGAAATAATAAATCCTTTCCAGAAAAAGATCTGCACCAACCATTTCTTTCTTTCTTTGCCTTGTGGGTGCCTCATTTGAATCATCTGCTTTTTCTTCTTGTTCTAGATTCTACTGGCTGTTTATTCTCATTGTTCTGAACAACTGCATTTCGATTTCCTGTAGGGCAGTGGTGGAATTCAAATGTTTTTACTACCAGTTCTGTGGGCGTGGCTTGGTGGGCGTGGCAGAGGAAGGATACTGCAAAATCTCCATTCCCACCCCACTCATAGTATTTGCCGGTTCTCTGAACTACTCAAAATTTCCACTACCAGTTCTCCAGAACCTGTCAGAACCTGCTGGATTTCACCCCTGTTGTAGGGGATAATAAAGAGTTAGGTGGAAAGCATTTGAGAATGTGTTTGGACATAATATTGAAAGCTTCTCCCCACACTACCAGTCTGGGGAACTTTTTTTGTTAAATGTAAGGGCATTTTTTCTAAATTCTATCAAAAATAATAGAATTGCTGCTTAAAATCCAAAGACTGGTTAGTAAGCATCCTAAATCTAGCAATTGGTCCATGAGCAAAAGGTGGGCTGTGTAATAATTTACTATCATCCCCACCTGAACACTTCTACTGTTCCAAGTTAATTCAATGGAAACAAATTGCTTTTTTTCCTCTAAGGAGGTGCATTCAGTGACATCATCATCAGAGTTTGTCATTATCTTGATTCCAAGGTGAATGTAAGGGGGCCATTGCATATCACCTTCCGATGGTTTGTAGCATCCGTGGCTTCTTTGATTTTTGTTAAACCCTAAGATTATTATAATGTGACACTGTGCCCAGACTTTGTTTTTTCCAGCTCAGGAAAGAAAGAATAGAAAGATGTAAACAGCAAAAGAAGAAATAATAAAAAAAAGGAGGCTCCATTGCTCAAGGGAAAAAATAAATTTGAAAAACATTTTTGTCACAGTAATAACAGTAAGAACTTATGCTTTTTGACTTTAAAGTATGATGGTTGATGACTTGGCAGATCTGGCAGATCAGACTTGGCAGAAATGGAATGTATTAGTTTGTGAAACAAGACTGGAAAAAATTAAAAAGCACACAGGGTATGTATTTTTATCACCTTTTATTTTTATTTTAGTTGGAGCCTTTGGCAAATGACTAAGGGTGCAGTTCTTTGATTTAAATTCTAAAAAATTGACAAAAGATCCTTAATACTAACAGAACATTGATAGATTTCTCCCACATAAAATATATTCTGTTATTTATGTATTATTAGATTTATATCCCACTATTCATACAGAAGCACAAGTCAGGGTACATAGTGTTCCCTCCTATTTTTCCCCTCAAAAATAACCTGAGGTAGGTTGAACTGTGATGGATAACTGATCTAAAGTCATTCATGAGTTTTTGTACATGGGAAAGGATTTGAACCTGGGCTTTCTAGTCAAACAGTTTAATTACTACACCATAATGGCATTAGGATGGTAGAGACTTTCCAATAAAGATACAGTCATAGGAATAGAATGGAATCATGCTCAGGTAAGAAGTTATTATTATTATTATTATTATTATTATTATTATTATTATTATTATTTATTTATTTATTTATTTATTTATTTATTTATTTTATTCATTAAACATGAAATTCAGTCAACTGAACATTCAAAAATATATGACAAATACCATTGACTGATGCTAATGGTTGATACAGATTGCTGGCAGCGTCCTAGGTATTATTATTATTATTATTATTATTATTATTATTATTATTATTCATTAAACATGAAACTCAGTCAACCGAACATTCAAAAATGCATCACAAATAATAATAATTGTTGTTGTTGTTGCTGTTGTTATTATTATTATTATTCCATGTGTCTTCAGTTCACATCTTTTCAATTGGCTGGTGCAATAAATTCTCTTTCTTCTGCTAAATGCCTAATACTTGACTGGCTACAACTAAATGATTAGACAGCTATTGTATGATATTGCCTGAGTGGCAGGGTTTTTCTGTTTTGCCCCGACATAGCCTTTATTTCAAAAGGTATGCCAAAATTGAAGTGAAGTGGCATCATGCCTGATGGGGCTGAAATATCATCTCCAGATTCCCATATCCATGTTCTCTACAATATAGGATCTAATCTTTATAACCTGTCGCATCTACAATGAGCCAAAAAGTGCACCATATGACACTGATATGGTGAAAGTATGAACAGATGCATATGGCAATGGGTTTTCTTTCAGTTACTTTGAAAGGCTATCTAGGTTTTTTAGCAACATCTAATACCGGTGCTAGAATCACATTGATTCTACATGTAATTCTGACTATTTGACCTTCATAAGTATGTCAATGCCAGCATTTTGCACCAATTGGCAAAAAAAGATTATATTCAAAGACAACAGCAATATAACACATAGTCTAGCATGGTCTATGGTCTGACAATCTGTAATGTGATCTACATATAAAACAAATGTATGTGCGAACAAAACTAGATCTGATCTGTCTAGTTGGGATTGCAGCTAGCATACCAAACAAATCTGGCAAAATATTTTGCCATCATTGCCATCATTTGCACCTATTTTCCTATTTCACCATACTTTGTTGGAAGTCACATGCTAAGTGGAGCCAAATCAAACATCCCAACCTCCTGACATTTTCTTTTACCAAGAAATCATAAGCCAAGTTTTCCTTCTGCTGATGATTCACTAGTTCTTCAATTGTCAAGTATGCCCAAATTACATTAGATTGGAGGGGAGGAGGCTTCCAGCATTACCTTCTGAAACACTGCAATATGATACAGTGCCTTCAGAACTCAACCAAGAATCCAGAGCATCATAATTGACAATATTGAAAACTGCCAAGTTGTCCAGGAGAATAAATAAAACAGCATTCTATCTATTCATGTAAATGTCTGAACCAGTATTTCTCAACCTCATCAGCATGATCCCAGCTGGGGAATTCTGGCAGTTGAAATCCACACATTTTTAAATTGCTGAGATTTAGAAACACTGGTCTAGATTCTAAGTTTGGAGGCAGAATTTTGCTGTCAATAAAGGTTCCACTCGAACATATATGCTAGTCGTTCTTGACCCTAGGGGGCAGTGCTCATCTCCATTTCAAAGCCAAAGAGCCAGCGCTGTCCGAAGACGTCTTCATGGTCATGTGGCCGGAATGACTAAACGCTCAAGGCGCATGGAATGCTGTTACCTTCCCACCAAAGGTGGTCCCTATTTTTCTACTTGCATTTTTTACGTGCTTTCAAACTGCTAGGTTGGAAGAAGCTGGGACAAGTAACGGGAGCTCACTCCATTATGCAGCACTAGTGATTCGAACCGCCGAACTGCCGACCTTTCGATTGACAAGCTCAGCGTCTTACCCACTGAGCCACTGCATCCCTTTGCTGTCAATAGTATGTTTTAAATTCTATTGAAGAACAAGAGTGATTATTTGCTTTAAATACCAAATATTGTTTAATATAATTTAGTATATAACATGATTTGTTCTCATTTTCATTTTGCCTTCCATTTAGCAAGGGCAACAGCAGATAAAATCATGCTTTGAAAATGGTAACACTCAGTGCTCTTGTAACCTATGTGCTCTCTCAAGCTCGAAAGCTATACCCCCATATAAAAAATGAACTTTTCTTCACTCATATATCAGCAATATATTTTACTGAAGTCTTCATTCTTATTCAAAGCACTGTTGTGGAGTTCATCTCACAATGTCTATCACTCATTGCAAATAAATCAGATCTGTTACCTCAAGGAGAAATATGTGAGCAATTGCAGTGGTAAAGTTTATACACAAACTTCAGAATCTTACCAGGAGGTGAGAATCCCAACTGCGGAAAAGGCAGAAATGAAAAATGTTTCATCCTAAGTACCAACAACAAGAAGAATATAAAATAGTAATGGATTTTAAGAGGAAAAACTATGTATCATTTTTTTTAACTCAAGCAAAAAGAAGAGGACTTGCATGAAAATTCATTTCAGCCCTTCTTTCTTTTTCCTTTCATTTGCAATCCATCTGTGCTTTTTGCATAGAGTCCTCCATGACTAATATATAACACTTCCAATTTAGGAGGGAATGGTTATTTACTTCCCATAATCTCATTTCAGCAGTGTCTGGCTAGTAAATAGGAAACTGACAATACAGAAGAATCTCTATTTGGCAAAGCTCTTCTTATCCACAGAGCATCATATAAAACATTTTCTGCTATTCCTAAAATGGTGAATTGTATTCTGATAGTTCCCTTGGAAAATGGAATAGCTCTGAAACACCTGTAGGAACATTCTTTCCTTTTTCAGATGCTGGAGATGCTGGATAAAAGATCTCTCTCTCACCCACCCACCCACACACACACACACAAGAATCCATTATACATATGGCTCCTGGATCCTGTGTTTTCGGGTCCCTTTTTCTCTTCTTCCTCCTTCTCTTCTTCCTCCTTCTTCCCAGCTTACCTCCCTAGGAATTTCATGGTACAAAGCCTAAATTTCATTGTATGTAAAACTATCAAGGATATGAAATTAAGTAGTTGTATAAACAATAGCCATGTTCTGGGAAAAGCTTTATCTGGGGAAAGCTTTTGAAATACATGTGTAGTAAGGACAAATAGATGGGTTCTCAGCATGTGTTTGTAACACTGGGAAAAAATGATTTTCAAACAGAGCTTGAAGATGTAAGCATGTGATGTAAGTGTATCTGATGGAGAACCTATCTGAAAAGCATGTAACAGACCAGGATCATCATATATAAACATTTCATATTGCTTATGGCTTATGGCAGGGCTGTCAAACTCGCGGCCCGCAAGCTGGATGCATCATGTGCTGGCCACGCCCCCACCCCATTTAGCGAAGGGAGGGAAAGTCCTGATACATCACATGATGCAGCCATGACAACATGCATTTGGCACCCCTGGCTTATGGCATCGAGCAAACTAGAAGCAGGAAGAAAGAACTGTGTAAGTTCTCTGAAAAAGCTACATACCCTGTTTTAACAGTTTTAAAAGGAGGCTAGATAAATTTGTGGAGGATAAGACTGTCGATGACTATTTTAAACATTTAAAAGTTTTGTTACCATATGCTTAACTCCAAACAGTGTTAGACAGATTACAACAAAACCACTCATTATCAATCACAAACATGCTGGCTATTAATCATTAAGTCTGTATTAACCCCAGGATGAACGGTAGTGTGGATTTCAATATCAGTTGCTGGAGAGAATTACGGGAAGAAATCATTGGGATCATATTCTACTTGAAAGTTTTGTTGTCATCTGAGTGGACTAAGTTCTGGGGGTAAGGGTGGTTAATGTGTGTCAATAGAATAGAAATTCTGAAGAAATGTATGCAGTTCCGGAGATGAAAATATCATCAACTCTTTTGAGAAATGTTCTGTCCAAAGGATGGGTATTTTCTGATTAGTTCCCAAAATGCAAATTAGTTCAGTTCACTTAAAAATCTAAACAAGATTCTCCCCATAATTTACTCTTGACTCTTATTCATGACAGCATCAAAATGTTTCTATCATGGTAACTGTATTAAGCAATTAACAATCTCCCAGAGAAGATGAGCAATTCCTCCACCACAGAAAAAAAAAAAACCCCAAAAAAACCCAAACACCTAATTCAGACTTTGCTGTATCACGAAAGGTGTTTCATTCCATGGCTCTGCCCTTGTTGCTGGCAAGGTATCACCTACAAATGAGTAAATTAAGAAATAGGAAGAAAAGCTTTTACTGATTACATTGATTTGGCACTGGGTCAACATATATTGTATAACATTTGGGGCATTTTGAAGGCTGTCGTATTATCAATTGTTTCTTCAGAGTTATTATATTGATATCTTACCCATCCAAAAATCCAATAAGTAGTATAGTATATGTATATTAGTATATAGTATATAGTATATGTATATATATATATATATATATATATATATATATATATATATATATATATATATATATATAATATGCTATATTATATAGCATATAATATAGTATAGTATATTTAAAAAAGGTAACTTAGCTCTTCCAGAGCTCTTATGACTATTCAGTTCAAGTGGGAATGGTTGAAAACAGCCTTTTGCCTATAGCCTTTTATTTTATTGTATTTAACATTGAATGACTTTCCAGATTTTCTCTTTATACCAGCATGGCAAGGCAGCCTACACACATTAACAAATCCCATATATATTTCAGAACAACAGGTGCAGTTAAAATCAAAATCAAAATGTTAAATCTTTACCATTAAAAAATTAACAATTAAAAGCTTGGCAAAAAAAGATGCATTTTTATTATTTTCCTAAATATTTGGGGAGAGGATGGAAAATGTTCCTCTTTCAGGAATCCATTCCATTGCTTAGGCACCATATTGGAGCAGTTCTTCTCTGACGTAAAGCTTCTGGTAGCAGCGGCAATCTTCAGAAAGGCTTCTCTTGCTAATTTAAATAACCCAGCAGTTTTCAATTTGGTCTTGTGCTGATCTCCCACTGAGAAAATTCAACCCTACTCCCCTTATCCCCCAAAAAGAAATGCCAAGGTCACGGCAATGTTTTTGTTCCTTTATTTCTTTTCTTTTTATTTTTTTTAAAAATGGAATCTCTATAATGTTTTGGTAAATATACAAAATACTACAATGCTAAGATCAAAAGACAAAGATGAGATGAGATGGGATGAGATGAGATGAACCATTATCTAGATGGGCCAGACTGATGAGCATTAGCGTACTTAGATCATTTACATTGTACCTGATAATTACCTAATTTCTAATGACTAATAATGTTAATTTGATTTCCCTCTTTAAAATGAGAGCCAACATCCAATGATGCATGGACATTACTGCTAAGTTAACCACTGAGAGCTGGAAAGTAACTGTCTTTTGCAAATTATGAAGAGTGTGCCTCATTAACTCACAGCCTTCCCATCATGTACTTCCTCCATCTGTACAGTTTGCCCTTCTGCTCCAATCCCCATTAGATGCTACATCAGTTGGAGACACATTATTATGTACACGTTCTGTTTCCTTTAGTAGAACTGCCATGGTACTCTTCAATAAGCATGAAGAATGACTGTCCCCAAGTATTGTGATCATCAACCACAAAGGACACAACATAGAGTTAAATGCAATCTATCCTGATTTGTCCAAATGAGCTTCTTGCACAACTGCTTCCTTAGAAGTGAGTATAATAGAGAGCGCTGCCCTTATGTAACTCATAAATAATCATTTTCATCATAATATCCATTCCTGGCCATCTTACAGGCAAGCTTTGCAACTTCAGAGAAAGGAAGCTTTACTATTCCCTGAAATGAAGATTATATTTAAAAAAATATTCTTTGTTTGGTATTCTTTTAAATCCAGAGAAGCAGTACAAGAATAACATAATTTATTGCTGATCCAAACATCTGAACTGAAAAGGCATCAAATTCTGTTACCATTGTAGAAGATATACTTTTTCAAAATCTCATGTATAGCATGCCTTGGCCATTTCTGTTCTGAGTAGAATAGATCAAGGTTATTAAATTAGCAAATCGGCAACCAATTCAGAAACAGAGTAACTCAGAGGACAACCAGAAAGCAGAACAAGGATCAACTAAAGAATGAAGACTCAAAAAGACTCAAAAAGCAGACTTCGGGTTAAGTCTGAAAGTCAAGAGCTGGGCATTCAACTAAGGTGGGATCAAATTAAGACAGAAACTTTTAGCAAGATATAGTTTCCAGTTCTGACTGCACATATGGGAGAGCTTATAAAACCAGACTCCTAAAATCCAGGCCATGCTTCAGCCTCCAGACATTACATCTTCCAGAAGAATCTCTTCTTAGACCTCCAGCCTTATTCCTAAATTGGATGAGAAATTTTCTGCTTTATAAAAATCTGAACTTGGAATTGTTTTTTCTATACTTTTCCATCTCCTTTGTTTCTATGTTGAAGAGGGCGTGAATCATATTCATGGGGCTCTGATACAGATTCCTTCAGATAAGGAACAGGAAATATCTTCTGTCTCATAATCAGGTTACACTGTTATATACTATATAACGAGACCAAGATCTTAAGCAAGGATCACATTATGTGCATTAATATAGCTATAAATGTTTGCTGTGACACAAAGGCACAAATTTCTGGTTTATGCTTGTTGAATGAGTTACCTGAAATAGTCAGATTGCACATGTTAACACCGTTTTATGAAATGATATGTAGGCAAGGATATTCATATAGCCATAAATCTATCTTAGTTTATATACAACACTGTGCTTTTTCATAATCTCATTCAAGGGCCTTTTTAAATATAACTACCTTATATAAGCTTTAAAATATAACTTTTAAAATTCTTTTGACATATATGATTTCTTCTGAGAGAGGAGAGCTTTCTATGTTCACCAAAGCAATGAATGAGTGTGATTTTTCAATAACTTTAGCTTCCTGATAGAAATTCATTGGATATCCAGAAAAAGCAGGATGTCAATCAGACAACAGAGAAATAGAATCACTGGAGAATGTGCTGGGAACAAGATGCTGGACTTGAGTGAGGTGAATAAATGTTGCTTTCATGAGGTTCTTTGAATCACAGAGGAGATAAAATTCACCATGCAAGCATAGCAGATTAACTTCTGCATTGGTTGCATTGATTCAGAAGCCTTGCAAAATGAGTCAAAAAAGCAGTTTTGCTTTTTAGAAGAGGGGGCTTGCATTGTTTCACAAACCAACTTCAGAAAAGTGGATCACTTGAAATATTGTCAAAGCAAAACAACTGTTTCCTATCCTTTTAATGGGGTATCTTCTAAATCCCATGGCAGATTCTACAGTCACAGTGATTTTGAACCATACATGGACTCCTGGGCCTGGAGAAATAACTTCTTGCAAGTTGTGGTGCTATATATAATACTGTGGTGGTTGAAGAATGTGAAGAACACCATGAGACCGAATGCTGAAGTGATACTGCCTAACCATTAAATGTAATATTATGCACTCAATGAGAAAATATTGATCTGGGGATTATACTGTTTTTCCCTAACTGCATCAAGCTAAACGCCTAATTCCCAGCATCACTGAATCCTTAATCTCTCTAACACTATCCAAAACTTTAGACTGCTGTTTTTCAAAATCCACCTCTATTCTAAGTATAAAAGTATCACTTGTGTCATTAGATGTGTCTGTGTTTTCTTCAATTAGATGAGGGGGCATACTGATCTAGCTTTTCACTGACATTCATTATTTTTATACCCTTCATTCTGTCTCTTCACTAATCTAAGCAGCGCTAATCTCCTCAATCGCATCTTCTCCAGAACTCCTTCAATGCCCCCAATCATTTTTTTGCCTATCTCTGACATTCCATTTCTGAATTCATTTCTTTCTTTTTTTTTTTTTACTAGGTAGAGGGAAAGCAAGCCAGTGCTCCAGAACTGAAAAACCATATTCCAGTAAGGATCATTATATACTCTATTCTATTGGGAGGATAATTTTTTCATCTCTTATCCAGCACTTTTCTTTTTTTTATTCTCTTAGGCTACTGTATTAGACAGTTTCATTATATATTAGGAGTCCAGAGTATTTAGGTAATGGACAATAGAGTATTCTTTCAGTAAGCCCAGGCTAGGAGCATTGGGTGGAATTCCGAAGGGCCTACAAAAGTTAGATAATTGGGCAGAACAATGGCATATTTAACTCCATTGTTGGCTTATAAAATATAATGTTCATCCAAAGGAAATTGAATTATTCATCTATATTACAACCAAGTATTATTCCCACACCAAGCCATGTCATTATCTTCCTTTCTGAGATTCTCAGGTCCTGGTGGATAAAAACCCTAACTCATTGCTATTGCTAAGCAACAAGTCAATGTTAAGTCTCAAACTGCTGTCTTCTTTTATTTATAACTGGCCAGAAAGACAATGGCAGAACATTGTTCATCTGCAGAAGTCATTTTGGCTTTGTAGCAAATAAGTGGGATATGAAACACAGTCTGACTAAGACATAAAGTTAACTGCCACCAGATAAATATTGTCAGTTAGGGAAATTGGGATAGAGCATAAAGACATTTTTCCAGTGAAAGAACTCTTTTGAAGGCTAGAGTGTAGGAGAAGAAGAGGTAGAACCTCAGAGTGGAGTCAAGAAAGGACTAAGTCTAAAATTGTTACATGTCCACAAATGCTCTAAGTCCAACATACACACCCCTTGAATTCCAATGGTTAATGCTGACCATTATTTGACTAGATTCTTGTGTGTAGGCTTGAGCAATACATCTGCTGAACTGGAACTTAGCATATGATCCTGATTCTTTGCACCGGACATAGGACTTTTCCTTAGCAGTGACAAGAACATTGAAACTTAAGCAGGAGGTGACTTCTGTATGGCAGACTAACACATCTTTGCGAAACAGCAGGGATGATGAAGAAGCAAAGACTCCTAGCTATGCAACATGCTCAAGCTAACAGAACTTCTTTGGATAAGGAAAAGTTATGAGATTGCCCACCTAATGTCTGCGGAGGAAAACAACATTTATTTATTTATTTTATTTAGTTAGTTAGTTAGTTATTTAGTTTGTCAAGCATGCTCACAACCTTCATCTAATGGCATTGCCAGCCATGATGTTTAATTTGGTGAGTCACAAGTTGTGGAGACTCAGTACAGACTATGAAAAAATTGCCTGATGGGTCCAAATACAGAGACAGACAAAGCATTAGAAATTATCTGCCAAAGTTCATGGAAAAAAAAAATATTGCTTCAAAAGTTTTCTCATTTTCTGAAATGACACCAATTTTTGCAGTGGTTGGAATGATACAATAGTATGTTGTACAATTTTAAACAAGTTCATGTAATACCCATGAAGAAATGCAACACTTGAAACATTTTGGGGCAGTTTTTACCATATCTTTTGCTAGAATAATAAATATTTTTTTTCCCCTTTAAAAAGGAAGAGGGCTGTTTTCCTCTTTCTTTCTTTCTTTCTTTCTTTCTTTCTTTCTTTCTTTCTTTCTTTTCTTTTCTTTTCTTTTCTTTTCTTTTTAGACTTCAGCAGACTTGAACACAAGGTCAGGAAGTCAACAAAAGCTAGTCCAATTAAGAACAGCAGCACAATGGAAAGTTGAATCCAGAATTAAGGAATGAGATGCACTATGAAGTGATATGCCTAGCAGACTCTCTCTCGGTTGCATAGCTGAATAAAAGACAGCGTATGTAAAAGAATAGAAATTGAGATGAGATGTAAAACCTGGTAGCAACTCTGTATGATAAGAGAAACGCATCAGTGCAGCCATATCTGCCATGGACCTCACAGCATGGCTAGGTTGTAGTTCATTTAATCATATAATCACAGTCTCTATGCTGGGATCAGGAGAAGCACTGCTATTAGTGGAGGATAAGGATAATTAAGAGTAAAATGATCAGGTTCAGGGGTCTCCAACC
The DNA here is from genome assembly GCF_059756535.1 of Pantherophis guttatus. Taxonomy (NCBI): domain Eukaryota; kingdom Metazoa; phylum Chordata; class Lepidosauria; order Squamata; family Colubridae; genus Pantherophis; species Pantherophis guttatus. Next base: position 27,402,781 of record NC_142069.1, read on the forward strand.
TTGGCAACTTTAAGCCTGGTGGACAGCAAAGCTGGCTGGGGAATTCTGGGACTTGAAGTCCTCCAGGCTTAAAGTTGCCAAGGTTGGAGACTCCTGATCAGGTTTATCTTGAATACTCCCTTAAATCTTTTTTTTATTTTTTCCCTCTAGGCATTTAGAAAATTGTTCCTTCTATTTGGGAACCTTCTGGATCTAAAGTCATGCACAGAGGTGAACATTTGAGATATTGCAGCTGACACATTGTAAGGCCTCCAAGAGTGCTAGGATTTATAGCCATATTTAATTTTGACTTCAGTAGCATGTCGTAGTACACAGTGAGATTATTTATGATGTGCCAAATTAAACATTAAAGAAAAGAAAAAACAGGAAACACTTGTCTAAGCCATTTTCAAAGCCCAAACAAGTAAATTAATGAACAAACAAATATTTTGAAAACAACTTCTTTCAGAATCATGAAACATGACAGCTCATTTCCACCTCAATCTTGAGAGTAGACTTTACTATTGAGTAAGGAGGCAGATATTTATTTAAAAAGCAACAAATAAAATTGATTCTGAAGTAAGTGTGCTTTGAAACAAATGTTTGTTTGTTTTTTCTCCTTCAGGGCAAAACACATCTTTAAAAATGCTAGATATCTATCTGGGCAAAAAAATATTACTGTATACATTTTGGAAGAGAACTGCTGACTTTTCAAAACATATTAAAATAAGAATAGCCTTCCTGAAACAGATGAATGCCCATTTTCAGCCAGTATTTTGCTAATCAAAGTAGCCAGCTCTGCAATTCTTAAAAGTAGAAGGCAATGGCAGTTGCTATCTTGCTAGCCATACAGGAGATAAAACTAAATTTTAAAACAATCATTAATTTCACAGATTATGCACAATAAAAATGGCTTTCTCTTGTTGGCTCTGAATCTGATTTTAATGGACTTAATTGAAAGACCCATCAGCCAAGTATTTTGAGAAATTCATCCTGTACAGTTTTTCCATGTCATACGTTTTATACGTTTCAGTCATGTCTCTGCTTGATCATTTGTTTCCTAAATTAAGAATCCTAAACGTTTCAAACTTCCTGTTCATTTTGGTTGTGCACTTTTCCTATCTCTATCACATCCCTTCCTAGATGTGGTCATTAAGATTTTGTAAAGTACCCCAGATGCAATTATATCATAGATTTTGTGAGGGACCTGCTTTGTTGGCGCTCTTATTTTACTCCATTTCCTAATGATCCTTATTATATAATCTCCCTTTTTCATAATTTCTGCAAATTCTGTTGTTTTCTGTTAAGTCGAAGGATCTAGCCCAATAACATTCAGTACAATTCAACAACTAATATAACTTATTTATTAGTGAATGAAGACATGGTGTAGGCCCTGGCATATGTATATATCTAATCTTACATCTTTATCTTACAGATATTCAACTGGATCTGAGGGAGGTTCCCTTGGTGGATTATCTTTTATACCCAGAGGGAGGAGCCAAAGGTAAGGTGGAATTGTGGGAAACATGGGTTTAAGTGAGTTAACCCATGTTGGGCCAGGGTGTGGGGATCTATACAAGGGTTAGACATTTTTATTTGGCATTTTCTTCTATTAAGCTATCCATTGTGCCCTCAAATTCTCTTTCCTGGTTAGTTTACAAAGAGTGCAGACAGGTAAGTATTTGGGGGTTTTCCTCCCAATATGTCTTACATTATACTTACTTGAACTGAACCATTTAACTAACCATCCACTATTCATCCAATTTAAAAATATTTTTCTGGAGTTCATAATAAGGGAAATTTTATTTTATTTATTACATTTACTATATATGCTGCCCGTCTCACTCTGAGAGGCAATTCAGAGATGGCAAACCCTTTATAACTTTCCTTAGGAAAGTGGGCTGCTGATCAAGTCAGCAGCAATTTCATTAGAATAGAAAAGGTGTATGTATCAGTCCTAATATCATGCCAACAAATGTTATTATTTTGCATACAGATACATTTTACTATCTTAGTAAAATGGAAATCTAAAGTCTTAGATTTCCAATGAAGGTTTGGCATCAACGAGGCTGTTGAGAATCAAGAAATGAATGGCTCTGTGAGCTTTTGTTTTGTATTTCTCCAATCTTAAATTTGATTTGTCTCGTTTCTGACTGAATTTGCCAACTTAAAAAGTTCGCACAAAAGTCTTAATGGCACATTTTTGTCTTCATAAATCTTTCAAGTTACATATTTCTGGGAACAGTTATCATAATATCAAACATTTAATATTATTATAATTCATACACACAACTTCATTTTTAGTTTTTCCTTTACATGTACATTTTTTTACATTATTTTGTTACATAAATTACTTCATAAAAATTGAGAAGTGCTTCTTATAACAGGTAACAAACTGTTGGGTGCTTGGTGATCTCTGAGCTTGGTTGACATTACCTAGTTTGGTAATGAAATGTCTGCAAGAAAACAGCCAAGCTCAGGGAGGATAAAGGACCCAACAGTTCAACCCTGAAGCATAAATATTGTCTTCTATCAGTACAGATATCAATGCTGCTATCTGTAGAATAGAATAGAATAAAAGAGTTGCAAGGGACCTTGGAGGTCTTTTCCAACTCTGTTATCCTATTCTATTTGGGGTCGAAAATGTGAAATTAGTTGAAGTTGTACTTAGATGAAAAGCAAACAATTTTTTCTCCATTTCTATTGTCCACTCCGCACAGTAGCAATTACATCAGTATTTTAATATACAGCTCATTATTCAGCTCAGATAAATAAGGGGAGAGGGGGATATAAATGTCTGAATCAGTGGTGGGTTCCTCCCGGTTTGGCCCGGTTCGGCCGAGCTGGTAGCGGTGACGATATGACATCACCGAACCGGTTCTCTTTGTTCGGGAGCTGGGCCCTCCTGCCCCCCCACCCCGCTGCTGCCCCCTCCACCACCACCTGCGCGTTATTCTTACCTTTTATTTGGTCCCACGCCCAATCTATTGCTGCCTCCCAGGTCCCAGCTGATCGGCTAGAAGGAAAAAAACTGTTTAAACTCTTGCCGCAGGGCTTCAAAGGGCCGCCCTACAGCTGATCAGTGTTAAAAGGCAGTGTGGTGGTAGACCGGTGCCTCCAAAAACAAATGAGTAGACCAGTACAGCTCTGCAAGCAGTTAAAAGCCTGGTAGACCAGTATCTCTGCTAAATCCTAAAGAATTGTCACATGACCATCAAGCCACGCCCACAAAATAAGCCACGTCCACAAAACCGGTAGTAAAAAAATTTAGAACCCACCCCTGGTCTGAATGTGGATTATAAACATCAAGGCAATAGCGAGGCCTACATTCTTATGTATATTACGGCTTCCTGTGAGTGAACAACTCAGCAAACAGGCACACAGGTTCATTTGCAGCAGTGCTAAGAATAGTTTCAAATAAACATTCAGGACAATACATAATTCCAAACCTGCTCATGGGAAGTGTTGATTAAGGTAATTTGCATTTTAATTCAGGGGAGAAAACATCAGTGCTTTTTGGGGGGATAAATATACTCAGCTGAAGTACCAAGGAACTGATTGATTTTATTGGCTAGAATTTTCTTTCTTTCTTTTTTCTTCTCCTTACCTCCCACTCCCCCTTAGGAACAAGCATTTTTCATCCTGAAAGCAAAACTATGCAAACCCAGGGGCAACTGAGTCAGTTTCCAGGGTGCCAAAATTAATAATATAGGCTCATAGGAAACTGTCCGAAATTCTTGTGAGCTTCTTGGAGGCACCTGGTTGACCACAATGGGTCACAGAATTCTGGACTAGATAGATCCTTGGTCTGGTCTGATCTGGCAGAGAGTTGTGAATGAGACTGTGTGATTGTGTAAAGTGTGTCTTTATGGAGGGGGAGGGGGGGAGAGAGAGATCACAGACATGTAGAATGGTATGGAGAAACTGCTTCAAATATGAAGTTACCTAGAGGGAGATGGTAGGACCATTCATCATGGTACTAATAGGAAGAACATTAAAGAAAGTAGATAAATCAGAATGTTATTACATTTAATACTCTGTATACCAGTATTTTTCAAAATCTGGCTGGCAGGGGAATTCTGGGAGTTGAAGTCCACACATTTTAAAATTGCCAAATTTGAAAACCATGACTCAATACATTTTCACTGTCAGGAAGACATTTTAAAAATATTTGCCCCCTTGGGTTTTTAAACCAACATATTTACATCCTTAATAATGCAAAACAAGCAATCAGAAAAAGTACATTGTGAAAGGGACGCTGTTATCTTGTGATAGTGAAAACTAAAAGGCATCCCAGGTACTTTGTGTGGACATGGAAGAAGCAGGAACATTTTTATAAGAAAGGCTGACAACTAGCACAGTCCAAAGTGCCCGCTTGGAAACAAAATATAAATTCACAGAAGCACACAGGAGAAGGAGATAAAGGTGAATGGAACAATAAGGTAACATTTATGATTTATGGGAAAGTCTTTGTTTTAGAGCTCATCATAATGGGCTCTTGCAGCTTATAACCTTATAGTAATCAAAAGAGGTCTATTCATTTCTCACAAGTTATGTGCACATAACTCTTATTAGCTGTAGTGCAAGCTATGCTTTTCCTGCAAGGGGCAGAGAGGTCCCATACAATTAAATCATTTGCTGTAGCTGCACTGTAAATGATTAGAGGGGCTTCTAGCATTATAATTATAGATAACAATAGGCAGTTTTTAATTTAAAGTTAGATTTGCAGCAGTGATCCAGTGCTAAAAGGCAAAAAGGGGAGCACATTGTCAAACATAGTTTGGAATACCATCTGGTTTAAGATATTTTATTTCTCCACATAACCATCTTTTCAGAGTTTGCTTTATCTCTGATATGCATTGTACACATTAACTTAGGCTAGTGCTTGGTTTCTCCATACAATTCAGATTGCAGCTTTGTGGGTTTTGCTTAAGTGATACTTTTTACAACCTTGTATTCTAGGTCTTCTTTCACAACTTATGTACATATTTTCATCTATGTTGTAGCGCGGGAATAACGAGAGGCACAAGCAAGCTAGTGACAACAGCTCTTTAATTCAGGGTGAGACTTCAGCAAAGAAACACAGGCAACAGCCCTCTTTATATACTTTTCAGAGGCAACCATGAACCAATCAGAATTCACTGTACATTTGAATTTCCCGCACAAAATAGATACATACATAACACTCTAGGCTCATGAAATTCCCCACACCCTAAACTATTATTCTTGACTACTTGAATGTTTTTTTTTTAATTGAAAACCTGATTATTCCTGATCTTAGTTTTGATTCTTCTGATGACTTGTAATTTTGGTTGGACTACTTTTTTTCTTTTTTGCTTTCATGACTCACCAGAGTGTTCTAAGCAGCCAACTTTTTTTTTAATGTTTTAATATTTCTGAACCAACCTTACTCTGAATTTAATTATTTGTTTATAAAGTTTAGTATTGCCTATTTTCAACAAAAGAACATATCAACAAAGATGATTAGGGGACTGGAGGTTAAAACAGATGAAGAATGGTTGCAGGAACTGGATATGTCTAGTTTAATAAAAAGAAGGACTAGGGGAGACATGATAGCAGTGTTCCAATATCTCAGGGGTTGCCACAAAGAAGAGGGAGTCAAACTATTCTCCAAAGCACCTGAGGGTAGAACAAGAAGCAATAGGTAGAAACTAATCAAGGAGAGAAGCAACTTAGAACTAAGGAGAAATTTTCTGACAGTTAAACAATTAATCAATGGAACAACTTGCCTGCAGAAGTTGTGAATGCTCCAACACTGGAAATTTTTAAGAAGATGTTGGATAACTATTTGTCTGAAGTGGTGTAGGGTTTCCTGCCTGGGCAAGGGGTTGGACTAGAAGACCTCCAAGGTCCCTTCCAACTCTGTTATTCTATTCTATTCTATCATATTTTGACTAGTATATATCCTACCAAAATTTGGTTCCATATCCTAAGTTATGAAGCCACTGGATAATGAAGTGACCCACTCTTTATATTGACATCACATCAACTGACATGCAGGATATTAGTAAAGATGTAGAATTAGCACTTTTGGAGCATGGTGGCTCAGTGGTTACAGACACTGAGCTTGTCAGCTGGAAAGGTTCCAGCCCGGGTTCGAGACCCAAGCACCATGTGATGGGATGAACTCCTGTTATTTGCCCCAGCTTCTTCCTTCCTAACATTTTGGATTCTTTAACTTGGATTTATGCCATGAGTAGGTCTGGATATGATGCCTAAATATCCTTTTCTACCCTTATCTTTGAGAATTATGAATCTGCAAAATGCTTGGGCAGGAGTTTATCCATTAAGTATTAGCAAAGATTATTCAAGCTTTCAACATACAATTGATTTTCCACTTGCTCAAGTTAACAGAAGGAATAAAAAAAATACATTATTATTCAGGAATTATTTTCCCAGGTGATGTTCCCATCTAACCTTTTCTTTTCTTAATATGAGAGCTGTCCAGTGAATTATTAGATGTGAATAAAGCAGAAATAAGTGTAATATAATTGAGTCTGGTTTAGAACTGTGTGATATGTGAGACATATTTACAATAAAAAAAAGCATTGCATTAACAATCAACGGTGTTCTGTTGCAAGATAGAATTGCTGTCACTGAATCTCCATCATACCAAATAAAGCATCCTATATTTTCTCACCAGTTGTGATCTTTGTAGAGAGTGATGTGATGATGGCTTAGTGAAAGTGGATGCTATGACATAGAGTTAAAAATAGAAGAGCCTGGGATTTTTAGACCTTGTATGTCAGGCTCCTATTGAAGCTTCCTAAACTTTACTTTGATGCTCTTCAGAGGTTTTGAACAACAACCACAAATTTTAATTGCTGACATTATAATTGAAGTTAATGAGACAGCATTATATTGTAAGATAGCAGCTTTGTCAATCCTATTTGCATGCTATTATTACCATTCATGCTTTATAAACCTGACTTCCAGATTTTAAGTCTTTGCCACCACATTGATTCCACCTTAAAGCAAATATATAAAGCAAGTATTGTCCCCCTCAGAACGGGCTCGCAATTTGGGTGTCCTCCTAGATTCACAGCTAAGATTAAAGCAACATCTGTCAGCTGTGGCTAGGGGGACCTTTGCACAGGTTCGCCTGGTGCACCAGTTGTGACCCTACTTGGATCAGGAGGCTGTCCTCACAGTCACTCATGCCCTTGTTACCTCATGGTTAGATTATTGCAACACGCTCTACATGGGGCTACCCTTGAAAAGTGTTCGGAGACTACAGTTGGTCCAGAACGCAGCCACGAGAGCTGTCGTGGGTGCACCTAGGTACACCCACACTACACCAATTCTCTGCGAGCTGCATTGGCTTCCTATTGGTCTCCGGTCACAATTCAAGGTGTTGGTTATTACCTTTAAAGCCCTACATGGCTCAGGACCAGGGTATCTTCGAGACCGCCTTCTACTGCATAGCTCCCAGCAACCAGTAAGATCCCACAGAATTGGTCTCCTCAGGGTCCCGTCAGCTAAACAATGCCGGCTGGCGGGCCCGCGGGGGAGGGCCTTCTCTGTGGCTGCCCCAGCTCTCTGGAACCAGTTACCTCCTGAGGTCCGGACCATCCCCACCCTATTGGCCTTCCGAAAAGCAGTGAAGACCTGGCTCTTCCGGCAGGCCTGTGGCCGTTGATCTTGCTGTTGCGATCTGGCAAGATCCGGCCATGAATGGTGTGAATGGGTTTTAATTGTTTTTAATGGTTTAACTTTTAATGTTTTATATATGGTTTTTAAATGCATTGTAAGCCGCCTTGAGTCTTCGGAGAAAGGCGGCATACAAGTTGAATAAATAAATAAATAAATAAATAAATAAATAAATAAATAAATAAATAAATAAATAAATAAATAAATAAGAGCATCCATCTTTCTCTGGTCAAAAATCCAGACAAAAACTCCCAAATTTATTAATGAAAGATGAGTCTCAAACAAGAAAAAGAACCTTTATTTCTAAGATTTATGCGTAAGGGGAAGTTCAAACAAAGATTGCATAACCTTACAAAAATGATATTTGAGAAATCAGCAGTAGTAAAATGCATGTAACGAAGAAAGTATAGGGGAAATTTGTAATTCAATTACAAATGCTATACACTACAATAGCAATTATGTAGGCCAGGAAAAAAAATAACAGGTAAACATTCCAGATATTTGGGAAAGTTTTGAACTTTTCCAATATTTCACCAAAATATTGTTCTTTTGCTTTGAAGAGTAAAGCAGTCCAAATCCCTAAAACTTTTGGACTTGCTGAAGTTACAAAATACTTTTAGGGACTTCCCCATGTGTAATTTGTAAAACAGTCATAATCAGATATAAACATGATGGGATATTTCAAGTTTTGCATTTTTGTAACATAATTACCAAATGCACATCACAAGGAACTATCAAAGGCAGTTGATGAAGGAAAATTTCCTCACAAACTCTTTTTTGTGTATAAAAACATGCCTATCATTTTGCAGTTCCAGGAGGAAAAAAATATGAAGAAACATCAAGCAGTACTAACACTCAAGTGATCATAGGATTAGTCCCTTCCTTTGGTTTCCAAAGTTATGAAATGTAGCAATGGTCCCAGGAAATGTTCTGCAAAATGGGGATTAAATATAAAGAAAACCAGAGTCTGCATAATTATCAAAATCAGTACAACCAAGACCTTCTAAGGCAGGGGTGTCAAACTCACGTCATCACAGCAGTGTCACGTGATGTATCGGGACTTTTTTCCCCTTCGCTGAACTGGGCGTGGGCATGGCCAGCACATGATGCATCCGGCCAGGAGTTTGACAACCCTGCTCTGAGGAATTGATTGCCCTTTGACTGGAATTTTATGAGGATCTTCAAGCTGCTGAAATACAAAGGAAATTATCTGCTTGATACACATGGATATCAGCAAGCAATCTTTTAAATTGGGAGAAATATTAGTTTTTTAAAAAAATGGGGAAGAGATAGTTTCACCGGCTGCTCATCAATTGACTTCCTATTAATCCAGCACATTTTTTCTGGTCTTACAAACTCAAGTTGCTTCATAAAAGACATGACATTCTTGATAATTCACCAATTTCTTTATTCACAATGCCGCTGCATATGGCAAATGTATGACAATGCACTAAAGATTAAAGCAGACACTATGAAAGACAGACACCGTTGTCGCCTAGTATTCTACATGGCACTGTGATTAAAGCAGACTCATACTTAAAATTATCTGTGACATAAATCAATTCAAGAATGTGGTTGGATCTGTCCTAGGATAGATGCTATTATGTTTTTCAAAGAAGAAGGAGAAAGCTCTGGGAATCTTGGCACACATGAACTTGCTTGGCTTTCAAATCAATGTGCTTCTTTAATCATTAAGGGAGTAGATGGCATGCAAACACTCTAAATAAATAAAAGCATTAAAATAAAATAAACCTCTGAATCCCAGTTCTCAGTCTTCTCATTAATTGATATAAAACAGGTGGTGCTAGGAGACAGGTGCCTTTTCAGCTATGGCACCTTGCTCTTGAAACTCTTTTCAAAACATGATTTATATGCTACCCTCGTTATTTTCTTTTCGTGTTTTCCACTTGTAACCATGTGTTGCAATTAATTTCCCTGTCTTGCCCTATGTTAGGATAGTGGTTGGAATTTTTTTTTAATTTTTGTTTTCCAATTTTAGACCAGAGGTGGAATGACACATGACTCTTCAGATGGTGTTGTGTATTTTGTGTATTTATAGGCATCATAATCTAAAATATGCCTATAGGTACTACATTTTCTATTCCTCTTCAACAGGCTGTATTTTTATATTTAAATTTTAAAGCTTATCCCAGCTACAAGGAAGAAAAGAATCTAATATGAGTAATGACATAAGGATGGAACGCAATAGCATTAGGGCAAAGGAACCTGAAGTTCAAGAGGCCTTGAAAGAGGCGGTGGTGAGGCCTCTCCTCAAGAAGCCATCCCTGGATCCGGCAATATTGGCCAACTATCGTCCTGTCTCCAACCTTCGCTTTCTGGCGAAGGTTGTTGAGAGTGTGGTCGCGCGACAGTTTCCGCAATTCCTGGAGGAAACATCCTATCTGGATCCGTTCCAGTCTGGTTTCAGGCCTGGGCACAGCACGGAAACGGCATTGGTCGCGTTGGTTGATGATCTCTGGAGGGCTCGGGACAGGGGTTGCTCCTCTGTTCTGGTCCTGTTAGACCTCTCAGCGGCTTTTGATACCATCGACCATGGTATCATGCTGCACCGGTTGGAAGAGTTGGGGATGGGGGGCACCGTGTTACGGTGGTTCTCCTCCTTTCTCTCCGACCGGTCGCAGTTTGTGTTGACAAGGGGGCAGAGGTCGACCTCGAGGCCTCTTATATGTGGAGTGCCTCAGGGGTCGGTCCTCTCGCCCCTCCTGTTCAACATTTATGTGAAGCCGCTGGGCGAGATCATCCGTGGCTTTGGGGTGAGATACCATCAGTACGCTGATGATACTCAGCTGTACATCTCCACCCCAGGCCACCCCAATGATGCCCTTGAAGTGATGTCCCAGTGCCTGGAGGCTGTACGGATCTGGATGGGGAGGAACAGGCTCAAGCTCAACCCTTCCAAGACTGAGTGGCTGTGGTTCCCGGCATCCCGATATAGTCAGTTGACCCCATCACTGACTATTGGGGGCGAGTCTTTGGCCCCCACAGAGAGGGCTCGCAATCTGGGAGTCCTCCTGGATACACAGCTGTCCTTGGAGGAACATCTGACGGCTGTAACCAGGGGGACCTTTTATCAGGTTCGCCTGATCCGCCAGTTGCGGCCCTTTCTTGATCGGGATTCCCTGTGCACAGTCACTCACGCCCTCGTCACCTCTCGCCTTGATTACTGTAACGCTCTCTACATGGGGCTCCCCTTGAAGAGCACCCGGAGGCTCCAACTGGTCCAGAACGCAGCAGCGCGGGTAGTGACGGGAGCAGCATGGCGCTCCCATGTAACACCGCTCCTGCGCGAGCTGCACTGGCTCCCAGTGGTCTTCCGGGTGCGCTTCAAGGTGTTGGTTATCACCTTTAAAGCGCTCCATGGCATAGGGCCTAGCTATCTCCGAGACCGCCTGCTGCCACCGACGACCTCCCATCGACCCGTGCGCTCCCACAGAGAGGGCCTCCTCGGGGTGCCATCAGCCAAACAATGCAGGCTGGTGACCCCCAGGGGGAGGGCCTTCTCTGTGGGGGCTCCCACCCTCTGGAATCAGTTGCCCCCTGAGATAAGGAGAATCCATGACCTCAGTGCCTTCCGCCGTGCCCTTAAAACCTTCCTTTTCCAACAAGCCGGGCTGGCCTAATTCTTTTTAAGTGTTTTTAATTGTTTGGTTTATTGTTTTAACTAATGGGGCCAAATTTATATATATTTTTTTAACTGTATTTTAATATTTGTATTTGATGTTTTTATTTGGCTGTTCACCGCCCTGAGTCCTCAGGGAGAAGGGCGGTATACAAATTCAAAAATAAAATAAAATAAAATAAAATAAAATAATATTTGTTCATTATTTCAGACTGCAATCTCATACAACTCACAGATTAATGTACATGGAGCAAATAACTATGGTACATGAGGATTTTGTTTGTTTGTTTGTTATATATGGGTTACTGTGAGATATTGCACAGAAATCAAGGGTAGATATGATATAATTGCACTGCAGAATTTGTATTGCATACTAAATGCTTTCTTTAAGCATGTGTGTATTTCAAGAATAAAACTATTGGGATGATGTTAATAATACAGCATTAAGATATAAGCATTCATCATTGTTGGCAACTCTGTCAAATTTTGGGATCTTCTGTATCAGTGGTTTGGTGAAGCATTATGTCAACCTAATTTGATGATGATAATGTTTCCTTTCAGTCATGTCTTACTTGGCAATTCTATGGGTCAGGTCTCTCCACATCTTCAGATCTTGCATTACTTTTTTGAGTTGTTCTTTTCTGGCTGGTGTAAGCTTTGATTGTGTAGGTCAACCTAATGTAGACCTTGCTTAGATATAGATATCATAAATATGACTGCCATCTAAATTCTTTGTCTACAGTTACTTGCCTAGAGATGATGTCCATTAGAGTTCAAAAGCATCTAAAAGGGTTCTGGAAGGTAATCATAGAAGGACAAATGTTTCTCCTCAGTACAATAAAATTTGTTTAATGTTCAGCATTTAACTCAAACAATGTCAGCACCTGTGAATCTTGAGACATACACATCTTTACAATTAACAAATATATGCATGCATACCCATAAACTCTGTGAAAAGAAATAGAAATATTAATTTTCCAGGTCCTCCACCAACAAACTACAATTTCTGTATTTTTGTAGGGAAGATTTATTAGTTAAAGCAATATAAAACCTGATATATTTTATTAAGTGAAAGGGATATCCCAAGAGTGCAATGGGCTTAAAAATAAATATAGTTTTGATCCCATAAGGTTGATGAACACACAAGTAGATGCTAAACATAAGCAGTTTTCTAGTTGCTCCAGTTTTTGCAATTCCATAATGATGGGTCTCATCATTAAATGAAAAGTTTAATCAGAAAATGATCCGATCTCTGTCAATACAGTTGCATTTTCTTGTATGAAGACAACTGGTTTAGGAGTTGTTCTTTTAATACCTCTCAGGCTCAGGCACAATGCATTTTATAATAATACACAAGTCAATGCTACATAGGAAGCTAGTAATTTTGGGCCATTTCAGGCAGCATAAAACTATGTATACTTGGAAATGTAGATAGCATTAGCTGCCCACGTGATCCCAATCCCCCTTAGATAATAATGCTCTGTAGGATCTGGGTGACTCTATGCCATCGCCATCCCAGGGCCCCAAGATATATCACACTGTAAGACAACACACTGTACTGTAATGCTACAGCCCTGTTATCACAGCAGCTGCCCAATAGCCTGCTTGCCAATGGTGGAGCCTGGAAGTCTTAGAGAAGACAGCATATTCAAAGCTCTAAGCTATGTTTCCAAACCACTAGTCCCATCATCTTAATTATGTCATCCGTGTTTCATCCATGGGGGAGCATTCATTTGTTCATTTATTTTTCCATCAAAGAGCACAGAACAAGCCAGCAACATTTTAAATAAGTTTGAAATAGGAGATACAGTAGATAGATGGATAGACAATTTGTGATTCCTCCTCTTTGCCTATTCCTGATTCTTGAAATGGAGAATATTTGCATTGGAGACTGTATGCACAGCTCCCTCCAGTGGCTCCTACGGATTTTATTATGTGCTAGCACATCCATCCATCCATCCTCTCTCAGGGCCAACTCATGGGGGTAGACTAAATGAATTTGTATCAGCATATTCATTAAATTCTGTTTTAATTAATCACAGATTGAACACTAAATGAACCACCAAGGAGAAAGTGGATGGAGGAGGATGGGGTGCTGGAATGAGTGATGGCTCATAAATAATTAACTTTGTTGATCAGAAAGGTGTGTATGGACTGTCAATCTTTTCATGGGGCCAAATAATATGTGATGCTAAATGCATTTTTGCAGTTATTGTGTCCTTTTTTTTTTTTTTTTTAGACAGGGAAATAATATCAACGAAAGAGACTGGCCTTTGTGCAGAACACAACTGGCATATGGAAAAGGGAGCTTAACCCCTTGATCTTTACTACAAATTCTGAGAAAAATTCTTCTCCTTATGCTATGGTTGCACTTTGGATATTAAAAACCCCAAAACACATACAGGGGAATTCTTTCTCCAATACTGTACAAGAACAGCTTCAGAGGAACAATTTTCCTCATAATTGCAACCTAGCAGGAAATATTACGTTCCCTCCACTACAGGCTTGCTTTGATCCCCACTAATTATCAGTTTACCACATTTGATGTGATTTTCATTTTGAGAAATCTGCATGTTTGTTAAGATTCATTTAACCTCACCTGTATTTGGAGAGAAAGAGAGAGAGATGTTTTCTTCTGAGGAAAAGCTGCTTACCTGTTCCCCACTTTCAGTTTCCTGTTTCTGGCTTCTGCAAAATAATGCTAGTTCAACTTGCCATCTGCTGCATGAGGGAATGGTGCCTTGTTTTTTTTCCCCTTGAAAAATTTATTTAAGCAACAGAGATGGAACAGGGGAGAAAGTGAGGTTGTTTTACTATGGATGCAGAGGGCATCTAAAATAAGCATATCTGCAATTCAAGAAATCTAAAAAGATTAAAGGAAAAAGTAATATCAGAACTCCTTGGCATAACATAAAAAATGTCTGTAATCTCTCAATATCTCTTCAGTATGTCAAGCTAGGGATCCCTCACATAAGCATTCCCACCTCCAGATGGAAAATACCCATAAGTCTCTCTCAGAATATTGACTTAGCTCCATAAGAAATCGTACAGTGAAGAATTTCTTCAAGAGAATGAAACAGTAAGGATTTTGCTGAATATCATCCTTGAAGCAGCAAGTGGGAAATCAGATTTTGGAATTTTCCTATATACTGCAAGTTGAGAAGTCTAATATGAAATAAAGGGGAATAAAACTTTTCTGTGCATGCTGTTTTTCATTGTAGAGAGATGTGGTTTTGAAACCAATGTTGAATCCTCTATTTTTCTTCCTAACTCGCCTCGATAACATAAAAAAATACTCAGAACAGTATTCAGAGCTTTAGAATAAATTTTACTTCCAGAAGTATAGGGTCTATTATAAAATTTTAAGTAATACTGTTGGTTAGGATTATAATTGTAACACAGACATTCTTCTAATAATTATGCACAGATAAGATGCACTGTTTATCACATTCCCTTTATCATTCAGGGACTTATATCTGGAAGCCTAAATTATCTCTAAGGTCTATAAACAGTAGGTTCTTTGTCATTCACCATTCACATCGCCAGCACAGCATTTCTCGGGTTTCAAAATTGTATGACTATAATTGAGTTCAGACCACACACTAAGATAAAATGTGGTTACTGTAGTTTGTTTTTGTCTTAGCAAAGAAATGTGATGAACCCAGTAAATTGGGGCTTATTCAGTAAACCATACTTAGCACACTTTGACTTCATGTATTCTCTGAACACAATTAAAACAAGATTGGGGAGCAATAGAGCATTGCAAAATATAGCATTTATACAGCAATCTTGTGGGAAATAGAGGCTAGTTCTTTCTATCCCATCTCAATTGGCTGCCTTCCTAACCACCTATGGCAGCTTGATCAGTCAAGAGAAACTTTAGGACTTTTAGTTCAGGTACATTTGTAAGGACGTCACTTTCACATCCCTCCCTTCACTGCAACTCATTGTTTGTTTCTAACAATGAATGTGATCTTCCTATACAACCAACTTATCTTTCACATTCTACATTTACCTTGACCAGCTGCAATATCTAATGGACTGAGATGAGCTGATTAAAGACTTTATTGGAATTGTAACCAAGGTACATTGTACTACCAGTCTCTTCTTTGTCAGCTGGAATGGCTATTTAAATTGGAATAGCAGGAGTTGAAAATCTATGTCTCTGAAAAGCCGCAGGTGAAGGAAGGCTGCTGTCATACAGTTCATTTTAATAATTCTAAAATGTCATGCTTTCTCTCCCCTCCCCACCATACTTTAAAATGTAGTCTCATCTTTTAATGAGTATATCTACAAGACGTGTGTGTGTGTGTGTGTAAATATAAATATTGTGTACAAAAATGCACAAAGCATCCTTGGGAGAAGCACAGCTGGGGACATAAACAAAACTTCATTGCATTGTTATTTTGTCAGACTGCAGGAGAAAATATTGTTTTAGCTTAAGGATCCCCAGAACTGTGATGGGAAACTTCTCCAGCTGAGGCTGCTGCTGCTGTGTACAGTAAAAACTAATTCTAGGCACTCCATCTCTTAAACAAACTTGGCAGAGAGAAGTGTATCCCTGCTTGGAATTTACTTAGCTGTCAAGAAAGGCAATTAACCAGATTCTAAGCCAAATGCTCAGTTGTGAAGGCACCAATTTTGAAGTATAGCAGCTGCAAACTTAATCAAGTTGTCTTCAACTGTTGTCCCATTCAGGACAGAGCCAATTGGCCCAGATGGCATGCAACTGGACAGACAAATCTGGGCAAAAGCCAGAGCACAATATCCTTATAATACACAGTCAATTACTACTTAGCCTCGTTGTTCTAGATGTATTTCTGGGTGATTGTCAAGGAAAGTATGCATATTTCCTAGTTGCTCCATCCCAATGCAAGGTATAAAAAATTGTGGATTTGTCTAATGTTGATGTGCCAAGTGCAAATGAGAGAGGTGAGATTAATTTGTGGATGAGGATACACTGCGGAATCACATACTTGCTTTGCCTGAAGAAAATTTCAACTAACATCATCTCCAGCCAACATGACTTATGGTTTTGCCAGAAGAGGGAACTACAGCCTAACATGTGGTGCAAAGATTCATTCAAAGAGATACTATAATTATAACAATGTTATAAGTGCTCCTGGTTTCTGTAGTCTGCAATTTGTTCTCTGGAAATCCATTCATACTCCCCTCCATTCAAAGGCTGTTCATCCCAATATTTTTTTTTTCCTTTTTCAAAGAAAAAACAAGAAAAGTTCTGAAAAAGCACCTTTGGGACAACCATGACCTGGATGACTGAGAATCTCTACAGACTTTTAGCTATACAATTTGAGATGAACACCCTTTCAATGGTGTGGGAATAGGAATGGATTTCCAGAGGAAAAATGGCAGACTACAGGAACCAGGAGCCCTACTCAGGTGACCCTGAGGACACAGATAAACCTCCAAGTGCTTCAACGACTCTTTAAAAGGATGCAAATGACCAGCTATCTGCAAGGAATATAAATCCTTCCATTCCCCACTATCCTGTCAGAGCTGAAGAAACTTCTTGGATGAGTTTCTTTGAAACATCTTCACAGAAAAAACAAGAAAGTCCAGTTGCCTCCTGAAAAAGCATCTTTGGGACAATACTTTAAGAACTATACCAAATGTGATCAGAGAGGGCATGAATATGTGAAGAGGGTTAGATACCGGTAGATTATTTTCTTCTGAACTGTGAGTCTCTATTTTTCATCCAGATTGAGACTAGAGAAGGATTGGAAATATTTATATATCTCTACACTGTTTGGACATCTCAAAAGGTTTATACTAAAATAATGAAGATAGCAAATATGTAAAAAGTTATTTATTTAAAAGGTTGGAGTGGAAAGCCACTGATAAAGCAGAAGTATTCATTCAAGGAAGATCTGAGCAAAGAGAGAAACTTTCAACAGGCAGCTAAAAGGGTACTCACTGGATCAATCTGACTCCCATTGTTTCTCCCCAGCCCAGCAGATCAAGGCATGCTCCAGGTCCTTCCTATCACACAATGTCATCTAGTTGAAACCTAGAGTCTCACCTGCCCTATGAAAACAGCATCCCCTGAAGCAGTGTTCCTCAACCGTACCAATTCAAGATGCTAGCTGGAGAATTCTATGTATTGAAGTTCACACATCTTAAAGTTGCTGGGGTTGAGAAATAATGCCCCAGGGATTTGGAAGGCTTCAACCTCTTCATGTTTTCTAAAGCATTGAAGAAGTGGTTGCTTCCTAAGGAATTTGGGCCAGGGTTAGATTAGCCCTGCTGGTCTTTTTTCCCCCCTGCTGTGAGTGAGATTATTGTTCATCCTTGGGCACAAGGGGTTATATGCAGTGGTGGGATTCAATTTTTTTTAACAATAGGTTCTGTGGGCGTGGCTTAGTTGGGGGTGTGGCTTGGTGGTCATGTGACCGGTGGGCGTGGCTAGCTGGTCATGTGACTACAGAGGGCTGAAAAAAGTCATTTCTGACTGGTCCTTGCACTTTTGACCGGACCTCGCACTTATGACCATCCTCACATTTATGCCCGTTGCGGCATTCTTAACGACCGTGTCACTCATTTCACAACTGCTTCTCTTCATCATGGTGACAAGATAGGGCAAAAACGTAAAATGTGAGGACAGTCGTAAGTTTGAGGACTGGTCAAAAGTGCAAGGACCAGTCAAAAATAACTTTTTCAGCCCTCTGAGTAGTCCATATGCACAAAAGGACTACCCAGAGGGCTGAAAAAAGTGATTTTTGACTGGTCCTCGCACTTTTGACCGGTCTTCGCACTCATGACTGGTCATTATTTATGCCCATTGTAGCATTCTTAACAACCGTGTCACTCATTTCAAAATTGCTTCTCTTCACCATGGTGACAAGATAGGGCAAAAATGTAAAATGTGAGGACAGTCGTAAGTTCGAGGACTGGTCAAAAGTGTGAGGACCAGTCAAAAATAACTTTTTCAGCCCTCTGAGTAGTCCATATGCATAAAAGGATACAGCAATAGAGAGGGATGAAGGAAGGGAAGGGAAATTAGAGTAGGAGTGAAGTTAAGAGAGGGAAGAAGAGAGGAGAAGAAGGAGAAAGGAAGAGGAAGTAGGGAGGAGAAGAAGAGGGGGAGGAAGAGAAAGTAAGAAGAAAGAAAAGAGAGAGGTGGTAGGTTTGAGGAGAAAGATTGCTGTACAATAAAAAAGATGAAAGGGAAGAAAGCCAACCCCAAACAAATGTAAAGATATTAAGATAAAGAATGAATTGTTAAACTTTAAAGAATAAAAGAGAACAAATATGAATAAATAACATTTTTTTTTTTTTGGTGAGGAAAAAGAAAAGAAATCTGCCTGCCTAATTTTCCAACGTTGCAGCAACAGCAAAGCCAACAGCCTGCTTTACTTTCAGTTTCATTTTTCAGCATAGCTAGGGGAAAAAAATCTGCTCCAACAAGCAAGCAAACAGCAGAGCCCTGAGCAAAACAGCTGAGAGCAAATCAGCTGAGAGTCGGGAGCCGATCTAACCAAGGGCTAATTAGCCTATGCTGAAGCTCCGCAGCCAATAAAATTACAAAAAAACCACTGAACTGTTTGTTAAATTGCTGGCTCGCCCGCCCCTCGCCCACCACTATTTATTGGCAATAAATAGTGGTGCAGAGGGGCAGGGCAAGGGGCGGGGCGAGCCAGCAATTTAACAAACGGTTTTGCCAAACCCCCTAGAACTGGCAGAATCCCACCACTGGTTATATGTTATGGGGGGTATATTTTTAAACCTTATAAGGTACCACATGGAAGGCCATCCTTAAGCATTCACTCTTTCAGTCTCTTTAAGTCTCTCTATATAGAGCAGGATCTCCTCTGAAGAATTCAGTGACTCTCCAGGTCTGCAACCTATAGGGACTTTGTCAAGTTTTTTGGCCCCAAGTTTTTAGAGGCTTATATATCAAAAGTAAAATATTGAAACTGGATATGCAGTTAGCTGACAGCCAATACATTTGCATCAGCAGAAGTTAGTAATATTCAAGTGCTTCACTTGGTAACCTGACTACAACTCTTGTGCTCCAGCTACCATTTTCAGATCCAGATGGAGGGGTATCGTTCTACAGAGCACATTTTCATGATAATCAATAGTTGAATAACTGTAATTAAGCTAATCATGTCTAGAAAAGGGGGCAGTTGCTATAGCAATTGAAGCTGACAATCAACCACAAAGTTCACCTGGCTCGCCAATGACAATGATGATCCAGAAACATTTTCTATAACTGGGAATTAACTATGCACCCACTGGTTCTCTGTCTTTTCAGGATACAGTCTCGGTTTATTAGAACAGATACATCATGTCAGTTTAGGAAAATATCATGTTTGATGATACCAAAATCTACTGAGAGATTATGCAGGCTCAATAAAGTCATACTCCTGTCTCTCTGTCCTCCACAGAAAATCATCTATCCAGTTGATTGGGTTGAATATTATCCTAAATCATGAATATTGCCAGACTGAATATGGCAATATGGCACCAGGCCACTGGTGTCTTCCAATATATTTCAAGTGGAAAGATACCATCTTTTTAAGCACCAAGTTGCTATAATTGTCTGGATCAGGGGTGAAATCTAATTTTTTTTGCTACTGGTTCTGTGGGCGTGGCTTGGTGTGGTGTGGCTTGGTGGTCATGTGACTGGGTGGACGTGGCCAGTTTGATGTCATTCACGTCACTCACCATTAGAGCCAGGATCTCCACATTCTGACACAGAACAGCAGCACATTCTGTCTTTCACAGAATGTCACAGAAGCCAGGAGCTGCACAAAAGCATATTCTGTCTTTCTGAAGCCCCCAACGCTTTGAGTTTCCCTCTTGATTGACTGTCCAGGCGAACCTCAGAGCCTTCTCTTGCCCTGCTCTTCATCCCGGAGGGCCGTGCATCCCCCCCAATCCTCCGTACAAACCTCCCACCCCGTTTCTGCAAAGGTAGAGCCTCCCCCCTGCAGGGCGATCCAAAGAGGGGAGGGGGATGCTGCTAAAAATGTCACCTTCCACCTGGCCTCCTCCTGCAGTCAAACGTGCCCAGCCTTGCTTGCCCTTTCCTCAAATGGGCTGTGCATGGAGCACTTGGAGACAGAGCGAGCAAGACAGCTCTCCAACCTCTGTTTGTGTATGTGTGTGGGAGGGAGGGAGGGAGGGAGGGAGGGAGGGAGGGAGCGATCTGAAGCCGAGGCACCCAAACTTCTGGCAGCAGCGGGTACAGCTTCTGAGCAGCCAGCTCTACCTGACCTACTCCCTGAGTCTCGCCGTTCTCCTCACCCCCACCCCCACCCCCACCCCACTCAAGAAGCAGAGAAGATCATCGCTTGCAAGCAGACAAGCAGAGGTAGCAAGCGTACACCGTACTGTGGGAAAAATGAGAGGTCCTGTTGTCCCGCAGAGCCTGCCGCTGCTTGAGTGGGGTGGGGGGGTGAGGAGAATGGAGAGACTCAGGGAGTAGGTCAGGTGGAGCTGGCTGACTCTGCGCTGCTCAGAAGCCGTCTGCGCTGCTGCCAGAAGTTTGGGTGCCTCGGCTTCAGATCGTTCTCTCCCTCCCTTCCTCCCTCCCTCACACACACACACACACACACACACACACACACACACACAAACAGAGGTTGGAGAGCTCTCTTGCTCGCTCGCTCTCCAAACACCATGCACAGCCCATTTGAGGAAAGGGCACGCACGGCTGGGTGTGTTTGGCTACAGAAGGAGGCGCAGCACAATGGGGTTGTTTTGTTCACCAAGGTGGTACTTCGGGTGGGCAGGCAGGCATCTGCAGCTGACAACTATAATGAATATGTCCACCTGCCCTCCTGAAGCACCACTGCGGCAAACAAAACAACCTCATTGCTATGGATACATAGCTTGTCGGGGCTGAGCAGGGAAGCCGCTTCTTGAGTGGGGGGGGGGGCGAGTAAGCTCCTAGCTCCTTCCCCGCAGCCCTGCCATGCTTGCCTGCCTTCCATGTGGGCTTCTGATTGCCTGCCTTTGCAAACTGGCCACCGGGACGCCTGGAAGGCAGCATGGAAGGCAGGCAAGCATGGCAGGACTGCGGGCCGTGGACCGGTTTGGGGGTGTGGCCAGCCAGCCATTGCTCCTGGTTCAGTGAACTAGCCTCAATCTCCGCTACCTACTCACCTGAGCCAGTCCAAACTGGGAGCATTTCACCCCTGGTCTAGATCCATAAAAGGTTATTTCTAGAGAAGTTAGCCTATTGCCTACTTTAAGGTTGTTGGCTCCAGTTTACTATTCAGAGATGTATCCCTCATTCCCTAGATCCAATATGACTTCTTCAGTTACTTTAAATAAACCAAGTTTGATAGGAGTCAAAAAAAGCATGTGCTAAGTGATCAGGCTTCCCATACCAGGAGTTAGTTATAAATCATGGTATCTACCTTCATATCATTTAATTAGGCTGCTAGACTGGAACTTGGCAGAAGTCCCTCAGATATTCCATATAATACGGAGAGGAGAGGAGAGGAGGGGAAAGGAGGGGAGGGGAGGGGAGAGGAGAGGATTCTTTATTGGCCAAGAATGATTGGACACAGAAGGAATTTGTCTCTGGTGGATAAACTCTCAGTGGACATACAACCATACAGTACAAACAAACAAACATACAGTGTACATAAGCTCTCAGTGTACATGTAAACAACAAAGTGATAAATCATAAATTGTAAATCATACGATACAATCACAAATAATTAGATACAAACAACAAAGTGATAAATCATAAGATACCAATAGGAGAAGATCATAGGAAAGATGAGAAGGATAACAGCAATACAGCGGTAAATCTCATTGGGAGCTACTCAGATTTCATTCACTACATTCCTCTGAAGATATACAGTACTTGTTTTCTTTTTTGTCCTTTGGAATCAAGTTCTCAGCATTTGGAAGACATCTGGAGCAGCAATAATCTTGGAACTCTTCTCTTCTCCCTCTTTCCTATTCCAGTAGTTTTCAGATTATCTCTGGAAAGCAAAGGCAAGAAAGCTGATTAATAGGCCTCCCAAGGGATACTACAAGCATGAAAATATGACAAAGGATATAATTCAGTTTGTGCTGCTAGCAGAAGGGGCTCGATAAAGCAGGCTTCCTCCTCAAGTGTATTAAATCGAGCTCCAACTGGCACCACTAAAAAGTAAGCAAAACAATTGGGTCCATAGAGTCAAGAACACTGCAGTCTTCATCTGATAACCATGCCATAAGGAGGAAGCATAGCATGTAGGAAGAAAGCCTCAACAGCAGAAGAAAGTAAGACTGGATCTTACAATAGCTGATTCTATGGATCACAATTTCTGTGATACTAATTTCTTTGATTTAGGCTTCAGTACTTGCATTCCTCATGCATTTTTTTTGCCAGAGATCAATGGACTGGTGGTGCTTTGATTTGTTTTATTGGAAGCTCCACCAGATTGGTGTACAAGATACCACTTGGCACAAGATAGAAATGCTAATATAAATTTGAAAATGAAATATTAAACCACCTGCCACCCAAAAATAAACTATATGAAAGATTATAACCTCAGTTACAGTGTGAACAAGACAGGGGTGAAATCTACTTACCTTCCCTACCGATTCGGAAGTACGTCACGTGCGATTTTGGACCCTCTGTGCATGCGCAAAGCCTTCTGCGCATGCACAGAGGGTCAAAAATAGATTACTTCCTGGTTAAAACCAGGAAGTAATGACGTCCAGGCGGGTGGGCAGAGCTTTGCGCTGCTGCCGCTACCGATTCACCGAACCACATGCCGCCGCCGCTACCAGTTCGCCCAAACCAGTTCGAACCAGTAGCATTTCACCCCTGGAACAAGACCTTCCATAAAAATCTCACTTAAAGTAAGACTTCATGTGGAATTGTTCAACCCTGATTATATCTATTTAGGACTAAGCAGAAACAAAACTACCCTGTCCATTACAAGTGTTATTAATCTTCCTTAGGTTGTACTCTCCAATTATTCCTGTTGCAATTGGAAGAGATTTGCACTTAATATTTGATTATATCTCAGTGTAATAATCACAAATTCAATGTTGCATAATTCCATAATGATACCACTCCACTTGCTACCTTTTCCACTGTACAGCTGCAAGCACGTACTGGTAGACCTTAACATATGACCCAAATTGAGCCCAAAATTTATGTTGCTAAGTGAGAAATTTGTTAAGTGAATTTCCTCCCATTTTATGATTTTTCGTGCCACATTTGTTAAGTGAATCACTGCAGTTGTTAAATTAGTAATGGTTGTTTTTTTTTTATTGAAAAGTTTTTTAAAGAAAAACAACAATTTTCCCCAACCCCTTTTCCCACCCACCCGACTTCCCAGAGCAAAATACAAGGTATTTCAATTAACAATTAAACCAACAACCCCCCCCTCAACACCTTAACTCCACCATAGGTAACATAATTTTAAGATTAACATTCATTCATAAGCTGTTTGATATTTTCTAGTCTGATACTTATTTTGAATATAATCAATCCATCTTCTAGTAATGGTTGTTAAGTGAATCTGGTTTCTCCATTGACTTTACTTGTCAGAAGGTTGCAAAAGGTGATCACATGACCCAGGAACACTGCAACCATCATAAATGTGAGTCAGTTATCAAGCATCTGAATGTAAATCACATGGCCATGGGGATGCTGAAATAGTCATAAGTGTGAAAAATGGTCATGTCACTTTTTTCAGTGCTGCTGTAACTTCGAATGGTCACTAAGTGAACTGTTGTAAATCAAGGACTACCTGTACCACTGTCAGCTTAGAATAACTTTCAAATGAGCTGAAGTCTGAAAGCTTATGGTATAAACATACAGCTACATCTTTTGTGTTCCTTAAGCTCTTTCATTTGTGTCGCTACTGCAGACGTACATGGTTACCCCAAAGCATAAGCTCCATTTGTCATTGAACAGCTACGATGCACAGAAGCATGTGAGGAGAATAATGTCAATACATAGTGCTTACTCTTAGCTAACAGGTACACATTGCCTGAATTTAGAATCTCCATGCCCAAAAAGCATCCTTGATTCATGGCACCTTATTGATTTTCAAAGGTATGAAGGAAAGATCCACATTCTATTGTAGCTCTACAATATGTGCACCATCCCTTTCTATTTGAAGGTTTTCAAGTGCTCTAAAATCATTAGATTTGAACTAATGGATTATATCATTCTCTACTGCACCTGAACGTAGCTTTAATAGCTACAATTTACATAATACTGCATATATAAAACAATAATTTAGGAGCCTTTGTGCTGAAGAAGCAAGCATTCTTGCTCCAGCTACTTTGACTCTATCTTTTAATAAATCGGTCAACTGGAAGATATTAACACTTTAGTGACAAAAACTAATCCAATGGAGTGACTATCAATAATTTATAGTCTCTATGCTCTGTAAGAACATAAAAAGACCCCCTCCTTCCTAAAGTCAAGGACACCATGGCCATCGTTCTCTGTCATGCAGGGGACAACAAAGTGCATTCAAGAATGTCACAAATATGAGAAGGGGTAATAAAGCATAATCTGTATTTAAAGTGTGCTACCTGTATATTTTTATCTATTTGCAGCCTTTGACAGTCCAATTCACAAAAGCTGGTCTAATTTTAAAACTGATGATCATCTCTACATCTTATGGCAGCAATTACCATCTTTCATTATGCATGATATAAATAAATACTCCTTTTACTGTTCCTAAAAAACCAGTTATGATTTCTTAGAATAGCATTCCCTATGTTCTGACCTAGGCTTCCTGAGTCAGTAAAACACACGAGTAGTCCCAAAAACCTGTTTTAGTTTAATAGCTGTGAATTCTGTTCATTCACAGATGAGTCCCAAATAGTTGTAAAGAGTTCTTCGGGATAAAGCTGATAATCACCCACCTTTATCTCCCTTGACACGCTGCCAAAGAGCTAATTGGCAAAGCCACATGGAGTCCAGAATCAAAGCTCATTAGAGCTTCAGACTTTAAACTGCACAGAATTAACAACATTGCTTCCTGCAAAGGCCCACGTGCTTTTGCTCTTCTTCTAAGTCTTATGGGAGGGTCCAATCATCTCCAAGCCCTACTCCTGAGTCATCCCTTTTGTTTTATCTGTTCTTGCCTTCTGGCAGTTCTACGCATGTGCACACTGGGAACAGGCTCCCCCTGTTCCTCTGCCTCACTGAGATCTGACTCTGGAGGCTCCGGTGGCAGCACGTACCTCCCAGATGGCCCTTTCTTTGCCTCCGATGCAGAGCCCTCGTCCGAGCCTTCCCCAGACTCCAGGACTGGCCCATGTTCCTCCCCAACCTCCTCATGTCCGATTCTGCTGCCAGCTTCTCAGGCTGCTGGCGGACCACAACACCCTAACAATAAAAAATGTGGAAAAAAGTATTTATATTACAGTGAGATTCATGGCAGATGTGATTGGAGATGGTTGGTTGTCATGTGCCCAATCCATATTTTTTAAATAAGTACTCAAAAGTGTTAGATTGAAGTGGATGAAGGATAAGCAGGTGCCTTTTTTATTTTGCCTCGGTATTGTCACCACTGCCAGTTTGTGGCTGTCTAGAATTTTAAACCTTTGTATTCAATGTTCCTTTGGAAATGCTGGCAGACAAACCATCTCCTTTCTTCCATGGAATGTGAAAGCTTTGGGTTCAGGATCCTTCTTAATCAAGTACCTCATCAAGGATAAACCCTGATGGCATTAGCATAACTGTCTCCCAACAGCACTTAAAAAATAAAACAAGAATGAAGATTTACAGTAGTCTGAAGAAACTTTCTAAATGAATAGTTATTTAAATAAGAGCTTATACAAATTCTCAAGAAAATTTCCCGGAGCTCAAGTGTTTACCATGTTTCAAGCACTGGCACACTACCCAGTGCAATTGTCAAGCATATGCTCTACTTTAGATTGTTAGCGAAGGAGTAAAGAGCCTCTGCGGGGAATGAATCAATAGACCTTGAATTTATTATCTGAAGATGGGTGCACTGCATGCAGGGAAGAATATACTCAAAAATATATCTAGCCGCAGAGAGTTCAAAATCCTTTCCGTTTCAACAAATACATTCTGAAGTTGAACAAGATAACAATGTATGTTAACATTCATTCCATCAGTAGAACAAGGAACGATTATGAAAGAATGTCTAAGAATGTTACAGCAAGTGGTATTTTGTATATAGGATTGAGTGATGTGTATGAAACAAGAGCCTAAAATGAAGTGGATTCATTCTCTATTTACTCTTTGCAAAAGAGCAAAGATAACAAAACATTTGCCACCATTTCCAACTATAAATTAAACTCTATCTGCCATCAACTGGTGCTGTTACAAACTGATTACCAATATTGCACAAACAATGCAAGTTAGAGTTGAACTATTGAATTTTTTCTCCTCCTCCACCCCCCTCTTTTTCCAATTCCTTTTTATCTTTCCAGAAAAGTATTATTTTATCTTGAAGCAATAGGTTCATAGGCCATGTCACCTCCATGGATTACATGACTGTTTTAAATGACAATAGATAATAATTATTCCATAAAGAGCATGATAAATATTATAGGTTTAAACCCACTGTGGCATTCTATTAATATTTTTAAATCACAGGCACATTAACAGAGACAATGAGAGTAATAAATTCCCAAGGAAGGCTGAATGTGCTTTTTCCTAATTCTTAAACTTGTGAAAGTTCAAAGAAATGGCCCTGGGTGCCGCATTAAAACCAGAAGGATGAGACAGTGCGGTTATCAAAATATCAAATTACATATGACATGGAAATTCCAAAACTGGAATTTTAACCTCTTATTTAATGAACAGGTTTTAATATATTCTACCATAGGAATCTCCAATTCCTCATATACGGTAACTTTCTTTTCTTTTTCTCCAAGTTTATTTGTTTTATATGGTACTTCAAGGGTCAATGACATTGGTGTAACTAGCCTGGTCTCTATTTTGCATATCCCATAATGACTTGCCTATCTATGAGATCTAAGACTAATAGGAACATGGCATCTGCAACACAGTTAATTATCATCATAATTTAAAATACAGAATATTTGGAGGAATTTTTGCAATTCATTATTTTCAAGTAGAACGATGAGAAATTAAAACTCAAGGGATCATTCAGAAAAGGTTTTTCACTAAAGAAAACTTGCTCGACTTTAGAAAATTTGATTAAATTTAGTATGCTTGTGATTCATCAAAGCCTGTGTTTACTGGGAAAAAAAGGTATCTGTCTGTTTTTCTTTCTTCAAAGAATAGCAACCCATTAAATTCCTATAATTCACAAAGCATTTTTTTTTAAAAAAGCCACCCTCTGGATACCACTCAAGTTGTATACAGCAGAAATATTTCACACCAAAGAGAAGAATTGCAGTGCTTTCTTTTGGCATTTATTTTAAGCTGAGAAAACAGCTATTCTTGGATTCGACGGAAATGCGGGACTTAGCCATTTCTCCTATAAACTGATAAGCAACCAAGCCTAGCTTTCTTAATGATGAATTGTCATTTTTTTAATAAATCTATGAATCATAAAGTGAATGGCTTTTCCCTTTTCAGTGCCAACAAACAGCAACTGGGAAAGTGTTATAGAGAAAGGGTTTCCTTCTTTTTGCTAAGTATAAATCATTGGGCATCGTCCAGATACATACTGTTCAACTTCTATACAAATGTGCCATTGTCAAAAATTCTGGAAGTCTAACAAATATAAATAAATAAATACTAAGAAGAGATGTGATCCTTTTCTTTAAAAATGATGGTAATGTGGAAGGAAATATAGAATGTAGAATTATAGAGTTGGAAGGGATTTGGACATCTTCTAGTCCAACCCCCTGCTCAGGCAGGAAACCCTATACCCTATACTCTGGAGCCTGGGGAGGGCGAAAAATGGGCCTACCGGGCCCACCTTGCCATCACGTGTCAAAAGCAGGGGGAGCACAAGGTAGTTGCGCACACATGCATGGGGGTGGGGCACATAGAATTATGGGTGTGGGCACGTGCACACACGAACCCCCTGCGCTCCCCCCGCTTTTGGCACACAATGGCAAAAAGGTTAGCCATTACTGCCCTATACCATTTCAGATAAATGGTTGTTCAATCTCTTCTTAAAAACTTCCAGTGTTGGAGTATTCACAACTTCTGAAGACAAGTTGTTCCACTGATTAATTGTTCTGTCTGGAAATTTCTCCTTAGTTCTAGGTTGCTTCATTCCTTGATTAGTTTCCATCCCTTGCTGCTTGTCCTGTTCTCAGGTGTTTTGGAGAATAGCTTGACTCCCTTTTCTTTGTGGCAGCCCCTGAGATATTGAAACACTGTTATTATATCGCCCCTAGCCTTGTTTTCATTAAACTAGGCATACCCAATTCCAGCAACCATTCTTTATATGTTTTAGCCTCCAGTCCTCTAATCATCTTTGTTGCTCTTCTCTGCACTCTTTCTAGAGTCTCAACATCTTTTTTACATTGTGGCAACCAAAACTGGATGCAGTATTCCAAGTATGGTCTTACCAAGGCATTATAAAATGGTGTTAACACTTCACGTGATCTTGGTTCTATCCCTCTGTTATATATATATATATAGATAATCTCTTCTTAGAATAAGGAACAGAAAGGATTGTAATGAAGGACTTTAATTGCAAGATGAATTCAACTACATGAAGCAACAATAGGCCTCCCTTTGCTAGGGATGTTTAAGTAAAAACTGGATGGCCATTGGTCAGAGCTGCTGTTAATTCACTCTGCATTATAGATCCCATTTATCTTTGAGCAGGAGATGGCTTCTAAGGTTACTTCTGATTCTAATAGAATCAGAATATAACATCTGGAGGATCTTAAAGATCATCTAATCCAACCTCCTGACTAATGCAGTGATTATATTATCCCTAACACATGGTCACCGAACCTTTATTCAGCACAAGAAAGTCCAACTCTGGAAGCAGATTGTTCCATGGCTGAATGACACTAACTATTAGGAATTTTTTTTTCTATGTCTAAATGAGATCTATTGCCTTGTAATTTCTTGTCCTGTCTTCTGGAGTAGTTCTACTCTGTCAGGTTGAACATTTCATTAGCAAATCTAACCCATGTTGCAATTTAGCACAGACATTGTCTTGTGAACTAAGATTGCAGTACAGTCACTTTAAGTTACCTATAATTAAGGATGAGTTACTTTTGCCTCCCAAAGGAATGTGATAAAAGCAGCATGGTACACAGTAAAAAAAAAGCATTGATACAGATAAACGAAGGACTCTAGACTGTATGCTTATTATCCCTGGATTTTTGCTAGAGGTCAAGAATCATAAAAACACTCAAGAGTAAATATGTACTACAAATGTGAGTAAATCTAGATTATAAATCTTATAGAGTAGGAGGAGAAAAATCTCAGCCATCTCGGCAGTTTCTTTTTTCCTATGAAAGGTCTGGCTGAAGAAAGATAACTTTTCATGTGATAATTTGCACATTCAGAAGGCGACTTAAAAGTAATTATTAGAGTTCAAATTTAAACATAAAATGTTTAAATTTAAATATCTCAAAATATGGCTTTTCAGTCAGTTGGAATGGGACAACTTGCCACAGTCAACTTGCTGCGGCCAACTCATCACAGCCAACTCGGCTCAACCAACTCACTGCAGGACATCTTGCCTTCAGACAGCTTGCCATGGGACAATTTAACAATTCAATTTAATTATTTAAAATAAATAAAAATGATTTTAATTTTTGTCATTCACATTTCATTCTGCCCTCCTTTCGCATCCTTTCTTTAATGATTCTATTCTACCATTTCTTTGATATTAGCATAACTCTTATCCTGCAGCAAGTTGGTTGTGGAAAGTTGGCCAAAAGTTGGCCACAGTAAGTTGCCATGATGAGTTGGCCACGGCAAATTATCATAGACCCTCAACCAATTGTTCTCCAGATATTACCACCAAGTATTGGTTTTTGTTCTCCATCAGTGTGTTTTTCTGTTTAAACCAGACTTGGACTGAACATCTCCTTAAGCAGAATGCCCTACCATCCTACATATAATCATCTAGAAAATACTGAAAACTAGTGGATGAGTCTAAATCATGTTTCTCAACTGTAGCTATGAAAACCCACTGGCTGGGGAATTCTGAGATTTGAAGTCTACACATCTTCAAGCTACCAAGGCTGAATAACTGGTCTAGTTCCATAATTCATTCCTTTATCGCTACTGCTAGAAAAGCAAAGTCTTTTTAGCAAGAACTATGATGATCTTCTTAAGTGGGCAAGAATATTTGTTATCACTTGCAGTATGTACCCAAAGAGTTTCTTAAGGTAAAGGTTCCCCTCGCACAAATGTGCTAGTCGTTCCCCACTCTAGGGGGCAGTGCTCATCTCCATTTCAAATCCGAAGAGCCAGCACTGTCTGAAGACATCTCCATGGTCATGTGGCCAGCCAAAGGCACATGGAACGCTGTTACCTTCCTACCAAAGGTGGTCCCTATTTTTCTACTTGCATTTTTACATGCTTTTGAACTGCTAGGTTGGCAGAAGCTTGGACAAGTAACGGGAGCTCACCCCATTACGTGACATTAGGGATTTGAACCGTTGAACTGCTGACCTTTCGATCGACAAGCTCTATGTCTTAGCCACTGAGCCACCAAGAGTTTCTTACTCTTCTTCATTTTTTTTTATATAAAAGAGTTGTCCCATATGCTGACTCAGATGGTGGGAGGTTTTTCTTCTTTTCTAAAGAGAAGCATCATCATCTACCTCATTGAAAAAAGAAGCAACCTATTCCTCTTTGAACTTTCAATAGACTTTGGATACTCACAGCATATACAGCTTTTTGCTTGCCCTCGTCCTTGTTCAGGAAATACAATCCCTGATCATTTATAGAATGAGAGCTTGCTATTGGTAAACATAAAGCTTTCCCCCTCAAATTACTTTAAAAAGTAAAGCAACTAGCCTCTTTCTTTCCCCTTCCCTTTTCTTTAACCACTCACCACTTGCAATAGCTTGGTAAGGGATCAATTCTTCTTTAGCCCCAAGATGACCAACACAACTCAATTTACCTCCCAGCAAGAGTCCCAAAGGTACTTTTTCAAGAGGCAATTGGAAAAGCACCTTTGGGACAACCATGACCTGGATGACTGAAAATCTCCATAGACTCTCAAGAGTTTTGATAAGAACTACATTATAAAGAGAGGCTTAGACTTAGGGGGTCTATAGGATTGCAGGCTTCAGTTGGGAACACATGGCAAAGCACAGTTCTATTTCCAAAAAAACACTCAGTGTTTGGCATTTCCACATAGAATTGTGCTAGAATGGGGATTTTACCTGAAACTTATAGTAAAGAGAATGCATATTTAATTATCCATGTATTAACTGCAGCTAGAATTGTATTTGCACAAAATTGGAAAAGTGAAGAGATCCCTACTGATGAGAATGTGATTAGGAAAATACTAGAAATGAACAGATTAATGCTTGCAATTAAGGAGAAAGAACAAACTGAATATTTTATGATATGGGAATTATTTTATCAATGGTTAGAGAATAAAAATGGCAGTTGGAAATAAAAGGAGATTAAAGAAGAGTAGAAACTATGTTAAGATAGAGATGTAAATAATATGATTATTGTTATTATGACTATTACGATTATTATGCTTAATATTATTATTATATTTTTATTGGAAGATACGTTAAGAGGGAAAAATGAATAGGTTTATTATGTTCAATACTACAATTGTAAGATCAGAGAATTAATATCAATTTAATGAATGCTGTTGTAAATCTTGATGGTAATTGCACAGAGATATTTGTAACCAGATGACACACTGTTTAAGAGAAGATGGAATGTTTATATTAAAAAATTAAAAAAGAATTTAAAAAATTGTGCAAGTCCTTTGCTTCTAGTTTTTAGAGTCCTGAGATAGAAAGTTTGCAGCCAGCCAAATATTCCCAGCATCTATGGGCAACATCTGGTGGATAATAGTTCACTCACCCAGTGGAAAGGCTAAGAAGTTAAACCAAGGTTCAAACTCAGCACAAGGCAGCTTCTTTTGATCCAGTGAACTGACAAGTATAAGATTACATTGTCTGGTTGCATATCTATCTAT
Organism: Pantherophis guttatus; assembly: GCF_059756535.1. Taxonomy (NCBI): domain Eukaryota; kingdom Metazoa; phylum Chordata; class Lepidosauria; order Squamata; family Colubridae; genus Pantherophis; species Pantherophis guttatus. The sequence goes on from NC_142069.1 coordinate 27,435,109, forward strand.
AAATAAGATCCACTGAATGCATTGGAAACAGTTTGGAGTAAACATACAAAGCATTTTACAACATTCTATTATACTTGGATAATGATATATTTATTTCTTTTCCTGCTCAATAAATTCATAGTCCTTGGAAAAAGCCAACCGTCTTTCATCTTATCGGGTGTGTTTTATTGCCATCTGGTTACACAGTAATTTCAGCCTGAGGTTTACAACGAATCATATGATGGAATATCAACTCACCAGCGGTCGGGTAATTGGGCAAACAAGAAATAGTCTGTTAGTACAATCATAGGATAAAGCAGTGAGTAGCAGCAAAGGAAAGGGAGTTAGAAAGGTAACCTTTGAAGGTAAGGAAAAAATTCTGGAGAATTTCTACTTTTTTAAAAAAAGGTTTATAAAAATATATCCTTAACTAAATTTAAAGTAAGAAGAGCAGTTAAAAGGAATAGGAGGAAAGGTGGACTTCTCAAGTTCTTTCCTATGGACCTCTAACATTATGATTATCTGTTGGGATACTTCCTAACCAGATCTGTTCTTTTAGGGAAAAGGAAGATTTTTTTTCCCTGCAGTTATCCTTAATTTTATTATGGTTGCCATCCATCACTCCTAATATTTTAGAAAGAATAGCTTTAAAAAAAAAAAAACTAGAATTGTCTCCAAAGAAAGACACTTCTATTGGGACTAAGATGAGAAAATGAATATATGAAGATCCTTAAAACTTTTTAAACTGTAAACTTTTAGTATAGGTGAGGCTGAACACCTATTTCAATTCAGAATAAAATTATTGCTCACAAATTAAGATTTCTAAATTTTGTGGAGAATTTCCAAGAGGGAAATGGACATTTTTCTTCTTATTTGGTCTTTTGAATGTAAGAATAGAACTCAGGAAGGAGAGACAATCAACTTCTACTTGCCTTTTCCTTACATAAAATGAACAACCAAAAGAATATGACATATACCAAGAATATTTTGTTTACTATTGTGGAATGAAGATGAGCTGCTCCAAGGAATGTGACAAGAAGGAGAAGCCTATTTTGTCTTTTTCTATAGAAGCAATCTTAAAAACCCCACCTACTGAGGCTTCCCTCCACAATACAGCGACCTGCAATAGTCAAGCTGAAGTGGCTCAAAAGTTCAGTTCTGAGCCACTTTTGGACAGGTATAAAGGTAGGAAACTTGTTCTAGTTTATGAAACATATGAACATTCTTATCCCTTTGCATGATTTTCAAATTGATTTTTTTAAAAAAAACCACTTGAAGTGTGTTGAATTCATATTTCAGATATAATTGTTAATGTTCTTATGGCTGCTATGGAAATTTTGATCATGCTTTATGGTACATTAATATGACATATGACATTTTAAATTAAAGTTTATTTTCCAGATAACAAAATGGTACCATAAATTGCCAGGTTTGCTTTCCTAGATTTCTTTTTCTTTTACATTTTAATAGATAGATATCTTATACTCTTAATAAGAACACTTAATGTATGCATTCATTAAGTGTTGTTTTTATCCAGGTTATGTGTGTGTGTGTGCTTTAAAGTAGGGCAAAAATTCAAAGCTTTTTCAGTATGTGTCTTTTTTATTTTTAACGACAATTTTTCTAGACTAAATTTGAACAAATTGTTTAAGAATATCTTTTCTTTAAAATGTTATGTCCTAATGTCATACCCAGAGCTTTAAACATATTGGTTTGTTGCCTTATAAATGGGGGAGAAAATCCTTAAGGAAGATCTGATAGGTTTGTGGAGGAAATGTTATTGAATTAGTATTGATGGGGGAAAAATATCAATTATATAGATTCTGATAAGGACAAGGGACATAGCCTGAAAAGGCCATGCTTTTCATTAAGTAATATGGGAACCAAAATGAAGCAACTACCTAGCAGATAATACAAAAGATAATACAAAAAATACAGATATACAGATATATTAAAATACTTCTCCAATAGATGGTTGTCCAGCTTTTTTTTTTTTTTTATGTCGACCACCTTTCTAGACAATTGGTTCCATGGTTATATTCTTCCTGAAGTTTAAGTCCATTCTTCCTACCTTCTGGGACAATTGAGAGTAGATGTTGGCATTCTTCAACTGACATCTCTCTAAGAATTTCAAGAGTGCCATCATGAACTTCCCCTGCCTCCGTGATGGCAAACCTATGGCACAGGTGGCATGCATAGCCATATCAGTGGGAATGCAAGCTCAGCTCCAGCGGGGAACAGGCCGTTTCCTGCCTCCAGAGGGCCTCGAGGGGTGGTGGGGAAGGGCCATTTTTTACTGTCCCCAGCCTCCAGAGCAAAGGGGAAGTTGGCAAACGGGCCATTTTCAGCCTCCGGAGGGCCTCAAGGGGGCTGAGGAAGGCTGTTTTTGTGCCCCCCCGACTCCTAGAGAGGCTCTGGGGGCTGGGAACAGCAAAAAAGGGCCTTCCGGTCCCACCGGAAGTTGGCAAACGGGCCATTTCTGGCCTCCGGAGGGCCTCCAGGGGGGTAGGGAAGGCCATTTTCACCCTCCCCAGACTCCTAGAAAGGCTCTGGAGCCAAGTGAGAGAGAAAAACAAGCCTACCAGGACATCATGTGCCAGGAGTGGGGGGGAGCAGGGTGGGTTGCATGCGCATCCGCGGGGATGGAGTGCATAGAATTATGGATGTGGGCACGTGGGCATGCAACCCCCCCCCAGCTCCCCCGTCCTGGCATGCAATGACAAAAAGGTTAGCCATCACTGCCCTACATTATTTGAAGCAAAGCATGCTTAGTTTCCACATGATTAAATATGAAGGAGTAGAAAACAGGAGGAGGTGAAATCTAACAGTGTATCTTCTCATTATGGGCTGGTTTGAAATCTGAAAGTTTAAACCACTTCATGTCATGTGGAAATTGCACAAGTGTTAGTCTATTGAAGAGCCCATAGCTAACAGACACACGTAGAGAAGCAGTTGCAATGCACATGCTTTAAGAGATGATGTATAAACATTGTAGCAGCTACTAAAATGGAAAGTCTGTGCTAATCTCCAGAACTGAAGTTGTACTTGAATCTCCGTGCTAGTTCATGAGCACAAAGCATTAGTCTACACTTCTGGTTAAACAAGCTATGAAATGCCAATTTTATTATGAAAGTAAACCCGAGTCCTCAAACACCCAATTGCTATATAAAAGCTTGCACTGTTAAGGCAACATTGTGAATTACCTTCTTGCAAAATGTGATTTGTTTACACATACAGATGGGAATGGGAAACAGACAAAAATCTCTTTCCCAAGAGATGCATTAGGTGTTCATGATAATTCCTCATTCCAATATTTTAGAAAGATATCAGTTGGAGTAGTTCTTTTCAAGCCCATTTTAAAATCTCTTCAAACATTTTGAAAATGAAGTGTTTTAAATTTTAAAGGTTTTTTTCCCCCTGTTATTTAAATAAGGCTGCAATAGCTCTTTCTTCCAACAGCCACTCCTCACATGCTTTCAAATTGTTGAATGCAATTAGAGTCTAAAAGTGGAAGAAATGCATGAATTACGCACCATCCTCTTGCCTTCCCTAAGGTGGAGTATTGGGATCCTTCCTAGATTTCAGTGCCCAGAATTTTCAGCAATGGCTGGGGATTTCTGAGAGATTACATACAGTAGTTGAAGAATGTCCAAGGGAAGAAAAACATCCATAGTCATTAAGAAGTACTCGTGGGCAATTTTATCAATTGTTCATTTCGTTTTCTTCATCCTAAATGCATTCTTCATGCACTTATCATCTTTTCTAAACACAAACCAAAAATGCTAGTAGTAATTAACTATTACTGGTGGTAATGGTATTAACTACCATTGTTGTAGGTATTTGAACAGTCCTAACTTAGTCCAGCATTTGGTTTCTCAAAGTAGCCTTCTGGGTGCTAACAAGAAGACACTAGGAACATGCCCCCTTGCCAGTTATTATTCCTTTGCCACTGGTGTATAGAAGCATGCTTTCATTTTTTTTCTTTTTTTAAATTTTTATTTATTTCTTTACAAACAAAGTATTTATTCACATACAGATCGCGACGGGAGCTTTACACAATATATTAACTTCAGTCAAAATATACAAATAAGATATAAAATCTACACTAACCTTATCTTCTTTTTATTCTATTATTCAACCAAGTATATCATTGGTCCCAGCATTGAAAATATGCGGAATCCTTTTGATCTCTCAAAATTTTTGTTAACCTGTCAGCTTCCACATATTCCATAATTTTTCAGTCATTGAGAATCCAAGGTTAATATCCCTTGATAGGCCTATCCTCCACAAATTTATCGAACTTCCTTTTTAAAACTATCTGAGCTCATGATTACCACCATTTCTCATGGGTAATGAATTCCAAAGGTTAATTATGTACTGTGTTAAGAATTACTTGTTTTTACCTTTTCTAAATCTCTTTCCTATCAGCTTCATTTGATAACATCATTGGTCCAAGAGAGATAAAAAATGTTCCTGCAAAATTTCCATGTCATGAATGTTTTTGTCTTCTCCTTTCAGTCCCAATTTTTTTAGTGTGAGTGTGTGTGTGTATTTCAAATGTGATGACTACAATGATATACTGCATTCTACATGCATATATAGCCTTGATTTGTTGTTCTTTGTATTTTTCATCTCATTCCTGATGATCCATAGGATGGAATTTGCTGCTCTATGTTGATATCTTTATTGAGTACTCATAATTCATTATGATCCAGAGTCTTTTCCTAGTTGGTTACAGACTGCTCAAACTCCATTAGAGGTTTTAGAATGCAAAAGATTAGTGGGGTTCACCAATAAAAGCATTACTTTACATTTACTTAATTGTACCCCTATTTGTGCTCAAGGGAATTTTTTAAAAAAACAGCCTTATTCCTTTAGCTAAATAATGTTCCTTAATCACCACTGATTAAGCTTGTTGATCAAAAGGTTGGCAGTTCAGCGGTTCGAATCCCTAGTGCCACATAACGGGGGTGAGCTCCCATTACTTGTCCCAGCTTCTGCCAACCTAACAGTTCGAAAGCACGTAAAAAATGTAGAAAAGTAGGGATCACCTTTGGTGGGAAGGTAACAGCATTCCGTGCACCTTTGGTGTTTAGTCATGCTGGCCATATGACCACAGAGATGTGTTCAGACAGCGCTGGCTCTTCAGCTTTGAAATAGAGATGAGCATTGCCCCTTAGAGTCGGAAATGACTAGCACATATGCGAGGGGAACCTTTACCTTTAATCACAGCTGATGAGATCTACAATCTTACCTGCTTCCTCACAAAACACATCTGCTCCTTTTTGCCATTACTTTTGTAAGCTCCCATTACAAGTTAAGATGATCCTTAAAAAATTGCAGTTCAGGATAATAACGTACAATAAAAAAGCCAACTGGGTGACTTTGGGCCAATCACCCTCTCTCTCTCAGCCCAAACCACCTTAGAGAGCAGTTGCAGTGGGGAAAAATAGGAAGCTGGTGTATTAGAGATGTAGGCTGGGTTGGATAAAAATTAAAATATTTTCAGGTAACATGACTTTTGGCAGTGTGATATTCTAAAGAACAGATTGGAAAACCAACAGAATAAGTACAAGCATTTTAGGCATCAACTGGTATTCAGTAATATATTTTAATGATAGGATAAAATAGTTACTGAAGGCAGCTATCCTGGAACTACTTTAATCCAAAACCTCTTTGAGTCTTATTGGATTGAGTAGCATACAAACTGCAATAAGTAACCATACATATATACATACATACATACATACATACATACATACATACATACATACACATACATACATATTATTTTTCCTGTAGATGAAAGCAGTTTTGTTCCAAGCATCCTTTGTGGAACAAAGGTTCTAATTTTTGTGGCTGAAATTCTGCCATTAAATTTCATCAGCACCATCCCAATATGTTATGGGAAATAAGATGGCTATCTGAAATTTAGTCTAAAGCAGAGTACCTTTGATCTTTGGGCCCTAATATAAAATAGTTTATATTTGCCTATAAAACTGGGCCCTAATATAAAATATGTTATGTTTGCCTATAAAAATAAAAATAAAAAAGATGCTCAAATCAAATCATAATAACTACATAGATGTTTAGTTTTGTGGCAGCAGTGCCTAAATGCATTGCCTCTCAGGGTTTTTTTTTAACATCTAGCTAAAAACCCAGTAGTTTCCCATCCAGTTATGGAATGGATTCAATTTTCTTCATTTTTTAAAATCAGGCAAGCAAGATCAGTTAGATGCATTAGATGCATTAGCTATAGGCATCAAGCAATGCTAAATGTCTTCTTTGAGTCAAATTCAACTCTACTTCCATGAAGCTTTCCTGTCAATAGCAATAAAGTATTTACCATTGCCTTTCTCTGGATATTTTTTTCAACTTCCCAGTTTAATCTATAACTCTAGATTTTACCTTAGTTGGGGCAAATCAGCCAGGGTTAACTAGGTTCTACCCTTCATATTTTATATCTAATATATGAAGTGAAGTTTTAGATGATAATTTATGAACTATCAGAACAAAGTTCTCTTCAGCAATAATTTGAATTCTTCTGCTAGAAGCTTCACATCTATATTACTGTGAAATACGTATTTCATTGCAGCCTTTTGCAAGCTTCCTATCACATTAGAAGACATGCTTGTCATTCATATTATTATGCAGGCCTACAGAAAATTTTCAATGTACATTTTAAAGTTGGAATATGTATAACAGCCTTTACATTTTTATGAGTGTGTTCCTTACTTCTCTATCTTAAAAGATCTACTATTATTCTTTACTGAATTACTATCCTCCCCACCCCCATTTTGCATCGGCTATCAGTCTTTAATCTTTCTTTGAAATAAATTTTGCCTAAAGTGAATTCAACTATTACTTATATTTTCCCTCCGCATCTTACTGCATATATAGATGCTGAAGCAGTTTGAACCAAACCTTGAAGCCATTTCTCAATCGATTATTAACATTTCCCTCAATCTGCGCCAAGCTAAAATGTCACCATTACTAGAAGTCAAATGCTACATTTACCAAAGAAAATGTCATTCTGCCTCCAAAGCCCTTTTCTCAACGCCATCTTCCCTCTCGTAACATCTCAGTTTTTAACCTATTCTTCTTTCTCTTAGAGAGGTTATTTTAAAGATTTCAACCAAACTTAATTTTCTATTTGTTTTTGTTTTCGATAGAAGGAAGCTACTAAAAATATTAAGGAGATTGGCATCTTCATAATGTGAGAAAAATTGGGGGATCATATGGAATAAATTACAGAGTCTTTGCATATTCTACGGTCACTTTAATTTATTAGAATTGCCAGTTTTATAGATCTTTTGTGCATATTTGGCAAGCAGAAATTCAGGAGCCAAGCATTTAAGTGCACAGAAATACTGGATTTACCAGAAGGAAAGGCTAATTTCTCCTAGGGAATGTACTTATAAATGAGCATCTTGTTAGAATGGAAGCAGAGCAGGGTTTTTTTTTTTTCTCTTCTAACCTTTTTATAGTTCAGTGGGAGGGGGAAGTAATAAACTTAAAATCAGAGACATTTTCAAGTATCATGATTACAGCTTTCCTCAGATGAGGACTACGGTTCCCTTTGTGAATTGGATGGTTCAGACTTTTACAGTGTGGTCAAAATCACAGCCATGACTGCATGATCATCTTGAATTTTTTGACAAGCATGTACTCCAGTCTTCCTTTGGTGACTGTCTTGTTTAGTGACTATTCACAGTTACAGCAGTGATGGAAAAGTAATTTTATGACCAATCCTTACATTTATGACGTCACAAGCCTGTAAAGCAAAGGGAAGTTTAAGTAAGATAAGCATAGTCACAATTTCACTTAATGATCACTTTTCTTCATGATCCAGTTGCTGGTCCCAATTGTGATTGCTAAACAAGAACTACCACTTCCCTTTTTATTTTTATTTTTTACAGACCAAATGTTGTACAGGGCTTGACTTTTGAACGCTGAGGCTGTATTCCCGAATATAATGGATAATGTACAGTATTCAATAATTTTCCTCTTAAAAGTTAAGAGGAATTAAATTAACAATTACTGCTCACTAATACTTCTGTTGGTGCTTTGCATTTTGGATGCTGGCTGGGAAAATCTAGGAGTTGAAGCAGTGGTGAAATCCGAATTTTTTTACTACAGGTTCTGTGGGCGTGGCTTGGTGAGAGTGGTGTGACTTGGCGGGAGTGGCTTGGTGGGAGTGGCAGGGGAAGGATACTGCAAAATCTCCATTCCCACCCCACTCCAGGGGAAGGATACTGCAAAATCCCCATTCCCTCCCCACTCCTGGGAAAAGGATATTGCAAAAACTCCATTCCCACCCCACTCTGGGGCCAGCCAGAGGTGGTATTTGCCGGTTCTCCGAACTACTCAAAATTTCCGCTACCGGTTCTCCGAACTGCTCAAAATTTCCGCTACCGGTTCTCCAGAACCTGTCAGAATCTGCTGGATTTCACCCCTGAGTTGAAGTCCACACATCTTAAGGTGGCCAAGTTTGAAAATCATTGATGAACAGAAAATGAATCCACTCACAGTTGTTGCTTTGAATGGCAAGAAAACCATTGTTTGGTTGATAATAAAACCATAATGAAAAATATTCATTCTGACACCGACCCTTTACCTTAATTTAACTCTTTACTAAATTCAGAATGCTCTCATGTTCCCAGGGAAAGCTAGAGCTGAAAACATTTTGCCTTATTATTGCACAATCACCAAGAATTATTAGAATTAATTGTCCCAATTGCTATTATGTGTAAATGGACAGTGAAAGTAGGGCAGGCCCATTTTTGTCTTAGCGCTAGTTTTAAAAAAGAGAACTAAGTAAACACATATGTTTTATCCTGAACAACTGACCCAGAAGAGAGGTAGAACGAAAAATGTGTTACTTTGCTCTGACATTTGTCTTCACTGCATGAATAACGACACTTTCAGATTACATGGATTATTAAAACTAACTGAAATAATCAGTAATGGTTGTCAAAAAGAAAAGAAAAGTTCCATTAGCCAACCAAATGAAATGTCATTCTGTTTAATTATTATTACACGTGTTTCCTTTCCTTATTTCATTGCCAGACCACAAATCTCAAAAGGTCACATGCTTGGCTTGCATTCGGCTGTATTTGGATGCTCACAAGTTTGTAATCACCTAAAAAGAGTCATATTTCAACCATGGCTATTTCTTGGCTAATGTTTTTACAAAATTCTGATCCCCTTTTTTTCTTGCACCTTTTCCACCCTTGTTTCTTCTTGTTGAAAGTTCCCACTCTTCATGAGATTTAGGCCTACTGGATTATTCTTTCCATACAAGAATAACAGAGTTGGAAGGGATCTTGGAGGTCTTCTAGTCCAACCCTCTGTTTAAGCAGAAGACCCTATACCATTCCAGACAAATGGCTGTCCAATCTCTTCTTAAAAACCTCCAGTGATAGAGCACCCACAACTTCTGGAGGAAAGCTGATTCACTGATGAATTGTTCTCACTGTCAGGAAATTTCTAGTTGTAATTTGCTTCCTTCCTTGATTAGTTTCCATCCATTGCTTCTTGTTCTGCTTTCAGGTACTTTGGAGAATAGGCTGGCCCCATCTTCTTTGTGACAGCCCCAAGGATATTGAAACACTGCTATCATATCACCCCTAGTCTTGTTTTCATTAGACTAGACATACCCAATTCCAGCAACCATTCTTTAGATGTTTTAGCCTCCAGTCCCTTAATCATCTTTGTTGCTCTTCTCTGCACTCTTTCTAGAGTCTCAACATCTTTTTTATATTGTGGCAATCAAAACTAGAACCAACATTCCAACTGTGGTCTTACCAAGGCATTATAAAACAGTAGTAATACTTCACTAATACTACACCCTATTTACTGTCCCATTCATTCACATGTAATGGTGAGTTAGTGGGTTTATTATTCCCCAGCAATTTCCTTCACTAAAAACCCAAAACTGTCCTAATTAAGTTCAGACAAAAGCAGGCCAATGCTAGTCCATAGAGCAATAGCCAGTGAGTCCACAAGGCACTTGAAAGTTTCCCAAACAAGATAAATCTACTAGGCAAAATTAAATCCACATACAAGAGGGTGCATGAGGCAAGACAAGTCCAGAGTTCAAAGGCACAATCCAAAGTGAAAGCACAGGATCAATCCAAGGCAAGGCTGGAATCACAATGACCAGGAACCACACGGCTAAGAAATATACATGTTGTTCCCAGTATCATCGCCATCTGTCTGCTGTGTTAAATAGCCAACTTCTGGTGCAGCCCACCAAGAGGGATGAGGTTGCCTCATCATGACTAATCAGGCTGTCATTAATTGCTCCTGCCTTTTCTCTGCCCTATGTGTTCTAGAAGGCAGTTCCTCCTCATCATTACTAACCAGCTGCATGCTTTCCCAACCTGCAAGCTGTCCTGCTGCAGCTTTGCTTCAGCCAAATCACTCTCAGCTGGCTGCTTGGAGCCATTGACCAACTTCCCTCCTGATGTGCCTGGGACTGGTTCATCCTCCTCTGAACTTACATCTGGAAAGGCATCTGGGAAAGCATCTGGAGGGAGTCATCACTCCCTAGTTGCCCACAGAGATGCTCCAGCAGCTCAAAGCCTTTCCCAATTCATAGATGGACTAGAACAATTGGAATTGGCAGCAAAGACAGCAAGGCAGGGCTAAGGCTACATCTGGCCCTTACCAGACGAGGGGGCTCTTGCCTTAGTTGAACTCCTGGTCATTTGGCTTTGTCCTCTGCTCAGGAAGGGGCAGTTCAGTGGTGTTATTCAGCCAGTTCTATCCGGTTCAGGCAAATTGGTAGTGGCAGCTGCGGGAGGCTCCACCCACCCGCCCGGACATCATCATGTCCCATTTTTGATGCTCTGCACATGCACAGAGCTTCCTGCGCATGCACAGAGGTGGTGCATGCAAGCAAAGCAAGCGCGTGTGCACGTGCTCCCATTTGCGAACCAGTAGCGAAGGTAAGTGAATACCACCCCGGGGCAGTTCCACTCTGATTCTTCCCACCAGGAGGAGTATTCTAGTTCCTTTCAGATTTTTGCTGCATTTTTTCTTGCTTCTTCTTGCCTGATGATTTTACAAAATTCTTATCACAGTTTAGGTCTTTCCATTAAAGTATGTATATAAGGTATCATGCAGAATTCAAATCAGAGAAGAATAGAATGGAATGGAATGGAATGGAATGGAATGGAATAGAATAGAATAGAATAGAATAGAATAGAATAGAATAGAATAGAATAGAATAGAATAGAATAGAATAGAATAGAATAGAATAGAATAGAATAGAATAGAATAGAAGTCTTTATTGGCCAAGTGTGATTGGACACACAAGGAATTTGTCTTGGTGCATACGCTCTCGGAGTACATAAAAGAAAAGATATATTTGTCAAGAATCGTAAGGTACAACACTTAATGATAGTCATAGGGAAACAGTCAGTATAAATCTTAAGGATACCAGCAAAAAGGTTACAGTCATATAGTTATAAATGGAAGGAGATGGGTGATGAGAACAATGAGAAGATTAGTAGTAATGCAGACTTAGTAACTAGTTTGACAGTATTGAGGGAATTATTTGTTTAGCAGAGTGATGGCATTTGGGAAAACACTGTTCTTGTGTCTAGTTGTTCTGGTGTGCAGTGCTGTATAGCGTCATTTTGAGGGTAGGAGTTGAAAGAGTTTATGTCCAGGATGCGAGGGGTCTGTAAACATTTTTACAGCCCTCTTTTTGACTCGTGCAGTAGACAGGTCTTCAATGGAAGGCAGGTTAGTAGTAATTGTTTTTTCTGCAGTTCTAATTATCCTCTGAAGTCTGTGTCTGTCTTGTTAGGTTGCAGAACCAAGCCAGACAGTTATAGAGGTACAGATGTCAGACTCAATAATTCCTCTGTGGAACTGTATCAGCAGTTCCTTGGGCAGTCTGAGCTTTCTGAGTTGGTGCAGAAAGAACATTCTTTGTTGTGCTTTTTGGATGATGTTTTTGATGTTGGGTATCCATTTTTGGTCATGAGATATGGTAGAACCTAGAAATTTGAAGTTCTCTACTGTTGATACTGTGTTGTCTAGAATTGTAAGCAGTGGTAGTATGGGAAGGTTTCTCCTAAAGTCCGCCACCATTTCTACCATTTTGAGCGTGTTCAATTCCAGATTGTTCCGGTCGCACCACGAGGCTAGTTGTTCAACCTCCCGTCTGTATCATCATCTCATCATTGCCTCGAATGAGACCTATCACTGTTGTGTCATCTGCAAACTTCAGTAATTTAACAGATGGATCGTTTGAGATGCAGTCATTTGTATATAGAGAGAAGAGAAGTGGAGAGAGCACATAGCCTTGTGGGGCCACTGTGCTAATTGTACAGGTATCTGATGTGATTCTGCTTAGCTTCACCTGCTGCTTCCTGTCTGTTGAGGGAGAATGGTGGTGGATCTTCTCTCTTACTTTTTCTTTCATGAAATGAAATTCTGGAAGTGAAAGAGTTGTGTTAATCTTCTTCTCGTCCCCTGCCCTGCCATTCAATGCTTCTAGCAGGGAGACTTGAGCACATCATATTATTTCCAGAAAAGTGTCTTTTTAGTTGCTCAGTCAATAAAAATTTTATCTTATTGAGAAAAATTGCTTTAAAAAAGAAACAACAGAGAAAAGGCTGTCAAACACATTGTGTGTCACTTGTAAAATAAAAGTAAAGGAAGAAAAGGAAGAAAAAAGTCTTCTGCCCTTCTCCCATCCCACCCAATTTGAATGTCAGCAGATATTTTCCTCCTCATCTTTGCTGAAAGCACATATCCATTGAGGAAGGGCCTTTGCTAAAAGGTATAGACCAAGTCCCAAATAGCTAGAGCAAGTTTAGGTGGATTGAATGTCAGGCTTAGTGGATCAATAATGTCCTTGATAAGGGGCTCACTTTTTATACATCTGCCAAATGAAGTTATTTTGAGGATATTTGAGTTCCTTGGATTATAGGAGCTGTTTCATAAGTTAAGAATATAGCCAGATAATTCCTCCCTTATGTCAGCCCTGAAGCCATTTTGGAACCAACTTCAGGGCTGCCACAGCAAGGCCGGGTAGAGTTGTGGGAATGTGAGGGGGGGAGGTAGAGATAGGTGGGGGGATGTGTAGCCATAATAGCATTCTTTCCCATGGAAGCCAAGGATGCTCTACCACAGGGGTGTCAAACTCGATTTCATTTAGGGCCGCGTCAGGGTTGTATTTGACCTCAGGGGGGCAGGGGGGGGCATGGCCAGCTCAACGTCACTTGTTGGTGGCCCAAGTGCTCTGCCAGAGAAAACGGAGCTCGGGAGAGCTGCCCGTGGCCCTCCCAAGTTCTGCTTTCGGCTGCAACAGCCTCCTGCAACCCTGCAAAAACAGAGCTCGGGAGAGTTGTGGGCAGCCCTCCTGAGCTCTGTTTTCGCTGGCAAAGGCACTGCAAGCCAATCCTTTGCTATTTCCAGGGAGATCTAAGCACACCGTGGGTCAAATCCACCCCCCGGGTCTTGAGTTTGACACCCCTGCTGTACCAGGTGTTGGAAGACTGTGGACCAAAGCCAGCCATAGTTGGGACTGTGACCTGATTGGACCATGTGATGGACATGTGACCTGGGGGCAAGAACTTTGGGTTTTGATTTGGGTGGGGAAAACCCTGGGTCCTTCAGATTCGGATTTTCACCAGCTGTGCCAATATGACATCCCATATAAAATTATGCTTTGAGGAAACTCTAGGCCTCAGAGTTTTGATTGCAGGGTTACTTAGAACCCTGACCTCTTAATCTGATGGTGGCTATTTTTATTTTGGAGGAACATCTCCATAGCTTAAATTCAGATCTCTACTTATTATGTCATCATTATCCTTCTCCGATTAAGAATTGGGTGTTTGCCATTTATATGCTGTTTTAACAGCTTCTAAAAGAGCAGAAACAAGGAATGTAAAGGTAGTGATAAAACTCACTGAGAGAGCAAGAAGCCTATTTGAGATGAAGTAGTTAAAAAACAACAGCTCCTGATCAATGTGCTGGGTTCAGTATGTATAAAAAAGAACAGATAACATCAGACAGCTTATAAATGCTCCACTATAGAAAACAGATAAGAAATTCAACTATCTCCACTAGTTTGGAAACACTACTCTTCTAAATCATAAGAGCCCTGTGGGATCATATCAAAAATTCAGTTTATCCAACCCTGTTAATTTTATTGTGTCATGAAATAGTTCCCAAAATTCCTGGTATCTGTAGCTACTGCACACAATGCGCAAACAAATCTAACTTTGCTCTTGCCTAAAAAAAGTTGTCAATTACTGCCTTCATAGGAAAGGGCTAACTTTGAATTTGAAAATAACTATCCATTTTAATGGTCTAATATAGCCTCCTGAGAACCCTACTCAGTTTTGGCAATTGACACTATTATTTATTTATTTATTTATTTATTTATTTATTTATTTATGGTATGGCATACAACGTCAGGGAAATCTACACATGCTAGACACACAATGCAGTCCTGACATCCTAGAATGCTAGTTTATTCTATTCACTTATCCTTGGTGCACTGTGGGAAGCAAACTAGCTTTACACCAGTTACTGTAACTAGTGGCACTCAGGTTGCTGGCTCTTCTGGGTTCCTCCACCACTCTCACCTCACTTCACCTCATGATGCAATTCCTTACATCCAGCCAGGTCCAATGCCTGCTTCCGCTCTCTGCATACAGGAATGTAGTTAGGCTTTTCCCATCAAAGTGGTACCCATTTATCTACTTGCAATATTGCAGACTTTCGAACTGCTGGGTAGGCAGGAGATAGGGAACAAATGAGGGGAGCTGATTCCATGTCACAGAGCCAGGCTTGAACCATCAGAGTGCAAACTATTTCTGGCTGGCAGTTCCAGTATCATTAAGCCTCTGCGCAACTGCATCCCCTTGGCAATTGATATCATACCTGACATGCAAATCTCTAGCTTTGTTGATCGAAAGATTTAATAAATTTTAATGTCTGCTTTCTGCCAGACCAAGTGCCTTGTGTGTCATTCATGGAAAAGAGGCTCATGGTCTTTCTAGTTCCTGAGATAGGAGGATCAACTACTTAGATTATTTGACCCTGAAGACTTGGAGCAATCTCATCCCAACAAAGAGCAGTTTTGAATTTGCATTCACTTTACAGATGATTTTGAGACTCCTTTTGAAGTACAGATCTCATGGTTGAAATATCTGGCCTAATCTTTGGAAGCCTTTGCTTTCTTTCTCTCTTGAATGATGATAACACCATGCTTGATTAAATGTTCTAGAGAACGTTCAGTTTGCAGACCCTTTTGTATTATTTCACAGTCTAACAAAAAACTTCCCCAGCTGTCTATTTTTAATCAGTTTATCCCCTCAAGGACCATTACTGTGATGATTTAAAATTCCTGATAAATGGCAGGATTTGTTGTGGTCCGCCAGCAGCCTGCGGAGCTGGCAGCAGAGTTGGACAATGAGGAGGCTGGGGAGGAACATGGGCCAGTCCTGAAGTCTGGGGAAGACCCAGACAAGGGCTCTGCATTGGAGGCAGTGATGGGGCCAGGGCCATCTGGAAGAGATGCACGGACTCCGGAGCCTCCAAAGTCGGACAGCAGAGAGGCAGAAGAACAGGAGGAGTCTGTTCCTAGTGTGTGCATGCGCAGAGCTGCCAGAAGGCACAAATGTTAAAACAAAAGGGATGATTCAGGAGTAAAGCCTGGAGGTGATTGGCCCCTCCCATAAGGCTTAAAAGAGGAGCAAAGGCATGTGGCACTTTGCAGGAAAGCAACGTTGTTAATTCTGTTCCCAGTTGGCATCTCTGTTTGATTCTGGATTCCATGTGGCTTTGCCAAGTAGGTCTTTGGCAGAATGTCAAGGGAGATAAAGGTTGGTGATTATCCCGAAGGACTTCTCCCGAAGGACTTTTTGCAACTAATTGGGACTCAGCTGTGAATAAACGTAATTCACAGCTGTTGCAATAAAAGAGGTTTTTGGAACTACTTGTGTGTTTTAATGACTCAGGAAGCCTAGGTCACAACAGGATCGGACAAGCTACTATTTCTATAGGCTGTACAGGTAATCCTCGACTTACGATCAGAATTGAGCCCAACATTTCAGTTGTTAAGTGAGACATTTGTTATGTGAGTTTTGCCCCAGTTTCGTGCCACAGTTGTTAAGTGAATCACTGCGATTGATAAGTTAATAATATGGTTGTTTAATGAATCTGGCTTCCCCATTGACTTTGCTTGTCAGAAGGCCGCAAAAGGTGATCACATGACCTTAGGACATAGGAATGGTCATAAGTATGAACCAGTTGCCCAAGCATTTGAGTTTTGACCACATGATCATGAGGCTGCTACAAAGGTCATAAGTATGAAAAATGGTCATAAGTCATTTTTTCAGTGCTATGGTAACTAATTGAACTATTGAAAGTCGAGGATTACCTGTATTCAACTGCCAGGGCAGCACACTTCCCACTGTCCAATCAAAATTTCTTCCCCTCAATCTCTCAATCTATATTGTGCTGTAATGGCAACAATTGGCAACAGGATGCAGTGGGTAATCCCACTATTATTCTGCTTGCATGTGTCTTTCCCAGTAGGAGAGGGTCCTCTGCAGCTGCAGTGCAGAATTTTTCTTCTGATTGTTCTGAGTGTTGATTGGCATTAGTTTCATTTTCTTTATATTTAATGTTATGTTTAAATTATTCATATTTGGTATAGACCAGGGGTGCCAAATTCAATTTCATTGAGGTCCGCCTCAGGGTTGTGTTTGACCTCGAAGGGCCAGGGTGGGTGTGGCCAGCTCAACGTTACTTCATGTCAGGGGCACCAGTGGTGGCCTGAGCACTCTGCCAGCGAAAATGGGCTCCTGAGCTCCATTTTCAGCTGCAACAGCTTCCTGCAACCCTCTGCCAGCAAAAATGGAGCTCGGGAGGGCCGCCCCCATTTTCACTGGCAGAGGCACCATGGGCCAGTTCTATGCTGTTTCCAGGGCAGCCCCGCAGGCCAGATCTAAGCACCCCGTGGGCCACATCTGGCACCCAGGCCTTAAGTTTGACACCCCTGGTATAGACAATAACAGATAGTAAATAGTCCCCTGGCAATGTAATATATGAAGTAGAATTCTGAATAAGTCTATGAAAGATGCTTAGGACACTGTATGGCTAGGATAATAACAATAGTAGCAGGTGTTAAACCTGGAAGTAGAACCTGCAAGAAGCAAACCCTACAGGCAGCTAATGCAGAAAGGTTAACTAAGTTATTTTCAGCCATGTCGCTGTAATCTCTCCAGAACTGAATAAAGCTTCTCCATATCAGTTACCATCAAATCTTTGCTTGCAATGCATTCAATCTCTTTTTGGACTCCTACATTATTTTCTTCCATGCTTCATTTGCTTTCATTACACTGGCAGCTCAGCAAGGAACCTCTCAAAACACAGTTAACGTTGAATAGATTTTTCATGAGAGGGATCTCTCTCTCTCTCTCTCTCTCTCTCACACACACACACACACACACACACACACACACACACACACACAATTTTTATCATTCACTTTTGTTGTAAGGTTTTTTAATCATTCAGGGTTTTTTTTAAGTCTGTAAAGCTTTCCTGTTTTTAATGCCAGAGGTTTTTTCTCCTACTCTTCATTGCAGCCATCCGCTTCAGTAATTAAGTGTCTGTGATTGGTGCCTAGGTGAAGGCAGCTTTTGTCTGAAAGGCTTTGGTCTAAAAGAAATTAAACGGAGCCTTTAAACATTCCTGCGTCCTGCTGCTCCATTTCTGCAATGCCCCAATAGATATCAGCAGGAAGCTAAATGCGATGCTTCAGTGGCAGAAGGCTCTAGCCTGAGCCATTTGTATGCATCCAATTAGAACCATTCTCCCAGCTAAACTAATTCTTTAATAAGGGGTGAGAAGCTGATCTGATAAAAATTAGCTACTGTACCATATTCTCAATTCCAAGTTTCTTCATAATCAAATAAATAGACTCTTCAGTTTGTCGGAGAAGCCATATGTCCTCCTTTTGTTCTTTTTCTAATGAACAGGCTATCCTACATTTTCATGAGAAGGCCAATGTTTTCCACATCACTCATGAATCAATGATCAATATCATCATCATCTCTCCAAGTGCCACTTACTCTTTAAATCATCTCTAGGTATAAATTAAATATATTGTGAGGAGACAGACTATTGAGCTGTGCATACTTTGAAAATTATTTGGAAGAAATGCTTCAGATGTCAGATTGGCACATTACTTCTCTGTTATTCAGTAAGGAAACAGCACATTTTGTTATGCCACCATGTATTCTTGTAACATGTCCCACTGCTTTAAGAGTCACCTTCTTAAAACAGTGGAATATTTTTTCAGGCTTGCATAGAAGTTGGAAAAAGGATGTAGCTGATCTAAGTAGTAGCGAAGAGGTGCTGGGTTCGTGTTATGCCTGATGTATTTCAAATCATTTTGAAATAGGCATTGTTCTATTAGATCTTGTCCATATAGTTTAAAAAGAAGAAACAGAATTCATACAATTACAGCATGTTCCAACTCCTAAGAGGAGCAACACTTTCAGATGTTTCAAAGATACAAGCAACAAGGACTAATATGTTGCTCTATGCACTCATGGTGTGAAGTAAGAGAGCTTCTAAAAAGTGTCTTCAATTCATAGGCTACATAAAAGAAGGACTTTGGATCTTGCTAAAAATATTGCCCCAACACCACTAAAACTCTTCTTAAAAAATACTTCAAATCACTCAGCAGGATATAATATAATTTTGATATACAGCCATATCAAAAATCTAATAATGTGTTGTAGGCCTCTGTTATTGCTAGCTAGAATTACTTTCAAATCTCATATTCAGGAGATAGATAATCACAGGTAACCTGAATGAATTAATTGAAACAGTGAAGTAATATCATAACAGTTAAACAATTCAGAAACCTCACACAGTTATCCTACAGATTATATTTACACAAAGATATTGGAAGTTTTTCCAATCAGAGCATTGGAAGAAATATCCATCTGGTTCAATTCCAAGCTGGGAGGAAGACACTGGAAATAAAATGGAGGCTGGAGGCTGATTGGAAAGAGAGTCCATTTATTGATGAAGCAGAACCACCAAGCACATGTGATTCTGGGTAACTTACAAAATGGAGTTGGGGGGGTTATACCTTCTTTGGGCTTTGCACTTGAGCTTCCTTTTCCTATGCAAGAACATGTATTCTATTGGCTGTTGTCAGATTCCTATGGGGTCATGTAGGGGGCATAGCTGGCTCTATAGGCAAAAGAGGAAATGCAAATCCTAGATGCTTGTCTGTGCTAATCTGGTCAGCCTCTGGTTTATTGTTTATCTGAGATGGATTTTGGACTGCTCTAGGATGGTGCAATGAAGGAGCTTGTGTTCTGAAAAGGTGTTGGGCAGCTCTTATTGTGGTTTAATGGCTTTCATCCTGTTTTGGATCTTGAGGCGCTAATCCTACCATTCTGCCTTTGTTCAGACTTTGCTGCAGGGAGTTTCAAAATATTCTGTCTTGAATGGATTACCAAATCTGCATTTCTAAAAGCTGCTTCCTCAGTTTCTACTTGGGGGCAGGGAGATTGGTGCTGCCTCTTAAAAAACATGTTTCTCCATGTCTCATTTAGGGAAATATTCTGCCTTTTTAATATTCCTCAAAATATTTCATTCTTCTAGGAGGGAGTAGGTGCTGACTTTCTACAAGAGGATCCACCAGAGCAAACGTTGAAGGGTTTTCCAGCACTCTCCCATATAATTCTAATAGAAACGAGGTAATTACATATAATCCACAAAAGGTTTATGGCTTTTCTACCTTGTAGCCTTCAACTTTTGCTCTGGAAATGAAGTGAAACCAATTTAAGAAATCCATTTCCAGATTTCAACCTTTTGTTCTGTTTTGACCTCATTGATGGCCTAGTGTTCCATCTAGACCATATTTAACATGATTGATTTGTTGCTACTTTACTCCTAAAAGTGAACACAAAGAAGAAAGAAAACATTACAGTTTTACAATTTTTCCTGTATTCTCGGCTAGAGTGAGTAGTAATCTTGACTGTCAATTTCTCTTCATTTAAAAAAAAAATACAACTTCACATATTCCATCAGGAAATTCCTTCTCCTCCTGCCCCCTCACAAAAAAACCCCTCCACCAACTTTTCACCATCCCATTGTTGAACTTGTAAATATAATAAATGCCCTTGGAGCGATGACCAATGGCTAGAGGGGAAGAGGCATTCCTGGACAGTGCTCGCTTGCCAGTTGGAGTGGAAGAGGTTGCTTACAATGAAATGAAGAGCAGCAGGAGAACTAGACAGCACTGCTTGAACTGCCACAAGTCAGAAGTTGCTACTTGTGCTGCATAGCAAATGAATATATGCCTTTCAAGGTAGCTTGTGTGAGAACTCTATTGTGCATTTCAACAATGTATATTGTTGTTGTATTAAACACTGGGAAAATGGAAATAATGTGGATGAGAAGTTCACTATAGTATTTCCGGTCCCCATATCTTTTGAAGGTGTAAAGGTTATCTTCATGCCCTAATTCTTCATTTTGAATCTATTCAAAATTTAACAGCGTAATAAAAATGTCTTTTAATGAAGAAACTAGAACCATTGCAAGAAGTTTAACAATCACTTTTTCTAAAAGGACCTCCTCAGGGTTTTTGGTGGGGTTTTTTTTTAGTTTTTATTCTAAACACTTCTTTGTATCTTATAAAGAAAGTAAGAATTCTAAGTAATTACATAAAGAAACTTTTTAAAGTAAAAAATGTAGTATTATTTCCCAAGAGCCATATTCGTAAAACCACCATTGCACTTAACATTTTATAACCCTATAATTTCCATTATTATACTGTGATTTTAAGTGCTGTTGATCTCTTAATATGAGATCTCAAAGTTGCTTGCAAAGATTTGGAGTTGCAAGAAATTGTCACTTTTTAGAGGTGAACACTAATGGAGACTTGCCCCTGTAAATCCAGTTTCTGACATGCAAGTAGTCCTTTTTAGTTACCCACTTGGGACTAGTCATTAGACAAAGCAGTCACTAAGTAAAACTGCAACTGTGCTTATAATCTTATTTCAGCTTTTCCTTGCTTTACAGACTTGTAGAGTTCATAAATTCAAGGAGTGGTTGAAAAATTACTTCAACAGAATAACAGAGTTGGAAAAGGTCTTGGAAGTCTTCTAGTCCAACACCCAACTCAGGCAAGAAACCCTATACTATTTCAGACAAATGGTTGTCCAATCTCTTCTTAAAAACTTCCAGTGTTGGAGCATTCACAATTTCTGGAACCAAGTTGTTCCACTGATTGTCTAACTGTCAAGAAATTTATTCTTAGTTCTAACTTGCTTCTCTCCTTGATTAATTTCCATCCATTACTTCTTTCATCATTGCTTGTTCATCACAGTCATAACTGTGAATGGTCAGTGTGTGAGGCAGTCACTACCATTGCTGCATGAGGCAGATACTAACAGTCACTGTACAGAACAGTGTATACACCTTCCTCCCTTCTTCCTTTTCTCTCCCTGGAAGTAGAAATATTATTATGATTAAGTTTAATAAAGAATACACTTTTTCACTTTCTTACCAGCATGTTCTTGATTAGCTTTGGGTAACTACAGCAGCTGCAATTTCATTTACAGCTGAAATCAAAGCCAGTCCATTCAGTCTCTGTTGGTTTACAGCTGACCTCAGGTTATTTTATTATTATAATCTGAGTGATCCAATTTTTTTTAAAAAAAAAAACTGCTCAGCAGGGCAGGTATTCAAATTCCTTGTATTGTTGTTGCTGCTGTGACCTTGTATAGAGAAAAAGTTTTGTAGAATCAAATATATGAGGAGAGGTATTTATAAGAAGACAAGATTGTTTTAGATCTTATGACAGAGCAGGGAGAACTAACTATTCTCGAGACAAATCTGTTCTCTGATATGTTTGGTGATGGAACAATCTGACCCTTACGTTATGAAGTTGGAAGAACAGAACAGAATAGTTGGGAGAGACCTTGGAGGTCTTTTAGTCCAAACCCCTGCTCAGGCAGGAAACCCTATACCATTTTAGACAAATGGTTGTCCAATCTCTTCTTAAAAATTTCCAGTGTTGGAGAATTCACAACTTCTGGCGGCAAGTTGTTCCACTGTTCTAACTGTCAGAAAAATTCTTCTTAATTCTAGGTTGCTTCTCTCCTTGATTAGTTTCCATCCATTGCTTCTTGTCCTGGTCTCAGGTGTTTTGGAGAATAGCTTGACTCCCTCTTCTTTGTGGCAGCCCCTGAGATATTGAAACACGGGAAAATTGTTGTAATGATTGTTAAAACTTTTTAAATAAAAAAAAAACTGCAGAAACTTGTCCAAGCAATAATCAAGAATCAATAGTGACTCAAAAGAACAACAACAAAACCTGTTTTAAAAATTGGCTGCAGGAGACATAGGAGGCAGATGTCTGAATGAAGCACCATTTCAGTCACCCAGGGTAGCTGAGTGTAGTATACCTCTCTCCCTCCATCTCTGAACACCAATAAAGTTCCCTCTCAAATCAGAATGCCAGACATCCATTCCTATGATCAAGGCTAAATTCCCTCAGGGTTGCATCAAGAAATTACATGACACCCAGAGTACATTGAAAACTGAAGCCTTTCGTTTTGCTACTGAAAAGTGGTGCAAGTAGGATAAAGCCTTGGCATTGAAATCTTATCACTATTCCAGTCAAAAGTGACCGGAATAGTAATAAGAGGTAATAGGTGGGAAATGTTAACAATGCATGTGCTAATAAAGAGAAATCCATTGAATTCGGCTACTAGTTCATATGGTCAAAAATATACATATGTTGCCCTCTTTCACTGTTGTTTTCCACCATCTGTTATTTTTATTTATTTATTTATTTATTTGATTTATATTCCGCCCTTCTCCGGAGACTCAGGGTGGCTTACAATGCGTTAAGCAATAGCCTTCATACTTTTGTATATTTTATACAAAGTCAGCTTATTGCCCCCACAACTGGGTCCTCAATTTACCTACCTTAGAAAGGATGGAAGGCTGAGTCAACCTTGAGCCTGGGGAGATTCAAACTTGCAGTAATTGCAGGCAGCTGAATGTTAATAACAGACTATTAGTCTGCTGCGCCACCAGGCATTGTACTGAGAACATACATTTCTGTAAAGTTTTGATCTAAAATGACATGGCTGCATCACTGCTTGAAACTGATTACTCAGAATGAGTGCAGCTGGTAAATAGAAGTCTGTGTGGTGTTTGGTTAACAGTAAACATGACTGATTGTGGGACGCAGTGGTTCAGTGGCTAAGATGCTGAGCTTGTCAATCAAAAGGTTGGCAGCTCAGGGGTTCAAATCCCTAGTGTCACATAACGGAGTGAGCTCCTGTTACTTGTCCCAGCTTCTGTCAACCTAGCAGTTCGAAAGCAGGTTAAAAAATGCAAGTAGAAAAATAGGGACCACCTTTGGTGGGAAGGTAACAGCATTCCATGTGCCTTTGGTGTTTAGTCATGCTGGCCACATGACCACAGAGACGTCTTCAGGCAGCACTGGCTCTTCGGCTTTGAAATGGAGATGAGCACCACCCCTAGAGTCAGGAATGACTAGCTCATATGTGCAAGGGGAACCTTTACCTTTACCTTTACTAAACATGACTGATGCAGGCAGCCCACTCTTTCTCAATACCTATCCCCTACAAAACTACTGGCAATTGCATAAGTTATTCTTGCAGCAGTTAATATGTGAATTGTGAGATATTTGATATCCTTAGGGTATGATTTGTTAAA
Organism: Pantherophis guttatus; assembly: GCF_059756535.1. Lineage (NCBI taxonomy): Eukaryota > Metazoa > Chordata > Lepidosauria > Squamata > Colubridae > Pantherophis > Pantherophis guttatus. Next base: position 27,458,845 of record NC_142069.1, read on the forward strand.
GATTCCTAAAAGAAATGTTTCTGGTTCTTTTTCAATCTGTGTTTTTGTTATTTGTTCCAACCATTTTTTGATGTTAGACCAAAATTTCTTGGAAGCAAGAAAAAATACCGTGAAACAGAAGTAATAGGGAAAATTTTAGAATGCGCTGAAATGGATAGGTTAACCAAAGAATTACAAGAAAGAGAAGAATCAGACTATTATAAAACATGGTATAATTGGTATAATTGGTTAAAAATCAGAAATATACAAAAAATATAGGGGAAATATTACCGATTTAAATATATATATATAATAAAAAATGTTATTAGATTAAGGAGAGGTGAAGGAATATATCATAAGTAGAATTGTAGAATGTCACTCTGAAAAAATGCTTAAGAAGAAATTACACTCTTTTTGTGTATATGTTGTATAAATGTTTGTGTGTATATGTTACGTATGTCTTTTTTAATATTTATATTCAATAAAAACTACTTTAAAAAAAACTACTGGCAATTGGATGTTCTCTGTAAACAAATTTGAATCCTTATAGATCTTCTCAAAAAACCCCAATTAATTCTCTCTTGGATTCCTGCTATTGGTCCCATTCCCATATGTCTTTCCTTTCTACAATACAAAAGCATATCAGTTAGATGATATAGATTAAGCTCTTCTTCTAAAACAATTTCTTTCAATAATGTTACAGCTTCAGGATTAACAAGGAATATTTGCTCAGTTTTTAACCACTGCATCATTTTCTTTCTTTCTTTCTTTCTTTCCTTCTTTCTTTCTTTCTTTCTTCCTTCCTTCCTTCCTTCCTTTCTTTCTTTCTTTTTCTTTCTAAAAAATATTTATATAGCTGCTCAATTCTGCCTAATTCTGGGTATCTCTAAAAAACAATAAAACGATACAGCAAACAATAATAAAACAGTAAAATCAGTAAAAGATAACAGATAATTAAACAACATTCTGTACCCTTGCATAGCAGGCTCTATTGCCCTCCTTCTATATTATGTACCTAGACAATCCTATCCCTCAGTAAAAAGGCAGGTCTTAAGGACCCTCCCAAAGGCTAGAAGGGGGGCTATTAAATGCTGTCATAATGCTAGCAAGACTCAACATTACTAACAGTCAAGACTGGCAATCTTGGAAGTTGTCAGGGGAGAAGTATCTAACGACTTGTACTTTGATATATTAAAGGTTCAAGGCTTTGAGATGGAGCTTCCTAGTAATGGGCTGTATTTATTCATTCATTCAATCAATCAATCTGACTCTTTATTCTTTGCTAAGATCGTAATGACAGCATAGATCAAGACAGATGTACCTCTTTCTATCCAACTGATTATATATTGAATCCTATGCTGAAAAGATTGTTGTCACCAATTATCTTCAATTCTCTATTATCACAATGCATCATATCCAGCCTGTTTGTTTTGAAGTCTGTTATTTTGTAAAATCATATACACTAGATAACTGTAGATACCACTTTTTATCTTAATAATTAGATAACTGAAGATAGATCTATGAAAGATTTATGAAAGTGTACCTGACAAAATGATTAAAAGTAAAATTCATATTAGGCGTCATTAGAAAACAAATGAAATACATACTTTTCTAACAAGTTGTAGACCAGCTACATGGTCTGCCTGCTTCCCTGAACTGATCTTCCAGAAGAGTCCCTTGTTTCTTCCAGAGCTTTATGTCATTTCTTGTATTTATTGATGCCTTTGATTTCTATAGCTGCCCATTTCTATAAGTGACTTGGGCAATGTATATCATATAAATAATTAAAAGAACTAAAACAGTATATATATATATATATATATATATATATATATAGAGAGAGAGAGAGAGAGAGAGAGAGAGGGGGGGGGGTTTCGCGGGTGTTTGTATGTAGGTCTTTGGTTATTCGAGTTTTCTCCCACGTAAAATTGGAGGTGTCTTGACAACGTTTCGACGAAGTCTCATTCGTCATCTTCAGGCTGGTGTTTTTGGCTTAGCACGAAGCTAAAAACACCAGCCTGAAGATGACGAATGAGAGTTCGTCGAAATGTTGCCAAGACACCTCCAATTTTACGCGGGAGAAAACCCGAATAACCAAAGACCTACAAATATATATATATATATATATATATATATATATATATATATATATATGTTTTCTCAGGTTTTCGCGGCTGTTTGTATGTAGGTCTTTGGTTATTCGGGTCTTGGATAATGAGATAATGATAATTGGATAATGAGCCACGACCAAGGACCAGAAGCCAGACCGCAGCTGCATCATTAGCCACTTTAAACCCCTCCAATCCATACATGAAGCAGACTGACACCCACCATGAAGAGTTCGCACGGCCACAAACACGAAGCCAAACAACAACAATGCAGCTCACCAGCTCAAATCCCCCTGCAACTCAGACTAAGCTGAGCACAACCAAGCCCCCACCCAAACAGAACACACCCCCAGCCAATCAGAGCACAACCAACCCCCCCATCCAATCAGAGCACAGCCAAGCCCCTAACCAATCAGAACACACCTCCCCCCAATCAGAACACAGCCAAGTTCCCACCCAATCAGCTCACACCCCCACTAGCAGTTAAAAGGAAGAGACAGCTGCGATCTCACATTGCTCCTGGAAGCACGAAGCCGAGAACACCAGCCTGAAGATGACGAATGAGACTTCGTCGAAACGTCGCCAAGACACTTCCAATTTTACGTGGGAGAAGACCCGAATAACCAAAGACCTATCTATCTATCTATCTATCTATCTATCTATCTATCTATCTATATATATAATATATATGGAACAAGTAAAACTGCTATTATGAATGAATGCAATAATTTTGGGTTAATATTATTCATACTTTTCTCCCCATTCTAAGACTATGTGTGAAAGCTAGAGTGAGGTCACAGTAGGAACAACCCCAACTGCACTATTTGTCCCATTGCCTACTTCCCCAAAATCTTTGAATGAAGTATAGGTTTTTTCAAAACAAATTAGAGTAAATAAAGCTACTTGTGCATTGTAATTTACAATTGTGCTGGATCTCAATCTTATGGGCTTTCTTGAAGCATAGAATATATGGTTTGGAAAGAATCTTGGAAATTGTCTTCCCAATTCTCTACCTAGTGCAGAAATACATTTCTGACAGATGGCCATTAACACTTCCAATGGAGAATGCACTAAAGGAGTTGGTCCTATTGTTGGATAGCTTTTACCACCATGCTACTTGTTTTTCTTTTTATTTGTAAGCTGCCCAGACCACTTAAGGAGTCTGACCATCTTGACATTAGAACTGGAAATTGGCCTACTTCCCTGTAATTCAAACCCTACTTTCTTTAAGTTTTAAATAGTTCTGCAGATGTTCTACATGTTAGTCTTCATGTACTTGATGATAGCTATCACGCCTCACCAGTCTTCTTTAGATTAATCATTAATAATGCCTCAAATCACTTCTCCTATTTGTTTTTCTTATCCAGGTCCCTTGGTTACTCTACTCTGATCAGGTTCTAGTTTCCAATGTCCTTATTAAATATTGCGCCCAGATCTGGAAACAATATTCTGGTTGCTGTCTGACCAATCCAGAACAGAGAGGAATAACAACTTGTTTCTGATCAACGATTGATCATGCATAGAAACCAGGGGTGAAATGCTACCAGTTCAGACCAGTTCGGGCGAGCTGGTAGTAATAAAAGCTACTGGTTCAGGTGAACTGGTAGTAAAAAAATGCTACCGGTTCGGACGAACTGGTATTTCTGACAATCAGCTGTGCCGCTCGATTTATATTTGCTAGAAAGCAGTGCTTTCTAGTGAATCTAAATCGCGCGGCACAACTGTTCCCACCCTCACTATTCTATTTACCTTAGAAAAGGCTTCTTAAGCCTCCTTTTTCAGTACTGTGCAATAGCGCCTGCGGTGTGCCTGCGTGCAAAGCACGCATTTGGTGCGCACTACGCATGTGCATGCATTACCGGTAGCAAAGTGAACCTGTAGCAGACCTCGTAACATTTCACCACTGATAGAAACCTCTTTGCATTCATCATAATGCGATGGGTCAGGCCTGATGGCAGCATTGTTTAGACTTGGATTTATCTCTCAGTCTCACCTACAAAACTAAACTCTCAGGATTTGTGCAGGCATTCTGAAACAGAATGGGAGGCAGATATGGTGAATCTATCAAAAAATACTTGAAATATACCTGGTTCTTCTGAATCCTTTAGATTTCCTCTCTGTATTAAAGGATTCTTTTTCTTTTAAAATCTGTGGTGTCTTTTTGTACAGATGACAAGAAAGTGAAGCGTAGAATTAGGACCACATTCACAGCAGAGCAGCTCAAGGAATTGGAGAGAATCTTCCAAGCTACACACTATCCAGATATCAACATCCGCAACCAGCTGGCAGCTAAAATTAATCTTCCAGAAACCAGAATTCAGGTAACTTCTGGTTCCTTCTAATGTAGAACAAATGCAGCTGGATGATGAATAGTTATTGATATTGATAAATTAACAAAAGTGTAAAACTGATAAGTACCAGTCAGATTACAACAAACTTTATAACACAATATATACTTCCCTGTCACTAATCTAGAAAAGAGTTGAGTTTATGAAAGATTCTGAAGATAGTTGTATGCAGTAATGTCAACAAATTAAATATAAGCCAGTTATCATACATCAGAGAACTCTATTTTTGTTGCTATTGAAGCTTGAAAAGTAAATTCTCTGTAACAAAAATTGATTTCCCAATAAACAATTGCCACTTTTGTGTATTTGTAACTGAATTCATTTCCTTGAAGTGAGGTTTTATTTAGTTGCAAAGCAATGAACTTCATAAAATAACAATGTTTTCTACTTTTAGATGAGTTTGGAAATTTAACCACATAGAATTTCCTCAGAAAATTGTTAACATGCCAAACCAATCCCAATTTTACAGATACTGAAAGCAAAGCAAAGTAAAAAAACATATTACACAGTTATTGATTTGTAAGTTCTTAAATCAGATTTTTAAAATACATCTTTCAGTCTTTGTTAAATGGTCAGATAAAACAAAGTATCATTTCAGTAGTAGTATTTTTCTATTCTTGTATAAAATGTAGGAAAGTTGTGGGTTGTTAAACACCATTATTTAATCACATTTAACCTTTGTGTACTTTTTTTTAGCTGTACATATGCACTCATTCTAAGCTTCATCCACAAAATTCCTCAAGAATAAAATAAGTTTAGCAGGTGAATTAAATGTCAGGAAAAATGAATTTTTTAAAAAAATATATTTATTTATTTGATTTGTGTGCTGCCCAATTAATCTAGACGCAACTATGGGCAGTTTACAAACATTAAAAACCAGTAAACATTAAAACAGTAAATAATAATAATTTACTATTGAAAAATGGGGGAAAGAAGCATGAAGTATACAGAGAGGTAAGGTTTTATCTTAATCTCCAGACTGGTGCATTCCACACAGCAGTGGAATGGGGGCTTCAGGCCAACTGGTAGAGCAGGTCTTAAGGCCCTCATGGAAGATCAGGTGAATGGGTGTGTTCTCACCTGGGAAGGGTACAATGTTCTAAAGGGCAGAAGCCACAGCAGAAAAGACTCTTCACCTGGACTCTGCCAGCCAAAATTCCTTGACCAATGGGCTCTGCATCCTGCCCTTCCTGCTGACACAGGTGAGGCAGGCAAATCCTATTTCTTAGAATATTTTAATTTCAATCTCAGAATTCTGAATAAAATTAGAATTCCAAATTCCAATTAAAATTTGAAATCAGAATTCAAAACACTAAGTTTTGATTGGATGTATCAGTATGTTTAATATAAAAATATAAAAATTATATAATATACAAATTACTGAAAATATATTATAAGCCAACTGTCAGATACTGTAAAATGCCTATTTTTATATTTCTGGTACCTTAGGGCAAATCAGAAATTATTGCTTTCTATAAACATTTCTCCTAACAAATAGAAGCAGCAATAATACGAGTAGTCATTAATAAAATTTTAAAAATTTAATTCTTTTTTTTTTTTTACATAGGTTTGGTTCCAAAATCAACGAGCAAAGTGGAGGAAACATGAACGATTTAGCAATTTTGCAGGTCTTCAGCATCAGGCTGAAGCTGGTTTTATTTCAGTCCCAAAGCCAAAAGTAAGTGTGGGTTTCTCTATTCATTTGTAATTTTAAAAAAGCAGTTCTATGAAATGAAACATTCTCTAAATGTACTAATCAATAATACCAAATAAAAGATATACAAAGTGCAAAAATTCAAAAACATAAATTAGACAGAAAATACTAACCACATTTTTAAAAAATAGAAAAAGAAATTACAATAAATAGGCAATTTATTTTTTACTTATTGGTTTTATATCCTGGCCATTTTGATATCCAAAGTGACTCTGAGTGGCTTACTGTGTAATAAAAATACAAATATAAAAAGAATTATAAATATAAGAACAATTAAAGAATTAAATAAAGACTAAAAAGCAAAGGCTCAAATACAGCATGGTAGCTTTCTTTGTCACTGTACCAACCACTTCTAACCTAAAGCATGTCCATTAAGGCAGCACGTCAACCAACAATTAAGGAATATTCCATTTTAATCAACAAAGTAAAGCTTAACTATGTTGACTCAAACATTTATCATTGTTTGATAGACAGCCAGTTTAAAAGATGAGGGGACACATGTTTCTTCGAATCAGCCATTAACATCCAGGGATACTACTGTACTCTCTTTTAAAGAAAACAACTATAATCCCTTTGTGACAATCCAAGTGATATAAATACAAAGTTACTAATAAATTGTTAGATTACAATTAAAAATCCACTGGTGCCTTTAAATTTGATATTTATTCTCTTATCTAACCCTTAATTGCATTAAGAACATTAAACCAATATTCAGCCACAAGTGGAAATGCTAAAATCATAAATGTTAATATGCCTTCAAATTTATTATTATTCCAATATATGAGTAATACTGTATAGAAATATAGATAGCCACCCCTTTTGAACATCCACTTTTATGTCTAGGAAGACCTGACTAATATTTCCTATGAATTCGATCCAAATTGAGAAGTTTACAAATATTCTGACTGACTCTTCTGAGATTTGAGCCATGGTATATTATTTTGTAGCCTCTCAAAATGTGTACATATGTAACTGGCACCAAGATGTTTTAAATCTAAAGCATTATCCCCCTTTCAACTAGTTTTAGCCCCCCCCCCCAACCCCAAAGTTTATCTGACATTTTTAAATAATATCCCAGAGTCAATTTTTCATGAAAACCAGGATTCAGTTTAGGCCTTTTTTCAACCCACCCAGATGCTAATGGGCTGGCAGCTTCATCTCTGGTGCCTGCTAGATTCTATGTACTCACCTTTCGCTTTAATTTCAAAACTTAATGATAAATAAATTAATAGGAAGTTGACCTGCAAAGTAAATTGCTATTTTCTAGCACCAATCCTATTTCCAAAAATGCCCTTGTGTCCCACATAATCTAACAAGTATGCTTAGACAATAGACATGAGGATTGCTGTAATCCAGTGCTATGTTTAAAAATAAGTCCAGTTGCCTAGAAAAAAGATTACAATTCACATTTTACTGTGTGGTGATTTTGTAACAAGCCATCCTGATTATGACAGCCATTTGAGGAAGAATTAATGCAGTAATTTTAAAAGGATAATAGTATTTAAAATTCCTAAACTGTCCAATGCCCTAAAACATTTGCCTATCCTTTAAATCAGATACCTTGAACATCCTAACCTTTATTTTCTTGTGCCAATATAGCAGTAGTTAAATTTTAGGGACACATTCAAGTTCCCTCATTTCCTTCCTATTTGGGGGTGGGGGTGGGGGAGTCATTAATCTTTCCCTTTTCCAGGGTTTGCCATAGTTCGGAATAGGTGTCCATCATCACCAACTATGGTTAATGCAAACTAAACACTGGAATCTGCCAGCAGATAATGATTTTATATTAGCAGCTTTGATATCTAACTTCCCATAAAATTTTCACTTTATTTTTTTTTCTTACTTTATATCAGTTTGTATTTTTTATCTTGCTTTAAAAACTGTAATAAAATTCGATTTATTATTATTGTACATATTGATCATATTTTATATAATTTTGCCTTTCTAATTCCTCTTTCATTCATTCTTTTTATCTTATAATAGGACCTTTTCATGATGCCCAGCAACAGCCTTTTTGGTATCACCCCTCCTTCAGGATACTATTACACACTGATCCAAGAGCATTCCATGCGCGCCTAACTATCAGACCTGCTATCTTGGGCCCCATTGCCATGGACTCTTTAGCATTTTCAAAATCATCTCTAATTATTGACTGTCTTCCTCCTTATACCGTTCACCCTCTGTTCCTGAACCAGCAGTGGGGTGTGCCACTATCACTTTCACCAAATAGAGGATGAATTGAAGCAATGTCTGGTTCTTCTAAACCAGGGGTGTCAAACTGGCAGCCCATGGGCCAGATGCATCACACGCAGGCCACGCCCACCCCAGCTGCATGAAAGGGAAAAAGTTGTGATATGTCACATGATGGCAATGTGACCCAGCAAGTTTGATACCCGTGTTCTAAACAGATGCCTTCACTGAACCAGTATTATGTAGTAAGTAGTTGTGGGAATCAGAATAATTCCCATGGCTATGATATTTACAGCTTTATTAGAATCTGGTTAGAATCTCAGCTTATCTTCATTGAAATGATTGTAAAGAAGTACCAAGTGGTGCTCTTTAAAAAAAATATAAGTAGAATATTAAAACAACTGTAGACAAAAATTATCCTTAAAATATAGAGCTAAAAAGCTTCATGTTGGCTTTGAACAATGAATAGAACTAGGTGTAAATCAGTGGTCCTCAACTTTTTTCACTCCTGGTGTAAATGATAAGGCAATTTTTCATCAACATTCAACAAGTCAGTGTTAATTATACTCTGCCTGAAACAATATACATTCTCCGTTAACGAACTGTTGTATTGCATCCTCTATGGAAGAGCTAAGACCTTAAGTGATCAACAATTGCAAAGTAGGAGTGATCAGTTTTTAATTGGCCGGTAGCATATTCTATTCTTCTCTGCAGGGAAAGTTGTTGCATTTTAATTGATCAGATTGGCCTCTCTAAACTGTATTAAGCCATTCATTCTGCATCTTTTGACATTAGCTATATTTTTGAAGAGGTATACAAAAATTAAGACTAGGGTTAGAAACACCAAATATAGCTTTTAATTATTTTTTTTACCTTTGAAGAATAGGATTGGGTGTTTGCTTTATTATTTTTCAAGTCTGTAATAATGAATTATAGATTAATGTATTAGATGGCATGTGTGGGAGACAGACAGAATGAGAAACAGTGAATTATATTGGATGAAATATTGGTTTGGTCTCTTAAGGGATTTCTTTAAATGATTAAAACATTTATGAAGGAAAACACTTTAGTTTTTTTTTTTTTTTTTAATGATGAAGAAAAGAACCCAGGAGCCACAAGTTGTGGGGGTAGAAGCCATAATGAAGATAAAGTACTGGAAAAACTATTTGAATTTATCTAGAACTCAGCATGTATAAGTCAAACATGTCTGTGCACTTTTATAGAATTTAGGAAGCTGGCTTATATTAAATCATATCAATGGTCTTTTACATTCAGCACTGCACATAGAGGGAACGAAGAACATATGGGCTTTTAAATGAGTTGAAAGAATCCAGTTTTATCTCTAACAGCATAGCTGATTTGCACATCATATGCATATTATTTATTCATTCATTTGATTTGTGTGGCCACTCACCTTTTGCCTCCTCCAAATAGAATCACAATTGGCACACCAGCTGAAATTACATAAATTCTCCATTTACCATGGTCTGCATTACAAGCAGTTGTTATGAATCTAAGAGTATCCCGAGTGATAGGTCTGCTTCTTCATATGACATGCTACTCCATCTAGAACTATCATTGGAATGCACCCAACAGCTTCATGTTAATGTTAAACAGCTGGGGAGAAAGAAAAGAACTCTGTGGTGCCCAGCATTAGAATGGAATGGAATGGAATGGAATGGAATGGAATAGAATAGAATAGAATAGAATAGAATAGAATAGAATAGAATAGAATAGAATAGAATACCGTGTTTCCCCAAAAATAAGACAGGGTCTTATTTTCTTTTGACCTACCACCCAAATAAGGACTTGGCCTTATTATTGGGGGGTCTTATTATTTTGGGGGTGCAGGAGGTGGTGAGCATGGGACTGGATGTCCCGTCGCTGCCATCCCCTCCCCTCCCTGTTCTTCACACCGGCCGAGCGGCCCAACACGTCCCACCCCACCCCAATGGCAACAGCTGCTTCCCTTCCCAGCTATCTCTTTATTGAGAGGGGTAGCAGGTGGGATAGGGGAGAAGCAAGACGCATGGAGCAAGACATGGCTCCCCTTGCTATCTCTTCTCCCCCCTCTCGCTGGGCATGGCAGGGATCCTGGCCCTCGCTTAGCCACCCGCCCCCTTTAGGGATGCAATTTGGGGTGGCAGGTGGGGCAGGCAAGAAGCAGGGTGCAGGTCTTACCTTGCAAGCTCCGTCGCTTTCCTAGCCATTGTGTCCAGGGAAGCATGCTGTAAAAGAAAACCTTATCGTGAGTTCAAGAAGTTTGATTGAACTCGCAAGAAGGTTTTATTTTACAGTGTGTTTCCCTGGACACAATGGTGAGGAAGGCGACGGAGCTTGAAAAGTAAGACCTGCGTCCTCCTACTTGCCTGCAAATTGCCTGCCACCCCCAAATTGCATCTCTAAAGGGGGAATGTGGCTAAGCAAGGGGCAGGAGCCCTGCCATGCCTGGCGAGGGGGGGCAGAAGAGACAGCAAGGGGAGCCACATCTCACTCCACACATCTTGCTTCTCCCCCGCCCTACCTGCCACCCCAACTGATAAAGAGACAGTGGGGAAGGGAAACAGCCAGGCTGCTGTTGCCATTGGGGTGGGTGGAACGTGTTGGGCCACTTAGCTGGTGCGAAGAACAGGGAGGGGAGGGCATGTCCCCCCCTCGCCCCCCCAGCCTCACCTCCTCAACTCATTTTGGTTGCACGGCAAGCAACCAGAGGAAATGGCGGGACCGGCTGTGCATGCATGTAAGTAGTTGGTGGGGGGGCTTATTTTGCGGGGGTGGCTTATATTATCGCATGCACTGAAAAGCCCGATTGGGTTTATTATCCAGACATGTCTTATTTTGGGGAAAACATGGTAGAATAGAATAGAATAGAATAGAATAGAATAGAATAGAATAGAATAGAATAGAATAGAATAGAATAGAATAGAATAGAATAATAACAGAGTTGGAAGGGACCTTGGAGGTCTTCTAGTCCAACTCCCTGCTCAGGCAGGAAACTCTATACCATTTCAGACAAATGGTTGTCCAAGCTCTTCTTAAAAACTTCCAGTGTTGGAGCATTGACAATTTTTGGAAGCAAGTTGCTCCAATGATTAATTGGTCTGTCAGGAAATTTCTTCTTAGTTCTCTCCTTGATGAGTTTCCATCCACTCTTCTTGTCCTGCCCTCAGGTGCTTTGGAGAATAGTTTGACTCCATCTTTTTTGGAGTGATCTACAGATAGATTCCCCCATTTCCTATTACAAACATCTGAAACTACATAGACAGAAGTAGATCTAATGTAAAATAGGACCTCCAGGACCTCCAAATTCTCCCTTCACTGTAGCCTAAGGGTACAGAGTAAAATTGTTATATCAATGCTACTGAGAAAATGTACAGGGCAAAAAGGTGCACACTCCTTATATGCAATTCTTGCTGCATCAGACAATGGTGAAACCATCTTATTTTTATCCCATTCCCACATTTAAAACTTGAATAAAAATGATACTGTGATTCACTTCTTCTATGACACTTGCAACTGAAGACCCACTCTTTCTATAGTATACACTTTTGGGAATTACTGGGTCAGACCCAAGGAAAATCTCTTCAAGAAGAAATATATCACTGTTTCTTTCAATGCAGACAATACCCTTTGTTCTTCCAAAGAGGTATTGATGAGCTCTCTGATGCAGTCAGTTATCCCTCCATCTCTCAAGAGAGCCAGGAAAGGCAAAGCTCCAACTGAGAAGTGGCAAGCTTCCTAGTCCACAACCCTTCATATTATGAATATCACCCTAGGAAGCCATCAGATTTTCTGTGAGATTCATGATAGTCCCTCACCCTCTGCCTTCACATTGAGGTTGGTGCAAAACTGTGGTGGATAGATTTAGCTTCTTAAAAAAAAAACTTTAAAACTCAAGACACCAAAAGCATTGGACTACACTATTCAGCCACAATGTTTTTGGAAATATCTCACCCTTCGCAATTCATTGAGGTTTTAGTTTGGATTGCTGGGGTAATATATTTGTATCTCCCAAGTCAGGAAGCTTGGAAATGGAAACAGATTGGAAGCTGTGTGGAATTACATCAAATGCCCTGAAGAAATTTCTCCCCCTTTTCTTTCAAAATTGATAACTTTTTGTAGTTCTTGTTAAAGCAGTGAAATATTAGGGGAAAGAGTTTACATTAATTACAGTAGTGATTATAGAATGAAAGAAAATAAACATTCCAAAGCAAATTCAACAGAAATATCCATATAATAAATACTGTATAAATACCTGTGTGGACATTCATTCATTCATTCATTCATTCATTATTAGGCTTATCATTAAAACCATATCACAATGTATATTCTATCTTCTGATCCTTAGAACACATAAGCAAGTATTTGTACCAACATTGACAGTAGGAGATAAAGAACAGAGTTTAGAATAAGTAAAACTTAGCAAAATTTCAAAAGTGTAAAATATTTGCTGTCCAAATGGTCCAAAGGGGAAAGTAACCATACTAAGTCTCATTCAGAAAAAATATAGACACTAAAATGAAAATCTAGTGATATAACTGAACATCTGGAAAACTAAAGCCACCATTCTCATAAGATAACCACAGTGTTGCCAAAAATATTCTAAGGCCTGAGGGTGCCATTAAAAAAATCTCATTAACTTATCTATCTGTGTGAAATATCTAATAAGAATTAATTTGGAAACCCTCTAAAGATATACATTAATCTTAATGTAATATTCATTTTAATAACATTAATCTTACCCTTGAGACTTAATAGGAATTTTAAATATTAAGATATCTGTTGAAATTGCATCTATACATTGGACAATGTTAATTCAATAAATTATGATAAATTTTAAGAAATCTCAACTATTTAATAGAATCTATATAAATCCTAATGACTCACAGGAAGCTATAGATTGTAATGATATGGGAGAAAGAACTTGGAAGATTGGACCCAAAGACACTGCCTAGGGAACAGTCAGATAAAAGATGGGTAGTGGGTAGGGCAAGAGGCTCAGAAGAGACCCTCTCTAGTTTCTCAGGCTGTTATATGGACTGGGAGGAAATAATACTTTCAGACTTGCAAGATTAAGGTAGCTTTATAATAATGTAGTATTAGCTCATCTGGTCACGTTTCCTGTCTAGTAAGGCTAACAAAGATATAGTAGTACCCAAAGACAACAAATTAGATTATTTCAATTAATAACCTTAAAGAAAATATGCCACAGTCTTTAAGAAAATAGGAACTTAATCCAGAAAAACAGGAAATGGTGAGAAATAAGATACCTGTACTGTCCCAGGCCACAAAAATCAGACACGTGATTAAGCCTTATATTTTTCAAACAGAACTCTAATAACAAAAATGTTTGAACAAACAATTAACAGCCCTCACGCCCAAAATACCCAGCCCTCAAAAAGTCAATCAGATTAGATTTAATCTAGTTAAATCATAAAATACTAGAACAGGGGTGTCAAACTCGCATCATCACATGACATATTGTGACTTTTTTTCCTCTTTCCTAAACCAGGCATGGGCATAGCCAATGCGTGACGCATCCAGCCCTTGGGCCATGAGTTTGACACCCCTGTACTAGAAGATCAAACAAATGTGGTATGAATGTCCAGGTTCACTGCTTGAGAAGATAGGCTATCTAGTTGACAAATACAATGGTGAGGTAAGTGGAGAGTTGTTGCCAACTGATCTGTGAGTGCAGCTCCTCTTATATAAGGTTGACATGACCCTGATTGGTCCCTTTGGCAGGGCAGGGTTCCTTCTAGCTAACAGTCTTGCTGAGTGCCTTTGTTCAGCCCTCCTTTCTTCACACTAGGTCATCTTCTGAGATCAACAAACGCTGCCTCTCTTGGTTGCTAGCAATGCTCTTTCCCCTGCTTGTGATTCTTCCAAATGAATCCCCTCAGGCTGACAATCTCCCTGTAGCCTCTCTTCACCTCTGAGTCTGTGCTGGGTTATTGTCATGCCCCGCCCTGACTGTCTTTAATATAAGAGGGAGGAAAAGACAAACCCCACCAGCCTTTTAAGATTCAGTTGTTATAATCTATGTCAACAAAGTAGAGTTGATGTATTTCTTGTGTGGTCTGTTCTTGACCTAGTCTACCTCAAAGAGCTACTATGTAAGAACAACTTATATTCAATGGCATGGGCCTTTAATATTTGGGGATTGTTAATTGTTCAAGAATCAAACCAAAAAATAAAAGAAGAGCTATCATTCTCATACACCATGATGTAATTTAATGGGTTGAGAGACAGTTCCATTGATGATTTCTCTAGTAACAGGACAAAAATACAAATTTGTATTCCTGTGAGCAAAAGATGAAAAAAAAAAGGCATATATTGTTGAAATGCATTTCATACATCCAATCTGGGCCATAATGATGGTCTTTTGAACATCCCAAAAAATTATAATATATGATTCCACTTTATATCCAATTACTGGTATCAAAGTAGCACTGCTGCTGTTAACCAGATCCTACCTCTTTTTTTCTCTCTCTCTCTTATTTTGAGTCTACCTCTTACGGACTCAGCTGCAACACATCTCAAGCAAGAACTCTTTCATCCTGGATTTAAGAATAGCATTATGAAGAAAAATGGAAATGGTTTTTTGTAGATACCTGAGGTTTATTCAGGTATTCAGGTCCTTGTCACATGGTAGTTTCTAAAAATTTCTAAAAATTTATATTAATGCCCTCATGAACCTTTTCCAAGATGAAGAGACAGAAGAGGTGAGTTTTTAAAAGATTTGGTGTTAAGTTTTACTTTCTCGTTTTCTGAAGAGATGGTTAGTTGAGAAGTAAAAGCAGCGTACAAGTTCTTTCCATTGATGTAATTAAATATGAGCTTGGTGTTGAAACTTCAGGCAATTTTAGACAAAATACTTTAGAAGAAGACTCAAAAAATATTTTTTTATCAGCCCCATTAAGACTTTCCATCTCTGAAAAGTTACAAAGAATGTATTGCTCTGATTCTTGCTTCCATAAAAATGACCTCCTTGGAATCAAGGACAGCAATGAAACACTGGTTGCAAAAACCTTATGAATTTTCAGTGGTTTGTACTTCAAGATTTCTAGCTACTCAACTATCTGCTAAAATAATCAATTGATTGAATAGAGCCGGTCAGTTTAAAACTGAACCATCTTCATTTTAAGCAGCCTTATTCCACAGATTTTTTCCAGTGTGTCAGCTATGGTATTAAGGTCATTCATTCATTCTTTCCGCATTCTTTCAGCCCTCTAAGCCTAAAGCAACGTTCTTCAAAGGTTATCAAAACCTTCAGTTGAAATGGCTGGCTATTTAATGGCTTTCAGTACAATAAGAAATAGCGATATTTAACAAGTCTAAAACTGTGGATATCTTTTTGTCCAGAAAACACATTCTGTCTTTCGACTTTTCCTTCTGTTTTATTTATGTTAATTTCAAAAAATATTTCATTTGAGACTCTTGGCTTTGCTGGTCACTGATGAGCCTTTCAGGACTAGAAGTAGATCTGTTGTCATGTTTGTACCATTCATCTTTTATTTGCCATTTATGATAAGAAAGAACTTATTTCTCATTTTTACTCCTTTTAAGTGGATAATACATAGGGCTTCATGTACATAAATTTTAAAACTTACATATAAAAACAATCATTTTTTAAAATAAAATAAAGTAATAAAACTAATCGAATAAAATGAATTTAATGATTACATTAATAAACTAACATTTAGTAAATATGGCATTACTGGCTATATTTAATCCCCAGGTACATATGGACTTCACACTCCATAGTTCTGAGCTATTTGTCATGGCTGCCCTAAATGCCTTGAAGATCCACCCAATGCCAATTCATAGTTTAGGCAAGCAAGATAAGGACCTCAAACTAAATAATCTCATTATCCTTCAGTTCCTATTTCAGAGGGATCCAGGCAGATGTGGCTAGCAGGCTAGCAGTTCGCACTGGTTCTCCTGAACCAAATGTTAATTTTCTGAGCAGTTCGGAGAACTGGTTGTTGGAAGAAATCTTTTCCCACTTTACAGGGCTAATCCTGCAAGAGAGGCAGGAAGGAAACATTCTGGTATGCCTGTATTTCTAGCCTAATCCTTATCTTAATTGCCCTGCTGCTTTAAGTGTTTTCAGAAACTGCCTCTGGGTTAAGCTTGTTACATTGTAAGACTTACGCCCACATTTTCTGTCTATAGACTGAGCTTTTCCAGATTTTTCCCACACACACCCAGAGTTTTTTGTTGTACTTTTATTCCTGGGGCTTGATGAGGGCGGGTAAGGCAAGCGCCCCGTGATGTAAATGACATCAAGTTGACCACACCCACCCAGCCAGTCATTAGGGCAGAGAACCAGTTGTTAAAAGACTGGAATAGAATACAAAATACAGAATAACAGAGTTGGAAGGAACCTTAGAGGTCTTCTAGTCCAACTCCCTGCTCAATCAGGATAACCTATACCATTCCAGACAGATGGTTGTCCAATCTCTTCCTAAAAACCTCCAGTGATGGAGCACCCACAACTTCTCAAGGCAAGCCATTCCATTAATTAATTGTTCCTACTGTCAAAAAATTTCTCCTTATTTCTAGCTTATATCTCTCCTTGCTAAGATTGCATATCTTACTTCTTGTCCTGCCCTCAAGTGCTTTGAAAAATAGGTTGATTCCTTCTTCTATGTGACAGACCCTCAAATATTGGAAGACTGCTATTGTATCCTCTTCTTTTAGTTAGAATAGATATACCCAGTTCCTGTAATTGTTCATTACCTGTTTTAGCCTCCAACCCCCTAATCATCTTTGTTGTTCTTCCCTGAACTCTTTCTAGAAACTCAGTATCTTTTTTGTATCATGGTGACCAAAACTGGATGCAATATTTCAAGTGCAGTCTTACCAAAGCACTATAAAATGGTACTAATTTTATGTAAACTTGATTCTATCTTCCTGTTGATGCAGCCAGTTACAAATCCATCTGGTGGTGATGCTGTCTATCCACATTTTTCTACTTTACCAAAAAGCAGGCTGTGGTCTACTTTATCAAATGCCTTACTGAAGTCCAGGTTTAGAAAGCATCAAGTTGCAAGAAGCTTATGTAGAGACAGCTGACATTTTATCTACTGCATAGCACTATGGGATTAGTAATTCTCAGGGAGGAAGTAGAAAACTTGTACTCTTTTCCCAATTCACCAAGGCAAGAAAAATTATATATGTAATGTTGCAACTGCCTCACCTAGTTGTAGGAATAAAGAGCTGGAGTTATTTTGTGCATATAGCAACAGGCAGTGACAGCACATTCATGGATAATTATTTATAAGTATCTGGAGATACAATCACAGGAGGCCCTTAGGAGAAATGCTGAAGGGACATGACGGCAGATTCTAAATGTTTCTCTAGAATTCCCCAATGTTGCCTTCTGTTGGGGAACTGAGACGCCTGTATAAATCCTGCAATAGGGACCCTAAATTAGTTTGCAGTGGTAGATAGAGACATGAAGCATGTAATTCCATTTAGCTTCTGTATAAGGAATGAGGAAGGGTTGACTTATTTCAAGCAGCTATTTAATTTTGGCCAGATTCAAGTATCATTCTAGAAACAGAGATTCAGTATGTCATTTCTTTCAAACTAAGAGGAAAGAGGCATATGGGAAGAGTTTTTTTGAGAGAAGGATAGTATGATGACCTCCTCAGCTTCCATACTGAAGGATGGATGTACTTTTAAATTAGGCCTCATAATGTGGGTGAACATAATTGGGTAGTTTCACATAATATTAATATGAAACTACCCAAGAAACGTTATATCAAAAGATTATCTAATTCTCTCCTGAGAAGTAATCACACTGGTAGTTCATACTGGCTACAGAACCATCCGTTCTAGGAAATATGGTGTTTTAAATACTTTGCCATAGGAGAAGATATGCCATGTATAGATGCTAGGTGTGGAAATCATTAGCAAGAAAAAAGCAAAGCAGAATAAGAACTACAACTATTTGGAAACAAAATGCATCTGACCCAGAGAGACAGTTCTAAGTAGAATTTAGGATAGGCAATAATTTCTAGTGTAAGATTCACATAAAGACATACAGTTAAAAGAGCAAATATAACATGTGGCTTTCAGAAATATGGGATCAGGTATTTGCCTAATGAGATTTAATGCTGATCCATCTTGGAAAAGGAAATTTCTCTGGGACTCAGAAAAAAATAAAACAAAATGGAAAATTTAGTTTATGATACTTTTATCGCATTCACAATTAACATGAATATGGGTCTTTATAGAAGCAGAATAGTAACTTGTTATTTACAAATATACAAAAAATGAACAAAGGAAAGAAAGAGAGAGAGAAAGAGAGAAGAGAGAAGAAAGAGAAAGAAAGAGAGAAAGAAAATCCTCCAACTTGCTTAAAATGTCTTAAAATGTAAATCTCCAGGAAAAGCAGTTAGAAAACAGATGCCAGACATTTTATAGCCAGCTTCAACAGCTGAGAAGGTTGAGGCTACATGGCACTATATTGGTCAGTTGCTCTATTCTAGTGCTGGAATAATTTCTCTATTGTTTAGATAGATAATTGGTCTCTATGGTCCTGGACATATTTTTGTTGTTGTTGATGATATCATTGACTAATTTTCTACAATTTACAACCCTTTTCCCTCATTCCTTTGCTATGAAGCATCACCTCACTTGTTGTAATGTAATGTAATGCAGATAGTGCAATTTGCAAATCTTTAACTTGCAAGAGAAGATTTTAAAAATGATGGAAGATGAGGCTATTTTTGGCTAGTAGATCTCACAAAAATAGTTCCAGAAAATCCAGGTGGGAGGATAATATATTGTTCAGGTATCACTTGTTGGCTTTCCAAAGGTATTCACTTGGCCATTGGTCTAATCTATTATTGTTCTTCTTAAATTTGCATAAAGAAAATAGATCAGAACAACTTAATTAAAAATAAGCACAAGCCAGATCAAAACAATAAATGGTAGTTCAACACTAATTGAATTTTTTCATCAGTCTAGAATGCTGCTTTTCTCCCATCTTCCTTAGGCTGATGGCTCCAGCGGGAGCATTTCCCTGATCAAAATTCACATTTAGCTCAATTGGTTTAGGAGTACATGCTTTTTTTAAATAGTCAAACAATTGAGTAAGGCAAGGTACATAAAGATTACAGAAGACTGTCTTCTACACCAAGAACTATTAAAAAGCTGTTTTTAATGGATTGTCCAATCCAAATTTAGTTTAAAGCTGAAAAAAATAGGCAAAAGTGAGGTTTTGAGATTATAGTATTCCCCATTATGATAAGAAATCAAATGTTTGTTCTTGTATACTGATTATTTCTAAAGTTGCAGTTACAAATAAATTTCCAATTCCTTTTTTAATACAAACATATTTTCTTTTCTTCCTAGCCTAGTGCTGTGTTAATACCTAAGCAATCATCATAAATAGAAAACTTCAGACTTGGCTTACAAATCAAACAAACATTATTTACAAGATTTCCTCATAATAAATATTTCCAGATACATGGCTTAGAAAGTAAAGGTTCAGAAGTCTTCTTATGGAACAATTATGCTCAAACTATACATACTAGATAATTAGTCTTTTTAGTAGTCTATTAAATCCTAATCAGCTAGGGAAACATTTAAAAGATTTATAGGATCAGAAAATGGAGGATGATGTTGTATAATACTGAACAAAGGAAGAAGGATGTATACAAAATATCAGCAGGCCTCAATCCTGGAGGATGAACGAACTAATGTATGTTTCTCTGTAATTTTGTAGTTTCAAAGAAACTTACATTCCAATAGGGAATGTAATAGCACAAGGAAAACTAGCATGGATCCATCCATCTGCTAAGGGGGTCTGGAGGCTAAATCATATGATGAGGAGCTGATGGCACAATGGTTTGAATGCAGTATTGCAGGCTAATTCTGCTGACTGCCAACAGTTTGATTCTCACCTGCTCAAGATTGACTCAACCTTCCATTCTTCCAAGGTTGGTAAAATGAGGACCCAGATTGTTGGGGGCAGTATACTGACTCTATAAACTGCTTAGAGAGGATTGTAAAGCACAATGAAGAGGTATATAAGTCTAAATGCTATTGCTATGAACAGCTATGGGAATTAGGGATGTTTAGCCTAATGAAGAAAAGGCTCAGGGAAGACATGACAGCAATCTTCCAGTAAGTCCATAGCACCTGAGGGCAGGATCCAAAGCAATGGTTAGAAGTTCATCAGAGGGAGATTCAAACTGGAAATAAGGAGGAAATTCCTGACAGTAATTATGATTAATCAGTGGAACAACTTGCCTCTCAGAGTTGTGGCTGGAGGTTTTCAGGAGAAGATTGGACAACCATTTGTCCAGAATGGTAGAAGGACTCCTACCTTGGGCAGGGGGTTGGACTAGAAGACCTTTAAGGTCCCCTAGCAGATTTTATTATCTGCTAGTGGACCAGCTGCAAATAGCACTTGTTCCTTTTCTCTGCTAATATATATATATATATATATATATATATATATATATATATATATATATATGTATATGTATATATATATATGTATATATATATATATATATATATATATATATATATATATATATATATATTTATCCATCATCCAGTTACTGTGTGATGTTTGGATAGAAGGCATAATATAACTTGTTCTAAGCTGTCTAATTATTCCTCTGAAAGACGCACCCCACCCCCCAAAAAAAGAAAATGAATCGTCAAAATAAAAAGGTGCCTGTTTCTACAGATTAACTGGCTGATTTTTGATGAAGGAACATCTTTAATATAACTCAGGCACAGCAAGCTTAGTTTATATTTGCAGAGAAGCCCAATACTGGAACCTCTTAGAAATTAAATGGCCTGAGAGGTTTCTGTCAATGAGTAATGTTTACTTTTTCTTCCTCTTTCCTCTTATTTCATTCAAGATATTCCCTCACATTGAAACAGATTTAGGGAAGGAAATCTATATCTCTATATTGGCTTTAATAGGAGATCTATCCACTTCCCTGCCCAATCATCACCATACTTTAATTCTCCCCCATCTCCAATCTCCAGTCACCTCTCATTTCAAATATGAGAAAGAACATATTTTAGAGGTTTTCTGGGAAACAACAAGAAAACACTGATATAAGTTTGTCCTGAGTTATCTTGTAATCTTGAAGGGAACATAAAACAAATCCTATTAGCACCTTCCTTGGGACCATAAGAATTTAACTGACGTCTAATAGATAATACAATACTTCTATGCTGGAAGCACCAAGGTACTTCTGTGATGAAAGGAGAGGTTGGTGACATCACCATTGCCCAGGGACACCCAATTGGGGGATCCTTTCATGTCCCCAATAATAAATCCACCAAAGTGATACCTATTTATCTACTTGCATTTGCACACTTTCAAATTGCTACGTCATCAGGAGCTGGAGCGAATGACAGGACCTCACCCTGACACACAGCAGCAGACTTCAGACTTTGAAAGTGGGCTTGCAAATTGTCATAGCCATGTGAGCCATCCTGCTCCACTAACAAATAATGAGTATATCTGTCAGGGTTCCAAGTAACAGACCCAAATCAGTCAAAACTCTAAGGCATGGGGTTTCCTCAAAGTATGAATTTATTAGGCATGCCATATTGGCACAGCTGGTGAAAACCCGACTCTGAAAGACCCGAGGTTTTCTCAACCCAAATCAAAACCCAAAGTTCTTTCCCCAGTCCACACTTCCATCACATGATCCAATTAGGTCACAGTCCCAACTCCAGTTGGCTTCAGTCCATGCCTCCCCAGCACCTGGTGGGAACATCCTTGGTTCACAGGAGAAATAATTTTATTTTGACTACAAGTCCCCAGCTATCTCTATCTCCAGTTCCCACAGCTCCAACCGGCCTCACAGTGGCAGCTCTGAAGATGCTCCAATATGGTTTCAGGGCTGACAATATCATTTAGTTTGATAATGATAGATTTCTTTAGATTTCTTTTGACACGGTGTCTTGCACAAATACTTAACCCAAAACATTTTAATTCACAATTATTCACAATTATCTGTGGTCAGGGGAAACTGTGATATAGTACAAAATAAAGCAAAGAGGCAGCTTTGCTTTGTTTTTTGATATAAGAGGGACACGTATCACTTTGCATATTGCTTTGTTGTGGTAGAATCATCATCAACTCACTCTATCAAGTTTTGCAATGCCTTCCTTAACATGGAAACTTTGAAACAATGAAATGATGGAATTCGTATTAGCTGTATTTGGAGTGTATCTGTAATATGTTTGGAGATATAACTTAATTTTGGAAGACTAGTACTGGACTGAGAGCTCGTTTGGTGGAATGGTTAAGGCATCAATTAGAAACTGAGAGACCTGAGTTCTAATCCTGACTTGTGTATGAACCAGCTGGGTGATCTTGAGACAGTCACTTGCTCTCACCCTAGAAAGGATGCAATTGTAAACCACTCCAAAAACCTTGTCAAGAAAACTGCAGGGATGTGTCCAAGCATTCTCAGAAAATCAGATACAATTGAATGACAGAAAATGTACACACTCACATATACATGCATACATGCACACACACACTTTAGCCTTGGCTCTTATATGTACAGAGTATATTAAGTCCCTGTAGCAGAATTAAAAGAAAAAAACCTGGCCAGAAGGCATTCTTCTTCTCTTATCTCATACAGAATCAATCCTATACAAACATACTCAATGGATACTAATTCAGGTTAGATGCAATGACTGCTATGAGATTCCTTAACCCTAAACCTGAAGGAAAAAAATCAGGGTAAAAATTGATGGAATAAATATCAACAATCTTCGATTTACTGATGATACAACTCTTCTCTCAGAAATCAAAGAAGGCCTGGAACATCTGATCAAGAAAATCAAAGAAGAAAGACAATTTGGATCTCTTTCAGAACATCAAAAAGACCATGTTCATGATCACTGCAAGGAATGGAAACATCAAGATAGAAATTGATGGTGAAGAGATAAAATGCATGAAAAAAATCAGTTCCTTAGGATCCCAGATAGCTCAAAGCAGTGAACGCAGCACAGAAATAAAACATCATATTGCACTGGGTCACACAGCAATAATGAACATGAGCCGAATATGGAAAAGGAAGCCTGGCAACGAAATGTAGATTAGTCCTCTCTATTCTGATCCCCATAGCTACCTATGGTTGTGAAAGTTGGACCTTAAAAAAGCAAGACAGGAAGAAAATTGACTGACTTGAGCTGTGGTGATGGAGAAGGCTCCTGCATATTTCTTGGACAGAAAAGATGACAAACAAACAAATACTGCAGAGCATAACACCAGAGATGTTATTGGAAGGCAAAATCACGAAACTTTGTCTTACTTACTTTCGCCATATCATGCAGAGAAATTGACTAGAGAAAACAATTAGGTTTAGAAGAGTAAGGAAACCAGGCCATCAAAGAACATGATGGATTGACACCATTAAAGCTGACACCAGCCAGAGCATAGAAAAACTCAAAGAAATAGTGCAGAATCGGAATATGTGGAGAGACCTGGCCAAAAGAATTGTCAAGAGTCAAACACAACTGAATGGATAACGTCATCATCACCACCACCAAACAGTAGACAGAGTTAATGACCAATGAAAAACTAAAATTTTGCAGCATCGATTGCCAATATTCAGTTAAAAGAAATAGTTCTTGGAAAGATGCTTAAGAGTTTTAAATTATGTAAATTGCATATACAAAAAGTTCTTTTTGTATATGCAACGTAGAGAAAAAGTTATGGAAGTAAAAAGTTGAGCAAGTGACAAATGCCAGCAACATAGATCTGGGATAATTAGATGATCACATGTGAGTGGTGAAGGGATGTGAACTGAGTTAATCAAGAACTAACCATTAGACTTCAAAGAGAATTTTTTTAAAGTTGACTCTCATTGATTTTGTGCTGAGAATGTAGTACAATTTAATTAAAATAGGTGCCTATATTATGTATCTGCCCACTTATAATTCCTGTTTTGGTTAGACATTATTCCCGTGATGAATCTGGTTCTTCAATGGCAGTTACGGGTTAAAAATACTGCTGTTTAATGTCAGGAAGCCTATACGTTCTGCTCCACTCCATAATATCAGACCATCTTCATTCAGGTCTATTACCACTCTCTTTTCTTAGTTTTAGACATACTGTATAATATAACTGCTTTTCTTTCCTTCCTTTCTCTTTCCTTTCTTTTGCATTTATGCAACCTTTTATATGCCATGGTTATCATCATCTGTGCCTATAGGGACTAATCTCCATCCCTCCCAACCTTCCATTGCCATTGTCAGTATCAATCCATTCTAAATATGCTTTCTCCCAAAAGTTGCTTACTTTGTAGTACAGCATAATCATTGTGGCTAAGAGAGTAAACTACAGCTAGCATAAAACCTGCATAATATTCTCCAACTTGCTTTCCAGAAGCGTTGGACTTTAAATCCCCTAAATCCCCAGGCTGGATGGAGGATTATGGGTGTTAAATCCAACACATCTAGAAGACATTAAATTGAGGAAGGCTATGCTAGCATCGAAGCAATCATTCTGTGAGGATCCCCTGGGATGTTATTCTGCACTGTAATGATTGGGATTTGCACCAGAGCACTAACATTCATCCCGGTACGGTTTGCACAATTCTTCTTGATGGATTGTGTCCCTGGTGCAAATCATTGTAATTTTTGTTTTGTTCAGAGGACATTTCAAATATACTCAGAATATTGTGTGTATAAAGACTGGGGAGTATTTTCAATGAATTCTACCAGGCCTGGTTTCATTTAAATCACAGCTCTTTCCCAACGCTGTAAATTCACAACATTTTATAACTGCTCTAAAATGACATCAGGTTTTACAAATGCCAATGCACAGAGGAATGCAAAGCATAGTCATCAACAACTAAACCCTGATGGCGGCGGTTAAAAGTTTTCAAAACATACATTGTAAAAAGAGAAAAAGAAGAAAAGAAGGGGGAGAAGGAGAAAGAAATATAGGGTTTCCTGCCTTAGCAGGGAGTTGGACTAGAAGTCCTCCAAGGACCCTTCCAACTCTGTTATTCTGCTATCTTGCTTAAAACATAAGGGCTTCAACCTTTGTACAACTCCAGTGTGAAATTGGGTTGCTAAGGCATTACTCTTTTCAGCTCTTACTCAAGTTTACCCAAAAACTTCTACCAAATGCAGTGATGGAATTCAATTTTTTTTACTACCGGTTCTGTGGGTGTGGCTTGGTGGGCGTGGTGTGGCTTGGTGGGCGTGGCTTGGTGGGCGTGGCAGGGGAAGGATACTGCAAAATATCCCTTCCCACCCCACCCCAGGGGAAGGATACTGCAAAATCCCCATTCCCTCCCCACTCCTGGGGGGAAGGATATTGCAAAATCTCCATTCCCACCCCACTCTGGGGCCAGCCAGAGGTGGTATTTGCCAGCTCTCCGAACTATTCAAAATTTATGCTACCGGTTCTCCAGAACCTGTCAGAACCTGCTGAATAGCACCCCTGAGCAAATGTGATAATCAGTGAAAACTCATGGAATCTAGGAAAAGGAAGATACTAAAAGGAGAGGTCCAAGAATTTCACAAATCACTCTGGACAAATTTCCTTTTGCCATTAACCAAGTAAACTTCATTTAATGTTGTGCCTGGAACAGTTTAAACCAATGATTCTATAGTTTTTTAACCATTCTTACTTCTGTTGTATATGATCAAGAAAACTCTGCACTATTCCCTTCTACACACTTAAACAGTCTTCCTGGCACACAGATGCCTTTTCAAAAGGCAACTGGACTTTCTTGTTTTTAGCTTGAAGATGTTCTGCTTCTCATCCAAGAAGTTTCTTTAGTTCTGACTGGAGGGGAGGATGGAAGCATTTATATTCAGAACTGAAGAAGCTTCTTGGATGAGAAGCAAAACGTCTTCAAGCAAAAACAAAGAAAGTCCAGCTGCCTTTTGAAAAAGCACCTTTGGGACAACCATAACCTGGATGATTTAGAAACTCCATGGACCTCTTCTTGGCTCAATTGCTGGGATCAAGAGAAAGGATAAAAGAAAGAAAAAGAAAAGAAAGCAAAAGAACCAACATTTGCTTTCAGTTATTGCATATTCTCTATCTGGACACAATTTCCAGGAATGATTGGAAGAGATATTCATTGGATGATTTTAGCAAATCAGTTCATTCTAGAAAATTATTTCTAAGAGAAATAATAACAAAGGAAAGTGATGCATATTGGATCAGGTTTAGTCAGAGCAGAAAGAGGATGACCTTGGGCCAGTGATTCTTTTTCAGCCCTAGGAACAAGGTATTGCATGCATTTTAACTAGTTATATTAACTGCATAAATAAGAACAAGTGCCTGAGAGTTTATTCTCCTCTTCCTTTTCAAACTCTTTTTCTTTTGTCTTTTAAATACTAAACCTGACAGCAGGATGAGAGAAGGATTTGAGACAAAATAATGAATACCACATTACAGAATTATGATAAGCATAGTAACTAAAATTGCTTTTCAATCTGCAAAGGATATCTGATATTCAGAAACCATGAAAGCATTAAAAAGAATTTAGCATATATGTTAATGCGCTTCCTGTGTGCTTATAAAAAATTCTTAAACTACTCTTTTCAATTTTTTTCCAAAGAGGTTTCTTGCAACACTAAGCCCTGAGTTTTATCTGATTCAAGAATTTAAAAACTACAAGTTTTAAATAGTCTTGTTTGAAGTCAGGGATTCAATTCCTTATGCTTGATTTAATTATATAACAATACAACCCAATTTATCTTTTACAGCTAGATAATGTCCATCATCTGTTTTCAAGGCTAACTGATACAAGAGTAATAATAAAAAAAGACAAGCCATTACATCTGCAGTTCCCACCAATGTTGAAAATACAGGTAGTCCTTGACCACAATTGATCCCAACTTTTCTGTTGCTAAGCAAGGCAGTTGCTAAGTGAATCATGTCCCATTGTGTAACCATTTTATAACAGAGTAGGATCTTGCTTTCTAATCTACCAGAAAGGTCTTTGCCATTAAAGAATTTAGGAATAAGAAGAATATGGTTAAAAGATTCTAAGCCACCTTTTATTACTACGATATCTTATACCTGCAGTAAAAGAATAGTCATTCTTATACATAAAATGCTTAAATTTGCATCACTTATAATGAGTGAGTCGAAAACCCAAAAGAAATTTTCACTATGATGATATGTAAAATAAGTACTATTTGTCTGTACTAATATCTTTGCAAGGTTTTGGTAGTTAAAACTGGAGAAGAAATGGATATCCGGTCACAATTAAACGAAACACTTGGTTGTCTCCATTTATCTCTGTAGACAATTCTTCCACTGGGTCAGGACTACTTTTAAATATCAACTAGGAAACAACCTACCAAATGGTTGGCTGACCCTGGTCTTCTAATATTTGTCTGTGGATGATCACTCTCTTTCTCCTTCTTCCCTTATTTTTCTCAACAGAATTTAATAGATGGCTTTAAAAGGTTTCATGGTTACATTGTCATTAGATTATGCAGTAGTATAGAGATTTTAGTGGCTCACTTAGACCATTTCCACAGCTTTACAGAAATTTTTCATTCGTGCCATTTGGCTGAAATTTCCTCTTTCCAGTTTCAGTTTCTCTACTAACAATGTCTAAAGGGCAGAGAGATGTGCACCAATCAATTGGACCAAATGGTCATGAGGGAATATCGCTCACAAGCAAAGAGAAAGAAAGAAAGAAAGAAAGAAAGAAAGAAAGAAAGAAAGAAAGAAAGAAAGAAAGAAAGAAAGAAAGAAAGAAGTGTGTGTATATGTGTGTGTGTGTGTATATATATATATAATTTCAATTAAGTGATAAAATTAAAACAAATAAAAGCTAATAAGAATTATATAGGGGAAATTACAATAGAGGTATAATGAAATTATTGCAAAAATGACACCTATGAAACATTATAATCTACACTGATTGCTCAAGAATTGATGCAAATCTCATTATCTGCATCATTTATTTGTGGCTTCATGTTGCATTGGACATCATTGTGCCTTGCATCCAACATCTATGAAAAAGTAATAAATTATTTGCAGTACATAAATGAGAGGAAAAAAAATAAGTAAGAAAACCCTTAGCATAATTGTAAAAGTGTTTTCTTTAAACAAAATGAACAATTGAGATGTGTTTAGCAAAGGGAAAGGATGGATTTTGAAACAAGAGAGATGGAAAATTGGATAAATTTATTACAGCAGACCCTGTGAGGAAGAAAATTAGGATAATAAAAAATAAAATGGGTGGAGGAGTGTTGCAGGAATACAAGACAACACAGAAATTACAGAGGGGGGGAATGCATCTCAGCCAATGATGAGATGTGACTGCAATAACAGCAAAATTGCATCCATGAATTTGAGTTAAAGGCTGGATTGGAGTACAAGGTCACTCTGGTTTGGGGATAGGTTTGTCAGACTCAGAAACAAAGACTTTAATTTCCTCCCCTCAAGGTATTACTTGAGCAACCATTAAAAGATAAAGCTTTTGTGTCTCTATTCTCATTTGGGGCATGCATTTTTATTCCCTTTCCAGCATGATAAACTTCCAAAATATTTATCAGAAGCAAAGCTTCATGGAGGATTTTAGATTAAAAATATGGTAAATTAGTCACCTATGTCTTGCCTCACTGTGTTCCATATTGGATTTTACATTCTTTAAGATACTTGGTTTGGGTACACAGGCAATTTGCAATTTAAGTGGTTGTCCCAAAAGTGCTTTCTTTTTCTTTTTCAAGAGGCAACTGGACTTTCTGAGCAAATATAAGGGTCAAGAAAAACAAAGTAAGTTAGATGGAAGAGGCTAATTAGGGAAGACTAATTAGCTGAATTAAGAAATTTCAGTGATAGCTTCTAGCCTGAACAGGCTGCATTTGTGGATTGGAACATAACCACTTAAATATCTATGGAGATTCTCAGTCATCCAGGTCATCCAGGGGTTTTTTGGAAGACATTTTGCTTTTCATTCAAGAAGCCTCTTCAGCTCTGACTGGATGGAGGGAAATGGAAGGATTTATACTCCTTACAGATAGTTGGTCATTGGCATTCTTTTAGCGGGTTGTTAAGGTTACCTGGAGATTTATCTGTGCCATTAGGATCACCTGAGTGGTGGAAATTGGTGTGGAGCCTTCTTGGAATTGTTGAAAGGACCGTGTTGTAGATTGGAGATAGTTGATGTCATATCCCTCCCCCTCTGGTGAGAGAGGGCTGTTCAGTTTTGACATAGATGGCCTCTTTAACCCCTCTTTCAAACCAGCGATTCTCCCTGTCCAAAATATGGACTTTGTTGTCTTCAAAAGAGTGGCCTGTGTCTTTTAAATGCAGATGGAATGCAGATGCTGAATCTAGTCCTGATATGTTTGTTTTCCTATGTTGTGCCATGCATTTATGAAGTGGTTGTTTAAGTTCCCCAATGTACAGATCTGCACATGGCTCATTGCATTGTACTGCATATACCACGTTGCTCAGTTTCTGTCTGGGTGTTTTATCCTTGGGGTAGACAAGCTTCTGCTTTAGTGTATTCTTGGGTTTGAAGTGTGCATGTATGTTATGTTGGCTGAAGATCCTCCTTAGCTTTTCCAATATGCCTGCAACGTACTGAATGACAACTTTGCTTCATTCCTTCCGTTTCCCACCATCCAGTCAGCGCTGAAGAAGCTTCTTGGATGAGAAGCAAAACATCTTCAAAGAAAAACCAGAAAGTCCAGTTGCCTCTTGAAAAAAAAAATCACCTTTGGGATAACCATGACTTGGATGACTGAGAATCACCATAGATATTTAAGTGGTTATGTTCCAATCCATGAATGCACAGTGGCTGTGCCCTGCTTGATCATCAGTTTTCAGCTATTATTTGATTTTTAAGTAATAAAAAACTTTTACTTTCACTCAATCATGGTGATTAAAATGTTAACCAACTCCATCTGTATCTAACACATATATCTAAAATATGTGTAGCTGTAGAGGACTGGTGCTTTAAGAATCCTAACAGTAGTGATCTGACAGATTTTATATACGGGTTTAGCTCCATATTTCAGAATTGTAATGAATTGTTACTTACTTGACTATGTCTCTGGTTGGGTAGTTTTTTTTCTACTCTTCAAATTTTCTTAACCAGAGTTTAGCTGAAAATTACTAGAGCAGACTTTTGTACCAAAAACAAGGTGATTGATCATAAGCAAGGACAATATATAGTACTTTGCTGCTGCGTGCATGCTTAGTTATTATTATGCTGGGGCAATGCCACAAAACATACTACTATATACATTATAAAGGCATTAGCAAAAAGCAAGTGTAGGGGTCTGGGAGCAGGGTGTTGGGGTTCTCAGAACAGATCTTATCAAATGCTTGTGTTGTCACCTTCATAATTTTGTTCCCTCCCCCCAACCACCATTTCAATGGGACAATTGTCATTTAGCAGTAATTGAAATGCCAACCATCTAAGTCAGGGGTCCCCAACCTGTGGGCCATGAGGGGTTTGCAAGCAGGTCATGGAAACGGCTGGCAAGCGCATGCGCAAGCGCATCCTCACTTGCACGAGCAGTGGGCGAGTGCATTGCACAAGTGCTCCGTTTGCATGAGTGGCAGGCATGCATACATGCTGCTCACACAAATGGAGCTGTGTGCACACATGCGAACTTGCCAGCCACTTACCTGGAACCATCCCATCTCCCCACAGCACCGGTCTGCAACTTTGGAAATGTTGGGGAACTCTGATCTAAGTAATTTATTGCACTAAGGTAAACAGTTGTTCTTATCAGTGTTCAGAGTTCCAGTATGTTTGGAACATAAGTGTAACAAAGTATCAATGGAGCCAATAGGATATGATAGTAAAACTAGGTGATCAGGTATGTTTTTTATGAATAACAGTGAAATAGCAATAGCACTTAGGCTTAAATATTGCTTCATAGTTCTTTACAGCCCTCTCTAAGCGGTTTACAGAGTCAGCCTATTGCTCCCAACAATCTGGCTCCTCATTTTACCAACATTGGAAGAATGGAAGGCTGAGTCAACCTTGAGCCAGTGAGAATTAAACTGCTGGCAGTTGGCAGAATTAGCCTGCAATACTGCATTCTAACCACTGCGCCACCACAGAATCAATAATTAAGGGACCTGAAAAAAAGTTATTTGCATTATACACAAAGAAAATTGTCTAGATATCTATGTTTAGATGTTCTAATTTTTCAGTCAAGATGTGGGGATTTTTTTTTTCTTGCAAATCACTTCCGCTCCACTGATCATTCTGCTAAGGATGGATAAAAGTTTGACCTTAATAGCAGTCATAGTTTTAGAAATAGGATACTAAGAATAGTGCCTCAAACCTTTGTGTATGGTAAATGACTGTTTATGTTAATTGTGATTTAGTCAATAAAATACATTTAAATTAGATATTATTTAGAACAGCCTTCCTTAATGTTGATCCTCACCAAATGTGTGAATTTAATGGTCTAATTTTGAAATCTACTTCTCTAGAGGACAAGAAGTTGGGAGAATTTTTCTTAGCATGAAATGCAAATAGGATCCAGAAAATTTTATGCAAACTATTAGTTAAATACATTTATTTGCAACCATAGGTTTTAGCCAATTTCATATAAAATTACAACAATTCATACCAGTTCACTTCGTTTTGCCCCCAAAATTAAAACTCTCAACATCTGCCTTTATATCTTCCTTGTAGTTATTTTAGAAACAATGCAACATGTTTGTTACATGTTCATCTATATCAGTGAGCAGGAAATCAGGGTTTTTTTTTTCTTTTCCTTCTATTCTGGACTGATTCAGATAAGTTCACAAAGACATAATAAATCTAGCTCTGAGTTCCTGAAATAATTTGCAATGTAATAAGTAACAGATAAGATCTTCCACCTAGGAATTATCACAGATGCATAAATGCTGTGTAATTGGCAATCCTTTGTATCTTTCATTCAGATAAGCTGTTGGCATTATCTGAAAATTAAGTTTTGTGAAAGCTTGTCTCAGGGAGTGGGATGTGAAAGGCTATAAATAAGATGATATTCTTTTTACATTTTTAAGTGATCCATACCACTTGGCCAACTTTAGCTTGTATACATGCTCTCTATTTTGCCTAAAATCTTTAAAAAGTAAACGATCCCTCAATAATGTGTGATCAATCATGTCATTCAACAGTTCTAGATCTAGTGATAATTGTGAGAATATTTTTAGACACAAATTCACCCATCCAGTATTATTAAATTGTTCATGGAGGCATGGTTTTGCCAAATAAGTATCAAACTACTGCTTTCTTTACCCTTATATAAACTGATGGAAATCCCACTTATAATCTCAAGACTGGAGTAAAGCTAGAACTGACCTCATAAATTTGCTCTGGACACCCTCTAATTCTTCTGGTTCACTTAAATCCCAAATTGGGCCCCCACATGTTCCCCCCACTATGAACATCTTCATGTCAACTGTGAGATTGTCCTTCTCCCTCCCCCAGATCTTGTGAGCAAACTGGCCTCCTTATGAATAAAAAAGGGAATAAATTATTGCCATGGATAATGTTTTAGTAAAATGGGAGCTCAAATACTTGAATGATTTCACTTCATTTAGGGTTCATCTATGATGCTTTGGCCTTTTGCCAAATACTATCTTGGTTTTGAAATAATTTATTTGTATTTATTCTTTCCTAGAATAAATGCCAAATTCGGTCAAGATTCCTGCCCTCGCAATTGTTGACATAAGTACTGTATCATTGGCATACAATAATATAGAGACCTACCTACTTCCGACTGATGGAGCATAATGTGAAGGAGCTTGTCTACAATGTTGTTTATACAGAAGTTAAAGAGGAAAGGAACCATGCAAATTGTTGATTCCGATAACCTTCAAGCTTGTTTCAACCTTTCAACCAGTTAATCTTATGACAAACATAAAATAAGCTGTGTTGTAAACTGATTTGTCATACGGTAATATTATCTAGGTGAAGACAATCATGTTTACAATTTATTCCCCTGTGGAATAAAAATAAACCAGCTTGTTTTCACAATGTTGTATCCAGCCCAAGGTTCATTCATATCTCACCTGGAGCCCATACAGTAACTTGAATTGCTCTTGAAATTGCCAGGTTCTAGAATTTGTCAAAATCTGTGTGTTTTTCTTCTCTTTTTCATTTTAGCTTTGAATCTAATTCTAGAACTTCTGTACGTATCTGCCTCCTGGCATGTGTAGAAAACAGCCAATCTTAATACAACATAACACATGAACATGTTCTCAAAAACTTAGTAACCACCCAAGAAACTCGTACTTTTGATGATCCAGTCAATCTTGGCCAAGTTAATGTCTTCCAGATCAGTTGCACAATAATTCCAGTTTAATAGGAAATTGTAAAAACTAATATTTAATAATCTGAGGAGTGCTTGCTTATGGAAGACAGATCTTGTTACAGATAGTCCCCACTTAATAGCCATAGTCGGAGCTGGCAACCCATGCAATTGTTAAGTGAAGCATCATATGATCATGTCTAAGTTACATCAGTTCCACTGTAGGCATTAAGTAGGTCTAGGGGTCATTAATTATGACATCATATAAATAAGATTTGTGACTTCCTGCCAGTTTTCCCATTGACTTACTTCTTAAAAGCCAACTGTAAAACTATAAATAGTGATCATGTGACTTCAAGACACTGTAACTGCCATAAATGTGTGCCAATTGTGTAGTACCTAAATCACAACTGCCATAAGTTCAAGAACTAGTTGTAAATCTACATTTTCAGTGCCATCATAATTTTGAAGAGTTGGACACAGCAGTTTGTAACTGTCTGTATTTGAATGAAAAAAGCTTATACTGAAAATATTGCAGTTTTTTTAGCTCAGAAAATCTTTCCTACTCTACTTTAATAGAAAGACATAGTAGAAATATATCTTTCCACCTAAAGCAGATAGAAAAAACACACCAAAGTAGCTTGTGAAAACACAATTCATGAGCTTGAGGGACAAGATTACAATAACCATTCTGACATTAATCAGCACTGACTGGAAATAAGATAACTATCTTATCTATAAAGTTCTTTTTAATCAATCAAACAAGGATGATTATGGATCCAGCAATGATATCACAAATGTATCAGATTTTAAAGTATAAGACTGTCATTCTGAGAGTCTTGGCTTCTCTGTATGTATGTGTGCACACATGAGAGAGGGAAAGAGAGAGAATTAAACTGAACCATTTTTTTGTTTACACCAAGAAAATTCCATGCCTAGCAATTCACATGGGACAGTTCTAGGACAGTTAACTCTAAAGCTGAATTTATAAAGTTTTTATGTCACCTTCAACTGAACCCTATTAGATGGCTTTACAACTGTTATTACTTTATAACCTCCTGACTGTAAATTCTTCCATTATACTTTATTTATTCAAGGATAAAAATGTGTGCCCTGATGGTTTGTTATTTAAAAATAAAGGATTGCATGCACTTAAAAATAAGATGATTGGTAGATTAGATAAAGGAAATGGAAACCATTCCCAGTTACAGGTCTCTGGGTCCGCTGTGAACATGTACAGTAGATGGAACCGGAAGATATGGTAGATAGCCTTTTACTCTCAAATGGAATTCTCAGAACACAGAAAGCTCTTAAGAATAAAAAGTAATGCAAGAAATAATAGCTATAACATTCCAGTGGGGAAGTCCATTCTTAAAATAGTTCAACATTTAGCAACATCCAGGAATTCAGATGATTTGAGTGAATTTCAGATTTCAGCGTATCTTTATGGTTAAGTACATCTTTTTCAAAGACAATTCATTTCATTTAGAACAAATCAATTGATTCAAATGGACAGTTGTGGGTGCTCTTTTTTTATATATATAAATTCTAATTATTATTTTGGATCCCTCTGAGATGTCTTTTAACTACAGATTTCTTCATCGACAGTTAGCATTTCAGTCTAACATCCTTCGATAAAAATGTGGATATGGTTTATGAATTATTCATACAATATATACTCACAGGTAAGCTGAGAATTTTTGGTACCAAAATACACTCCCAAAATTAGGTTTGGCTTATCTGTAGATGGATCTATCCATGAATGTGTATGGTAATAGTGCTGCTTAGCTATCAGTAATATTATAGGAACTTTGTAAAACAACTTCTGCCACTGTAATCATCTTTAGAAGGCAATAGTTAGCATCATATCATGGAAATCTGTGAAGAATGTCAAAAAAAATCAAGATGGCAGCTGCAATCACACTATAGAAGCCCTGCTTTTTGATCATGTTCTGGCTGCCATCTTCACTGCTACCTGCAGACACTTCTGTACAAAAGCATCCTTCTTTCTAGACCAGTGCTGTCCTTTGGTTCTGCAGTGGTAGTGGCCAGGTGGTGGAGTAAACTTTTTTATTCATAGTTTAGCCCTATGTTTTTATTTGTAAACTTGACAATGAATTTACATCATAAGAACATATCATCTCTGAGTACAGGTAAGCTATGCTATTTAAATTTCTCCCATATGTTAAAAAACTTACAGAAAGAAAGGGAAAAAGATGTCCTTGTATAGAGTAGAATATTAGAAATAGGGCTATGCTTAAATTTTTCTTCCAAACTGTAAAAATATAACACACAAAGATTTGTAAGCATGAACATTTATTGATCAAATATCTATATCTTAAAGAGAAATTTATTTAAATTTCTAACCTGTAGGGGGAAAAAAGACAAAACACTTGTGATCTACTATGAAGTATTGCTTCTTCATTGTGTGTGGATTTTAATCACAGTGCAACAACTATGTCAGTCTTTTTCTGTTAGCATCACATTTGCAAATATTCACTCAAATATCCATTCCATTTTAATGTGTTTTTAATTTTATTTATTTCATTTATATATTAATCTTTTATGCTGCCCATTTTCCCTAGGACAGCTTACAAGTTATAAAATAAGTAAAAATAGTTAAAATATTTTTTTAAAAAATAGAATGACACATATTAACATGTTATTAAGATTAATATGAACTTTCATACTAATGAATGAACATTAATAATATGAACATTTGGATTTAAATATATATTTCAACATTTATTCTCAAAATATATATTCCTACATGAACCAAATACCTATTTATGCATTCATGATCTGTTGTTTTGAGTGAAGAATTGTACCACAAAATTTTGACAGCAAAATCCTAGATCTTGCTTTGGGAAGGATTGCAAAGCACAGATTAGTGAAGCAGCCCTAGATTTATAGCTTCTTGTCTCAAAGAACAGCAATATCTTCTTACATTCCAAAAAGATCAGTCTTTTATATTGTATTTTATCATCAGAACAACTCTATGAGATAACTTTGTCTGAAGGATGGTGATTTGCTCAGTGTAAAAAAATTTCATGGCTGAATAGGAATTTGAATTTGAATTCCCATTAAATTCCTACTCTGAAACTGCACAGAGCTTTTTATTATTGTTATTACTTCTCTACATAGAAATATTGAATAAACCATTCTTCACACTAACAATTTCTATATCAAATGATTCCAATTGCCACGCCACAAATATTTTGAAGTACAAATGCTAGTATTCCAAGTTATCATGGCCAATATTTATATTGATTGTGTACATGCTTAAGTAAGAGACAGTTTGGTGTAGTGATTAAGGCACCAGGCTAGAAATCAAGAGAAACTAATCCTGCCCCAGTTGAATGACCTTGAGCCAGTCATTTTCTGTCAACCCTAGAAGGGAGGAAATGGCAAATCACTTCTAAAAAACCTTGACAAGAAAACCTGAACATGATTGAATGGAAGAAAAAAAAATATTGTGTTTCTAATGTAGATAGAAGAAATGTTCCGCCTCTGTCTTGAATTATGATGCTGCTTAATTTATTTCAGTCCAAGAATTATATTTGTTTTTTGAATGACAATTTACTGGTGAGAGAAAGAAGGGAGGAGGAGGAGAAGAAGACTATTTAAAAAAAAAAAAAGGCTTTCACAGTGCCCATATTCAACACAAACATTGATATCCTTTGGCGTAAATTATGTGGGGTCTGTCTGTCTTTCTAGATATGCTGTTTGCTGAAAACATCACCTCCAGGTTCAAAAACAGTAGACAGGAGTTAGCTAAATGAAAAGTGATATGAGGCCACAGTCAGAATAAAGCTAATATTATATTTCTTCACAAAGTATCCCATTTAAGCATGTTTCATAAGACAATGTGAAAGACAACATGGCCCTGAGGGACAGAGTCAACAGTCCACAATATTTATTGTTTGGGTTATAGTTTTAAAAGGCCTTTTTAAAGATCGTCCTGCTGCACATAAAATCGGGGTTACAATTTCAGATATTGATAAGGGGAGGAACATTTTTTTAAAACACAATGTATAGGATTACTGATGGATACTTTCTGTATTATACTGAAAAAACAGTGAACATTAATTATAATTTTGTTTAACTTATTCTAATATTGATAATAACTATACAGAGCGTCAACATGCACCAGATAACTTTATATTGGTATGTTTATTGTACATCTTTGGGAGTAACTGGCACATATAGATATTGAATAGTTTATAGAACAGGAATGGAATGGAATGGAATGGAATGGAATGGAATAGAATAGAATAGAATAGAATAGAATAGAATAGAATAGAATAGAATAGAATAGAATAGAATAGAATAGAATAGAATAGAATAGAATATTCACCAAGGGTGATTAGACACACAAGAAATTTGTCTCTGGTGCAGAAGATCTTAGTGTACATGCACAGCAACATAATAATGATAACCATGATAATATACCAATAAGAGGAGAAAGTAAGAAATATAATAAGAAGGATAAATAATAATGCTACAGCCATACTAATTCAGTAAATATGCATACATATTAGACAGCACTGTGAAAATTGGGTGTTCAGAGAGTGATGTCCTCAGGGAAAAAAATGTCCCTATCTCTAGTTGTTTTGACTTGCAATGCCCTGTAGTGTCAACCTGAGGGGAAGAGTTGAAACAATTTATGTCCAGGATGTGAGGGGGTCTGCAGATATCTTCTCAGCCCTCCCTCTGACCCACTCAATATACAGGTCTTCTATGGAAGGCAAGCTGATTGCAGTTATTCTTTCTACAGTCTTAACTATGTGTTGGAATCAGTACTTGTCTTGTTTGGTTGTTGTACCAAACCAGATAATTATAGAAGTACATATGATAGACTAAGAGGACTATATCAACAGTTCCTGGGGCAGTCTGAACTTCCTGAGTTGACACAGAAAGAAAATTCTTTGTTTTCCTTTTTAATAATGGTTCTAATGTTGAGTGTATAGTTCAAATCCTGGGAGATTTGCTGTTTTCCACGCTTTGTTGGAATCAGTCTTCCAATATCCTTGAAAATGTTTCATTCTAGCTGGGATGTTGGATCTGAGGTCAGTAACATCTAGCTAATTCCCAACTCCTGCCAATTCAAATGTGGAAACAGGAGCTGAAAATATAAGCTAAATTGACACATTGACTGAAATCTTAGTTTCTCAAACCACAGTCTGTTAAATCTGCTTTAAATGGCTTAGTTTGTATAATACAGAACAACATACCATAAACCAGGAATAGATTTTCAGCTAGAATTGTGTTTAGAATTTTAATAGCACTTACTGGGTGCAATCACAAAATGACCACCATAACAGACAAATCACAAACTGTCCATCTGCCAGTGTGATGTTGCAAGCCTGAAGATGTTGCAGCAAATAAATGTATTAATAAATAGAAACTCAAACTAGTGCTTTCCTCTGCAAGTTGCTAGCTTTGTATTCATTTTGATTAAGTAATCTTTTTAAACTACAGGTACCAAACCTCAAAGGAGATCTCTGATGGTACATTGGCAATTAAAGGCTCAACATTGCCTATCTGCCATTCTGTAAATTATGGCTTCTAAATCACATTAGCTATGTTTACATAAAAGAATAAGCCAAATCCAAACAAACTTCAATAACCTTTAGCCTAGGTAAACCTAGTCATGAATCTTTTAAAGTAACAGTACTAACAGTTATGAAGGTAATTGTTGTTTCAGCCTTCCAAAATGTTTCCTCTCTTCAAAGATCTTCTGGAAAATGATAGATATCTCTGCTTTTTAATCCAATCTAGAAATTCATCCTTAGATAATATTCACAGAAAGAGTAAGAAGAGAACATACACAGAGGCACCATTTTGTTCCAATTAACTGATTTAACCAATCTTGATTTTGGCAAAACATTTGATGCAATACCCCATGACATGTTGATTAACAAGGTAATTAAATATAGAATGAACAGCATGACATGTAACTGTCAGGCCTAACCCAAGAATGATGTAAAACAATCAGCCAAAGTTCAGTTCTTTATTTGCTTATCTGTATAAACAAAAATCTTGCCAGACTAAACCTCTATCGCCCTAACCTAATGGATATATCTGGAAGGTTCTTTTTTTTTTTTTTTTTTAAATACTTTATTGAATTTTCCAATTTTTTAAAAAGACAATGTACAATCACAATCTTGATCCGAGGTGCAATGTTTACACATTTCATAGATCAAACATTAAGTGAATTTCATCCATAGCTATACAATATACAGTTCTATACAATTCTCTACATTTCTATACAATTAAGTCCATTTCGGGTGTCTAACAAATCGTAGCCTATTATAATATTTTTATCCTATTCTTTAACCAGTTATACCAAATTCCCCATATTTCATAGTACTTGAAGTTCTCTTCATTTTTTAGCTCGCTCGTCAATTTAGCCATCTCTGCGCACTCTAGAATTTTATTTATTAATGCTTCTTCAGAGGGGGTAGAGTTGGATTTCCAGAGTTTCGCAAAGGCTAATCTAGCCGCAGTAATAATTTGAATTGCCAATTGGGTTTTATTGTTGTCGAGACCATCTTCAATCATACCTAGGAGGAAGGATTCCGGGGCCAGGGCTATCTCTTGTCCCATTATTTCCGAGAGCCAGAGTCGGATCTTTAACCAAAACTTTTTGGTCTCAGGGCAAGTCCACCACAGATGGTAAAAGGTGCCGACCGTCTTTCCACATTTCCAACATAAAGCAGAAGAATTTGGAAATATTTTGGCCAGCCTGTCCGGGGCTAGGTACCACCTATGCAGCATTTTGTAGTGATTTTCCCTGAATGTTACCGATTTCGTTATTTTGAGATTTCTGTTCCAAGCTATCTCCCAGTCATTGAAATTAAGGCCATATCCTAAATTTTTCTCCCAAATGCTTAGCTGATTTTTAGCTATCTTCTCAGCTCTATCCTCATCTAATATAAAGTTATAGATTTTCGATAGCATTTTCTTATCTGGTCCCCAAATAATTTTGTCAAAATATCCATATTTCATTTCAATACCACGTTTATCTCTATCTTCTTGAAATCTAGACTTAATCTGAAGATATTTCCACCAATCCAGAATAAACCCCTGGTCCCTCAGCACTTCCAAGGGCTTGAGCTTCCCTTCTTCATCCAAGATATCCTTATATGTGCCCATTTTATAGTTCTCTCTTCTATTTGGGGCCACTAGAGCATCCATAATCGACAACCAGCTAGGAACCTTGGTATATATCTTCTGTCTAATTTCCAGCCACGTACGGATCAATGTCTCTCTAATTTTATGTTTATAGAAATGAGTTTTCTTCCTATCCTTTATGTCCCAGAGATAAGCGTGCCATCCTTCAAGGAGATCGTGTCCTTCTAGTGTCAAGATTCTACCTTCTTGTAATTTGATCCACTCCTTTATCCAAATTATTTTTGCTGCCTTTTGATATGATTCCCAGTCAGGGAGCCCGAACCCTCCCAAATTTCTTTTCCCTTGAAGTGTCTTGAGAGAAATCCTCGATTTCTTACCCTCCCACAAAAAATTCCTGATATGTTTATTCAGATCCGAAAATTTTTTTTTATCTAGTGATATCGGTATATTTTGAAATAGAAATAGAAATTTCGGTAAAATATTCATTTTGATCGCCGCAATTTTACCAGTCAGGGACAATTTAAGCCTCCTCCACCTATCAAGGTCTTGATTAGTTTTCTGCAATAAAGGGATATAGTTATCATCTTTTAATGAAGAGAGTCTCGCCGTAATCCATATTCCCAGATATTTTATCTTCTTAACTACCTGGAGGCCTAATAAATCTTCTAATTCTTTCGTTTGTGGGTTCGTCATATTTTTCACAATTATTTTGGTTTTGTTCTTATTAAGTTTAAGGCCCGCAACTTCTCCATAATTCTGAACTTCCTGCATTAATTTTGGGCCGGTGTCTAATGGGTCTTCTAATATGAAGGCAATGTCATCCGCAAAAGCCTGTGTTTTAAATATTTCCTTCCTAATCTTCAAGCCTTTGATATTTTCATTAGTTCTAATCTAACTAATGAACAAAAGAATTAGAAATTATATCTGGAAGGTTCTACGCTGTGGCTATCCTAAGTCTGTTTGTTTTTTCCCATGGTCCAACTCCAGTCTATGATGTCTCTTGTTTTACCACCACCCCGTCCTTGGAATGTGCTCCCTCCTTCCTGGGAACCTGCTGCGTTACTGTAGTTCATCACAATAGTCGTCATGTAGTTTGTGATGAAATGGGGAAAAATTATCACAAGGATCAGTCTGATTCTCAAGTCTTCAATATTGTTATTAATCACTTAGATGTAGAGGAAGGAAATGTTTATCAGACTTGGCAGTTGACTCAAAGCTGCCTGAGGTAAATAATATCCTAAAATATGGGAGATAATCTTGATAGGTTACTAGTAACAGAATGAAAACATCAAAGGTAAAGAGATTTTCAATTACAAAAAACAAATCAAATGCATATTAATGGCACTATGGAAATAGATATTGGAGTAATAATTGACCGCAAACTAAAAATGGGTCAACAAAAAATGCAAATGCAGTTTTAGACAACATTAACAAAAACATACTTCTAAATCATGGGAAATCATTATTGCTCTTTACTTTGTTTATGCCAAATCCCACCTTAAGTATTATCACAGGACACCATGAACATGTCACTAAATCTCTCTTTTGGAATACAATCATACATTCATAGGTTTGCTTATTTGTTTTATTATATTTATACATCACTGCATTGTATTGTATTTTGCATTGTATTATACATCACTATGATCTATAAGGACTTCAAAGGACTTCATACCAAAAACACTAAAACATAATTAAAACATATTACATATCAGGAGGTGTTTGTGTGTGTGTGTGTGTTGGTTACTCATTTCTCAGCATTAGATGCTGATAGCATCTGTACCATATTCGAGAAATGAAACTCTCTGATTTTAGACTCTTTACACAGCTTTGCCACCTTCAGCCCTCAGAAGAACTAACAAATTTTTGCAGAATCCTTTAAAAAGGATTAATAGAATCAGAGAGTTGTGAGTTAGAAGGAACCACCAGGATTATCTGGTCCAGAAGGGCAACATGGATGATGAGGGGACTAGAAACTAAATTCTATGGAAAGATATTGAAAGATTGTGTAGTTGTTGATGTTTTTACCCCTGTAAAAATGCAGTTTTCTCTGCCTTATTTGATGAATAAAAAATATTTTGGGGCAAATTTTGCTATGCCTTCAAGACCAGGAAAGTCATCTTCTTTGCCTTATTGTTCCTTTATAGGAAACGGAGAAATTTGTTACAGCCCC
Source organism: Pantherophis guttatus (assembly GCF_059756535.1). Taxonomy (NCBI): domain Eukaryota; kingdom Metazoa; phylum Chordata; class Lepidosauria; order Squamata; family Colubridae; genus Pantherophis; species Pantherophis guttatus. Next base: position 27,501,760 of record NC_142069.1, read on the forward strand.
ATGGCAACATGTCTTTGACTGCTTTCCTTTCTCCTCCCCTTCTTGTAAAATGGCCCACTCACCATACAATACTACTTTGTCATCTTCTTCCTCCAGGGTCTTTCCAAAAGCAGAATGAAAGAGGGATAATACTGTTCCGTTGGTGCCATCAGACTGGATTTGGTGACCATAAACCTTAGTAGAAGTAGCAAGACACTCCCCATTGGCCAACCAGTAGGGGTCTCCAATCGTGGGCCTTGAGCCCTTTGGAACTGGGCCACAGAAGTGGCAGGCAAGTAAGTGTGCATCCCCACTTGAGCGAGCAGTGGAGAAGTGCGGGTCTGCATGCTCCATTTGTGTGAGCAGTGAGAAAGTGCATGCTTACAGGCTCTATTTGCGCAACCAGCGGACACACATGCCCACCACTCATGCAAATGGAGCTGCACATGCTTACCCAGTGCTCACGTGGAACCATCCTCTCTTTCACATACACACACCCAGCCAGTCCAGAAAGGTTGGGGAACTCTGAGTTAGAGATTATAACTACCTAATCACACTTTGTTCTAAATGGTCAACTTGGATGGAATGTGAAAAGGAACTGAATTGAGCAGCACAGACTTGATCCAAATATATATCATGAAGTGCAAGTAATGCAGTTTGCCAGTAATCCACCAAATCCCAATCACTGATCTATTTGTTTTATCAACTGCAGATAAACAAGATTTATTTTGAAAAAAAATTGTCATCATATATTAATTAACTTCTCATTAACAGAGAGGAAAAGCCTCCAAACTACCATAGTTTTATGCTTTAAGAATAAACATTTATATACAGACTTTAGCAAGAAAAGCTTCCCACAGCCTAGGGATACCCAGTCTACTAACTGAACTGTTATCAGTCCATCTGCCCTTAAAGTCAGAACTACAAAAGCTAATTCAGAATATAGCAATATTTTTGTTCCTCTCTCTGTATATAATATATTCCCTTGAAGTGGAAGGGAAGGGGAAAACAGCATGCCAACAAACTGAGTTAATATTTGGATTACTCAAAAAATTGGACAAGTGATTTTTACGCAAATGTATAGGGAAAGATGGAAAATTATACATTAAATTATAAAAGGCTCTCTGCAAAATCAAAGATGTACCTGAGAAGATACAAATTGGTACATGTGATCCTTTAAAAAGCCAAGCGTCGTTATCATTCCAATATAACATCTTTTCAGACAATTAACATCGTTCCTCATCTGTTTGACTTCAAGCATACACCATTCTCAAGATCTTTAAAAGTTGATGTCTCAGTTCTTCTGCCACAGGCGAACATCATGGTCATTAAAGCAATGTTAATTAATTAATATCCATAATTTGATGTGAATAACCATTCTAATCTAGCTTTTCACCACCATTACTTTCTTCTTCTAATTGATTGAACATTTCCAGGGCTGCTTTTGATGCAGAAAAGGAGATATTCTCAGATTGAATTAAACTGTGGATCTTGCTATGCAGAGCAACTTACACTAAAGCAGTAAATACAGTTCATGAAGGGCATATTGCATAGTGCAATAATTCTGTTTGTGTGGTTTTCTTCCTTCCAATGCTGTCATTATATATTTTGATATTTGCAAACATTGAGTAAAAGCTTGGAAGAGAATTGTCCAGCTTGACTTTCAGGTGAAAAAAATAGACAAGCTAGCTATGTCAAATATGAAAGATCAAATGAAGGCTCCTTCAATCTATTTGTGTAACTATGACATCAGCTGTCATCAGTAGCTCATCGATGACAACAACAAAGAATTCTGTACAGTCTTTAAATTCCAGAGGTAGTAGACAGCTGGATACTTTTCCTCTTCATTTTAGGGGTGGAGAGATTAAGCTTTGCAGAATCTAAAAAACATAAAGCAGGGGTGTTAAACTCGTGGTACACAAGCTGGATGAGTCACGCACTGGCCACGCCCACCCCCGGTTTAGCGAAGGGGAAATATGTCATGTGACAACAATGTGACACCGCAACTTTGACACCCCTGACATAAAGCAACCATAGTATCTGCTGAAAATGAAACTTCCTCAGACTGAATGATTTTTCATACTCAAGGCAATTAAGGGGGAAATTATGTCTTCAACCTTTGAAGATACTCACCCACTAAATCCCCCCAAAATGAAAAGGGGCCTGGAAAATTAAAGCCCAGCCCATTCCAGTAATGCAGTAACAAGACTAGTGATACTACATCTCAATAGATTCCACCCAAGCTTTGTTTTGACTCTCCCTAAGCAAGAAGGCAAATTAAAGTATTTCCATGACAAGGAACCTTTGAGCAGCACAAGTGTTGTTTCAGTTCTTTCTGCTTGGTTCTTACTCCAGATTCTGCACCACAGCTCAGTGCTAACAGTAGTACTACAATTTCATTAGAGATGCAAGAAAGGAACACAAAGCCCTTTTGTATCCACATCTAGTAAGCTGATTGATTTCTAGGTGGATTTAGATTACAGCTTAAGTGCTCCTGTATGAAAACACGGATAGACTGCTTTAAGCCAGTTTTAGTTGTCATGGTTTCCTGTAAGAAATCCTGAAGCTGCAGTTTGGTGCCAATGATAAAATTCTGAAGCAGAGAACAATAACTACTCACCACACACACACACCCTCAGCATACACAAATATAGAGAAAGCACAGGCCCTAGAATGTTATCAAAAGCATGTTTTTTGGTGCAGCATAGAAAAATTATCCTGCTTTTTGCCTATTAGTTCTCATTCCATTTGCTTAGGATTTGCTTAGAATTCTTTCAAAAGATAATATTGGAGAAATTGTTCTTGCAATTATTTTGTTATGTGATAATCATGTGATGTAAGGACCACTGAGTGTGCTTCACATTTTGCCAAGACTTAGCCAACAGAGGGTAAGTGGATGCTACCACTGCCATCCCCAACCTGTGACATACTAGTTTAATGTCTTGTCTAGGACTCTTCAAGGATACAGAACCACTCAGAGACTCTCATGGGCCTTTGTGAGAACCAAGTATTGACCGATGGATCTGAATAGCACAGGGAGCTTCTGATCCTTGGCATTCAGCATGTCAGGATAGAAAGGGAAAGTAATGAAGGCATACTATCATGGCAAGCCATCCTAAAAAGGCTTATGGAGGCCCAAGAGAAGGCTTATGCTCAGTGCAAGCCAGCTAGAAGCCAGAGAAAGCAAACCCACTCATTTTAGCTCTTTTGAGGATGGAAACAAAGCCTGGTTCATCTCAGGCAGTAAACAGCTTTTTCTTGGACCAAAAGATATAGATCGTTTTCCAGGGAATCTATCTCTGTGTTTGTAGATATAGCTGTACCTACCTCTATCTATATGTGAGTTTCTGTGTATGTGCATTTACATTAATAAAAATGATGAGATATGAAAATGAAACACATATATCACACATAAGTAGCTCTTCGGTTATTTTATTTTCATGTCGGAAAATTTATAAGAATATCCTATAAAATAATGGCTGGAATCTAACATCACTTTAAACCTAACTAAGTCTTATTAATTAAGCTATCATGGGCTGGGATTGCACAACATGCTAATAAAACATAAAATAAGTTTTATGATGCTCAAACATAAGTCTTCTTCAAGATTTTGATGCTTATATAAACCCCTTGCTCTAAAATAGGCCTGTCAAACTCATGGTCTCTGGGCCAGATGCGTCACACGCTGGCCACACCCACACCCGGTTTAGCGAAGGCAGGAAAGTTGTGATATGTCACATGACGCTGCCATGATGATGCGAGTTTGACACACTTGTTCTAAAGGATTTAATTAAGAAAGATTAGAACTGAATAGAGCCAGCCAATTACCTTAACTTTAAAATAAAACTCCAAGTAGTGGGATTGAGAACAAGGCAAAATGTTACAGAAATACACAGAAGAAAGAGATAAGAAAACAAAAGGAAGAGAAAGCAGAAACATCTCAAGGATAAATTTGTGTTTTCAGGGAGACTGTCATGACCCTGTTGGAGTCTGAATCTGTGGGGGAAGATGAGCTGGAACAAGAATTGACAGCAATTGAGAGGGCAGCTCCATTGGCATTGGAGGTAATTGGGGAAGGACAGAGTCAGTCCAGGCAAGGCTTTTCAAAATTAGTAAGGCCTACAGGCAGGGAGGAACAGAGGCAGGATGAACATGAGAGACAGAGCTCAGATGAGGAGCAAGGACCACCCACTCCTGATCCAAGGGCTCGGAGAGTGCAGAGAAGGCATGATCAACGCAGACTGAGCAGGCTACTCGGGAGGAGAGTGCCCGCCCATCTTCACCAGGCCCACCTGGGGAATGAGACGCTGTGGGAAGGAGCCTTTGTTGGGAACAAACACTGAGTTTCTGAAGTGTTGCATGCCGATGTTTGAATTTGCCAAGAGTCCTTTTGGCATTCTGGACTAATTACCTGGATCTTTTGCTCCCTGAACTCCTTGATTTTTCCTTGATTTTCCAAATACATTTGGATTTATTGCCATGCAGCCTTGGTGCAGACAGCACTGGGCTGGATTAATTGCAGCCAGAGGCTGCTTGACGTTTGTTATCACTCTGCTCTGGGACTTTCCAGAAACATGGGAGTGTTTGGAGAGATTTAAAGTAATAAAGGGGTGGTTTGAACTTCCAGCTGTTTGTGTTATCTCTATGCCGTGCCCTGGGTTATCACAGAGATGATGGAAGAGTCTATAACATAGTACAAATGGTACAAATCTATTTGTCTATACTATATACAGTAGAAGGTCCAGGAAGAATAAATAGTAATCATAATGGTCAAGCATAATGGAGCAAACTTTCATAGGATGTTAATTTGACCACTCAAGATTTTCCTACAGACCAGAGACACCTTCTGAGTCACAGAGAGAATCAATGATATAACCTGTTACTAACTGAAATGGAGTGTGTGACTCACTCACTGAAGAATAATGTTGTCGTGCCACTTAGCTTTACAGGCATTTCCCATAGAAGGAACTCACTTTAGTAACACCTGAGTGCTGATAATTGGCCCATTTCCAAAGGACAAAGACAAGAGAAGCTGATTAAATCTTATTATACAATATTAATTAAAGCTGGTGTCACAAGTCCAAGAACATTGGCTCTGTCACTTTCCAACCTTACATAAAGCCTACTGCATGAGCCTACTGTTGAGAACTGAAGAAGCTCCTTGGATGAGAAGCGAAATGTTTCCAAACCAAAAACAAAGAAAGTCCAGTTGCCATTTGGAAAAAGCACTTTTTGGACAACCATGACCTGGATGATTGGGAATCTCTATAGACAAGGCATGTTGACTTTTTTTGAACAGGAGCTAATGAGTGCTTAGGTAGCAGATACCATTGGCTGGCCTCACTTGAAGAACAAAAGTGAGATTCTTAAAGCTCAAGCTACCTACTTACATAGTTATACGATCTGGAGTTAGTAGAATTTCGAGAACACAGAATCTAGAAGTGGCTTTCCAATGACAAGAAAGTTTTTGTAGGCAATTCATGATAGAATTATCAGTGGCATGCTGACCGTGACTCTCCTCAGGTTACAGGGAACATGGTATGTGTTAAGTAGATCCTTTGGAAGTTTCCTGTCAATTATCAATCTTCTTGCCAAAAAAAAAAAATCCTCTTTGGCACAAAATTCTTGAGGATGAAGGATGATAGAAGAAACTCTGACTTGCAGAATGCGTTGATTATCATTCTTTCTTACTCTGTCAGAGATGGCATCGTAAAATGTATAAAGAAAGCTCCATTTCTCCCTGTGATTATGGATACAGGTCAGCATATGCATTTATATCCTTACTTAGACTTCTGTGCTGCTGCAAACAAACAAGACTAAGCAGAATAAAACTCCTCTAAGCTGTAAATCAGAATAAATAAAACAATACAAAACTATAATAATAATTTGGCATCTAGAAATATTCCCTCACATCCACAATATACACAGTGTACCTAACAGCAGAAAATGCACTACATACTATACCCAAAGGGGTGCATTGGAAGATCCAGGTTTAAATGAAACCTTGAACCATAAACTAGCCCACTACAATTTAATTTACTGTGTAACACAAATACAGTCTGTGTGGTTAGTTGGGGATAGAATACCTTGCCAGTCCAGAAAATTAGGTTAATGAATATATAATGATAAAGTAATCTGTGGTAAGCCACTGTGGTAGAGCAGGCCTACTTTATATTACCTCACAGATGTTTCAAATATTATTTTTATAGAGCCAGTTTGGTTTAGTGGTTAAGGCCCCAGGCTAGAAACCAGGAGAGTCTGAGTTTTTTCAATAAGCAGAAGTAATTTTTTATGAACCCTCCTAAAAAGATAAAAGGGGATCAGCTTCTGGCTTCAATGTTAAGTAGATAATATCAAGTTAATATACTGTATGTTGAGATAGATATTTCTCTTTTGTTTGCTTCTTTCTCACACTAGCAGAGAATTTAAATATTCTGGCTGCTTTTTCTCTCCCACTGTCAGATTTCTCTTGTTCGGTTTGCCTAACCACAAACCACCTTCATATGCAGGAGTGATAAATCTAGAAGGAAACAGCTCTGTCCTTTTCTAAAAAGGTTGCTCTTTCACCTGCTATCCACTAGAGCATATCTTCCAGCTGCCTAGTAATGACATTACGAAAAGCAATTCAGCCCACATTGAAGCACAGATGGTACTCTGAGGTAGTGTGCTCCAACCAGTCATTTTATGTATTGTTTTGGAAAAAAGCTGGAATCTGTTACTGCTTGCCATGATGTTAAAGCACATATTGCCTGAAAATTTCATGGTAAACTGGAAACTGGGGGCGGGGGGGAGGGGGGGCTTCTAAAAAAACAAAACTGAATTTTATTTTATTACATTTCCAGTGATACCTTTGTCATGTGCCAGTACATTTCATATTATATTGATAATTCCTGATAACAAAGTCTATGACCTACAGGGAGATTTGCCTATTTCCAAAGTAGCCATCCTGATGGACATGGGCAGTCATAAAACTCAATTTTCCAGCAGACAGAGATGGGTGAGATTGTTCTCTGCCCCTTTCTCTAAGCGGCTTCCTACCAACTTAAGGGCATCTTCATTGGCAGGCAAGCAAAGCACTAGGCTGTAGGAAACACCATTTTAATTTTTTAAGAATGTCTCAGGGCCTGTGTAAAGTCTAGAAGTATTAGGTAAATAAAGATTATGCAAGAGTCTGCACTTTGTTTTACGGTGTGCCAGTTTTCCATGTGTTGATGATTTTGGCAATAGTGTGGTTTGCTATTGCCTTCTTCCGATATTTTTTTTTCAACTTCTCAGATCATTCTGTAGAATTTTCCATATGATGCCCGTCTAAGCTTCTGAAATTAGCTAAAGGCAGTTAAGTGCTTTCACATAACTAAACAATCAATTAATAAATAGAATCTTTAAAACCATTAACTCAGCCTCAGATTGGTGAAAACCAGTGAAATGTCCATGGACATCCAATTGACTACTCCAGTCATAGTCCAAGGGACAAGAACAAAATGATGGCTAGCTTGGTATGTGCTACACTTAAGAAATACATAATATTCATATGGGAGATTTGTTTGCTATGGTGTCACGTGTTGAATCTGTTTTTTGTCCAGGGCACTGGTAACTCCAGTAGAAGTTGGGAGTGTTCTTATCGGTCCCTTTTCATTGATAGATCACTCCATGCTAATCTTAGAGTTCTCTGTGGCTCTCCCTTTGCAGGGAGGAAGGGTCAGTTTGAATGGTCCACCCCAGACACTTCATGGACCAAATAAAGATCCAAATAGAATTTGAAGTAGTCCCTGAAGCCTGTTGCATGGCTCAACCAAGAACTCAATCAGTAAGAGGCAGTGCTGGCTTGGATCATATTGTGCTTTTGTTCACTCTCTATGCAATTGAATCTCAGAGACACCTCTAATTCTCAAAAGAGATGAAGTAACATAGACACTTAGACCATTGTTAGAGACAAAAGGCAAGTATGATCCAAAACATGTAAGGGTCTTTATTAAGGATTACCTTATAGAAATGAGAGCAGTGAAATGTACTCATTTCTCTATTTATTGCATCCATAGATTATTAGCTGGTGACCCTGTTCCATGTGATTAATACACTCCTAGATAAGAATTCCTGCATGGTCTTTGTGGGGATTACTCTGTCCATCTGTTAAAAAAAAGATTGTTTCGATTTGTTTAGAGGTGGACTTCGGCTCTACATATCCTATGAAATTGATTGATTGAATTGATTGAAATTGAAATAAACAACTTTGTTCATTATCTCTGAACCTGTTACCCCTGATGAAATAGGGTCTTGGCACATTAAATTATAACACCATTGTTAATGATAAATCAAGTTGCATCCCAGTGGTGGGATTCAAATTTGTTTACTACCGGTTCTGTGGGCATGGCTTGGTGGGCGTGTCATGGCTTGGTGGGTGTGGCTTGGTGGGCGTGGTAGGGGAAGGATACTGTTAAATCTCCATTCCCTCCCCACTCCAGGGGAAGATTACTGCAAAATCCCCATTTCCTCCTGATCAGCTGGGACTCGGGAGGCAGAGAATAGATGGGGGCAGGGCCAATCAGAGATGGTATTTACCAGTTCTCCGAACTACTCAAAATTTCCTCTACCGGTACTCCAGAACTGATCAGAACTTGCTATACCACCTCTATTGCACCCCCAACCCCCAAGAGTTGGTGCACAATCTAGCTGTTCTCCGGGACAGACAGTTCCTGCCTGAGGAGTGGGTAGAAACTTGTTAGCCCTTCAAAGTACATCAGAATAAGAAAGCTATGCAGGTAAGTCAAGACTACATTTATTATAACAGTTATAGTAACAGAGTCTTGCAAATCTGAATGAGCTTCCCTGCCTTTATCTTTGTGAAAGCTAAGAAAGGGTCTGACTGAGATGTTTACCCTTGTTATTTTCTTGACTTGGGCTCAAACCCCTTTTATCTGACTGTTCCCTTGGTAGTGGATACCAGTCAGATACTAGGGTTAGCCATTTTAAAACTTTAGTTTAAATATTAATAGATACACTTCCCTCCCCTTCTGTCTGGTCCTTTAGTCCCCTCTAGTGTCCATTTGCAACATTCAGAGAATCTTAGTTCCTAATATGTAGTTAGTTCAATTTCAATTGTTTTGCCTGTATGTATTAATTACATACATGTTTTTCACATTTTACAGCAAAACTATAAATGTTCCAAATTCTTCTGGTCTTCTAATCTGTTTATAACTTTCTTAAATCAAGAAAATGGTTTGGGGTTGGTTTTTTGTTGTTGTTATGGGTATATTTTTGCTTTCTGCCAATTATATTTTTAAAGTCTTAAGTCTCTATTATAAAATTTCTTGTATTGAAGAAAGGTAAAACACACCAGGTGTTAAATTAAAATTAAACTTGATTTTTTGAACGTAATAATATCCATGAGATAGTTACATACAAGATATGATTAGAAAGTGACTACAGCTGGCTTAAGGTTTCACCTTAAAGGTTTCACCTTTTAAGCTTTTTAAGGTTTTTAAAAGGTTTTTAAGGTTTAACCTTTTTAAAGGTTTCACCATGGCTGAGTACAAGATTTTGTCTTCCTCATTTCCTGGTGTTCAATCTCTCATATGAGACTGCTGTTCTTTGTTCCCTTTGCAAGGAGCTGCCATTTGGAGTTTCTGTGGATAACCCACCATTCTCTCCTTCTCCTGAGAGGTTCTGAAGGATCAAGCTACTTGCCGGTCTCTTGTTCTTCATCATGGTTGTCACCAGAGAAATCATCAGTCAGCAATGCTTCATCTTCAAACTTACCTAATTTTGTTTTGTTGATATAGGCCAAAGAGACAGAATCTTGAAAACCTGACTCTGTAAATATAATTCCCCCATTGTTCACCTTTACAGCCTGAAAATTTAGAAAATTCCTTCTAAACTTTTTGTTCCACCCATTATACAGCTGAAGGCTATGCTGTCTCTTATCTGATGATTATCTAGACAGTATCTCTCTTCATCATCTTTAAAGGTATTTCTCATATATCAATACAATAAATAGCTTTAACTGTTACTTTGAATTGTTGCTGTTGTGCTTACCTGTTTTTGTTAGTTTCCCAGAGATACTAGCTTCAGATGGGCAGTCATATAGATTCTTTTAAACAAATAAAGTAAAACTGACTTGTCAGCAACATGGCTGACAAAAATGTTACGGCTTACAAACATTTGTTGAAGCTATCCCTTATTTTATCTTGTTTGGCAATATATTTAGTAGTGCCAAATGTTAGTATTAAATAAGAATACATCTCTTTTTTTAAAATGACACACTAAGGAATAAAGGGAAAATCTGTTTTATTAAAACTCCTGGCAGTTCTATATAAAAATTCTGAACCAATTTAAAAGAACTTTAGACTTCTGCATTCGCAGCTGTGTTACTTCCAGCTCAACTCCAATGTATTTGGATCCAATGTGAAGTTAGGCTTCAAGGTGTTTATTTTGGTGCTGCAAGTTCATTTCCCCAATATAGGAAAGGAAGTCTTATCTCATCCTTCAGCTCTTGGAAGAGGCTTAGTTAAGGTTTGCAATTCAGACAAAAACAACAGGGGTGAAATTGACAAAGGTTTTGCCAGTTTTTTGCTTCCAAGTTTTCAGTCCCAGAGTAACTGCAATTTGTCCAAAATTCAGTAAGGGCAGGGGTGAAATGCTACCGGTTCGGACTGGTTCAGGAGAATGGGAGCGGAGATTGGGGCTGGTTCACCAAACTGGTAGCAATCGCTGGCTGGCCACGCCCCTGAACCAGCCCTGCCATGCTTCCCTGCCTTCCACTTGGCCTTCCCGGCATCCCCATGGCCAGCTTGTGAAGGCAAGCAAGCGGAAGGCCACGTGGAAGGCGGGCAAGCATGGCAGGGTGCAGGGAAGGGAGCTAGGAGCCTACTCCCTTCCCTGCAGCCCACCCATGCTTGCCTGCCTTCCATGCTGCCTTCCCGGCAGTCCCCCATGCCCGCTTGCCTTCCAAGGTCGGTGTCCAGCCCGGCCAGGCCAGCCACTGTTCTGAGGCTGAGAAGGGTGGTGGAGGTGGCGGTGGTGTTCCAGGAGGATGGAGCTGCAGCCGCCAGCCTTACCAATGCTCCCTATCAGAGGATCCCACCACTGGGTGGTTCCTCCCCTCCCCCTCACTCTTTGCCTGCCCTAAGAAGAAAAGGGTGATTGTGGCGGATGGAGACTCACTCCCTATTCATCTCTCATCTCTCTCTTTCTTTCATCTTTCTCTTTCTCCCTCTCTCTTTCTCCCTCTCTTGTTTGTGTGTTTGCGTGCATGCACACGTGCATGTTCCCTCTTGAACCATTTCAATATGGGGAGACGTGCTCCAGCCGGTGTCTTGGGATGGAGAAAGTCCCCATATTCCTCTCACCGCCTCCATGGCTGCTTGCTGCTTTTGCATTTAAACTTAGCGTGCTGCACAATGGGGGAGACGGCATCCCGTCCTCCTCCTCCTGAAGCCCATTACGATGCGGAGCACTGGCTGCAGCCGAGCAGCCCAGCCAGTGTCTAGGCGTGGAGAAAAGTCATGCATCTCCCAACAAGGGCTGGAAAAAGAGGCAAGTAGAGGGGCGCTTCGCTTCCACTCTGGATTACAGATTACATTATTAGTGAGTCTCCATCTGCCACCGTTGCCCTTCTCTTCTCAGGACAGGCAAGGAGTGAGGGAGAGGGAAGGGGGAGGGGGGAAGCCAGCTGACAGGGAACCACAGCAGGGGGACGAAAGAGCTTCATTTATTTGGGAACCTGATATGACTCTTGATTTAAATCATATGGTAAAAAGCACCTAGAGAAGAAAGAACAACATCAGCAAAAAAACCCCAAACAAACTCAACCCTCGCCTGTTTTTGGAAATAGTTCAAGAGAGAACATGCACACATGCGCACGCACACACACACACACACACACACACACACACACACACAAAGAGAGAGGGAGAATGAGAAAGATGAGAGATGATAGGCAGAGAGGGCTGCCTGCCGTTTCCTGCTGCAGTCAGGCAGTGAGAGAGAGTGAGAGAGAGAGAGAGAGAGATTCAGCTCTGTCTGGTCCCCTCGAGGCAACAGCCTGACAGTCACTCCTTTTGCAATGCAAGGTTTATTTTGGTATCTTTCCAGAGACAGAAAGAACATGGCCGAATTTCCTTACAGTTATTCCCTTTTTTTTTTTAATTTGTTATTAAGTTTTTAATTAAAGACAAAACACAAAACACAAAACCACACCCAGTGTATAATACTGTTATGTCCTTATAAGGACATCCGCCCTGATTGGCTGCCAGCCATCGGGCGGGAGATTTGAATCCCTGTCAAGGGGCGGTGCGTCTGCCGGGAGCGAATATAAGGAGAGCTCCGGCAGCGCGCCAGCAGTCTTGACTCGTTACTTTGTAATGAATAAAAGTTACTTTATGTATCGAGCTGGTCCAGTCTTCTTTTCCCTGCGCCGGATCTAACACTGGCGACGAAGGACTAGAGAGAAGAACCTTCACAAGACTCTTGGCACGATCGCCCACCGAACAAAATCACCACACCACAGCGATCTTCCAGAATGGCCACCCCGCAAGCCCCGATGACCGCGCTGAACCCGTTCGACCCATCCCGGGAGAAGTGGAGGTCATACATGGTCCGATTCCGGCAGTTCCTGCGAGGAAATGGATACCAGAACCTCGATGAGGAGAGAAAAAGAGCCCTCTTCCTGGCTCATTGCGGATCGGACGTTCTGGAGATGGCGATTGACCTCGTGGCACCCAGGGACATCGAGGAGATGTCCTGGAACGACCTGCAGGAAGTCCTACAGGAGCACTATGCACCTACAGGCACCCCCATCGCAAACAGGTTCACCTTCCAGCAAAGAAACCAGCGGGAAGGTGAATCCATCAAGGAATTCGTGGCAGCGCTTCGCCAAATCGCTGCCAACTGCGAGTTCGACAATGTGGACAATGACATCCGGGACCGCATTGTGTTTGGAATGCGAGATGTGGGGCTGCAGAAGAAGTTCCTCAGCCGGAAGAAGATTCCGCTAAAAGATGTCCTCGACGAGGCAACGGCGGCTGAAACGTCTGAGCAAGCAGCCGCCGCGATGGTAAAAGCAAGGGGGATCCATAAGATCCACAAGTCGGGCCCGACCTCATCAGACGAGGCAACTACTCAATCCGAGTCTGATGAGGAAATGGCCGTCCACAAGGTGTCCCGCCCTCCCAGGCGGGAAAACCCACAGCATGGCGACCGGGGAGAGCGATGCGGCAGCTGCAGAGGCGACCACCCCAGGGCAAACTGCAGATGGAGGGACGCGACCTGCCGCCGATGCCTGAAGAGGGGCCACATCGCAGAGGCCTGCAGAGCCACAGATCCAGCCCCGGAACCACCCAGACCACGATTCAGGGAAAATCGCAAAGATAACCAGAGGACATCCAAACGGTCCTCGAACCAGTCCCGGCGCGGGGAGGAGGAATATCCCCGCAACAGGACGGTGCACCAGACCACCACCATTGCTCACACAAGCGACGAGGGAACCACCAAGTTCCACGTGACGCTGCTAGCAGAGGGGTCTCCGTGCAAGATGGAGGTAGACTCCGGATCCGCCTACTCCATCATGGACTGGCAGCAGCTACAGCAGCTGAACCCGGCATACAAAAGGACCCAGCTGAAAACCCCGAAGGCGAGACTTGTGGACTTCAACGGGAACCCCATTGAAATCCTAGGCAGAGCCACAATCCGGGTGAAGTACAACGACTTCAACGGAAAACTACCCATCACCATCGTGCAGCACAGCCGACCGAACCTGTTGGGTGTGGAGTGGTTCAAGCCGCTGGGACTTTCACTTCAGGGCATCCACGAGATCCGCAGGGACGAACTCGACTCCATCATCGAAGAGTTCAAAGAAGTCTTCGATGGTAAGCTGGGGAAATTTGTGGGGAGGCCAATCTCCTTTAATCTGGACAAGGGAATCACCCCAATCAGGCTCAAGCCCCGCCGAGTTCCATTTGCCCTGCGGCCGAAAGTAGATGAGCAGCTGGATAAGCTGATCGCCCAGGGCGTCCTGGAACCGATCGATCATGCCTCATGGGAGACCCCCATTGTGACCCCACTGAAGCATGATGGGTCTGTGCGCATCTGTGCTGACTACCGTTGTACCATCAACAAGGCGTTGGCACAGAGCGCATACCCAGTCCCAGTGGTGCAACATCTGCTGCATTCCCTGGGATCTGGATCAATTTTCGCGAAACTGGACTTGGCCCAGGCTTACCAGCAACTGCCAGTGGATGACAAAACGGCGGAGGCTCAAACAATTGTCACGCACAGAGGGGCATTTAAATGCAACCGCCTCCAATTTGGAGTCAGCGCTGCCCCTGGCATCTTCCAATCCATGATGGAACGCCTTCTCCAAGGCGTTCCAGGGGTGGTGCCTTACTTCGATGATGTGCTCATCTCCGGTGACTCAAGAACCCAACTCCTTGAAAGGCTCAGGCTTGTCCTGCAGCGGTTCAAGGCCAAGGGTTTGAGGGTCAGGCGGGACAAGTGCATCATAGGAGTACAGGAAGTCGAGTTCCTGGGCTTCCTCATTGATAGCACGGGCATCCACCCCACCAAATCAAAAGTGGAAGCAATCCATGAAGCTCCAAGCCCAAAAAACAAAACGGAGCTTCAGGCTTTCCTTGGGTTGCTCAACTTTTACGCCATTTTTTTAAAACAGAAAGCCACAGTTGCTGAGCCACTCCACCGCCTGCTGGGAAAATCGGCTTCCTGGAAGTGGGGCCAGGAAGAGGAAGCGGCATTCCGGGCCATCAAAGGACTATTGACGTCCAAAAGCGTACTCATTCAGTACAGCGAGACGCTTCCCATCAGACTGACCTGCGACGCGTCGCCTTACGGGGTGGGGGCAGTCCTCAGCCACGAACTGCCCAATGGCTCGGAAGCCCCAATCGCGTACTTCTCAAAGACTATGTCCGGCGCAGAACGGAACTATAGCCAGCTGGACAAAGAAGCCCTGGCCATCGTGGCTGGAGTGAAGCGCTTCCACGAATACCTCTACGGAAGAAGCTTCACCATAGTCACAGACCACAAGCCTCTCCTGGGACTCCTCGCAGGCGACCAACCAACCCCGACCTTCATGTCCCCGAGAATGACGAGATGGTCAATCTTCCTAGCGGGCTACTCCTATAGGCTCGTGCACCAGCCAGGCACAGCCATAGGAAACGCCGACGCCCTCAGCAGATGCCCGTCGAAGAAGCCGGTCGAAGACCCAGCCCCCACACTCCACCTACTGCACATTGATGACGACGCCAGCTGCCCGGTGTCATCCGCAGATGTGGCCGTCCACACCCAAAAGGACCCCACACTCCGCACAGTGAAATCCTGGATCCTCAGAGGGTGGCCGTCGGGAAAGCCAGAGGAAAGATTCAGCCCGTTCGCCAGGAAACAGGAGGAGCTGTCCACCATGAAGGGCTGTCTGCTATGGGGAGACAGGGTGCTGATTCCAAGCACTCTGCAACGGCGAACGTTGGAGACCTTGCACAAGGGGCACCCGGGCATCGTCCGCATGAAGGCACTGGCACGGAGTTATGTCTGGTGGCCCTCCATGGACAAAGACATTGAACAATGGGTCTCCAGATGTGACCCGTGCCAAGAAGTTCGCCCAGCGCCGCCGCAATCCGAGGTCGCGAAGTGGGAGACCCCCGGCAACCCCTGGTCGAGGGTCCACATTGACTTCGCGGGTCCGATGCAGGGGCGACACCTCCTCATCGTGGTAGATGCCTTCTCCAAATGGCTCGAGGTGGTGCCCATGGCATCTACCACAACGGACGCGACGATCCGAGCCCTGCGCCGTCTCTTCGCCACTCATGGTCTACCGGATGTGCTGGTCTCAGACAACGGCCCCCAGCTCACATCCTTGGCCATGGAATCCTTCCTGGCGGGACTGGGCATCCGCCACGCCCTGTCCGCCCCTTACAGGCCGGCCGGAAACGGACAAGCGGAACGCATGGTCCGACTGACCAAAGAGGCCCTCACCAAGATGGGCCCGGGGGACTGGCAAGAGCGCATAGACAATTTCCTCCTCACCCAGCACATCACGCCACACGCCACCACCCACAAGAGCCCGGCCGAACTGTTGATGGGCAGAAGGTTGAGGTCACCCTTGGACCGGCTGCACCCCCAATACAGCCCGGAAGTGACCGCAACCGCCAGCCGCCCGCTTCGCGCCTTCAGCAACGGAGATTCAATTTTCGCGCTGAACTTCAGCGGCTCTCCTAAGTGGCTGAAGGGGAAGATTGCCAGCACAACCGGCCCCAAATCATACATCGTCGAGTTGGAAGATGGACAGTTCGCGAGACGTCACATCGACCAACTCCGAAAAAGGTGGGGGGGAGCGCATGAAAACCAGCCTGACGAGGGAGGCCTACAACACCCCGATGAGGTAGACCTCCAACACCCCAGCGAGGTAGGCCTACCACACCCAGACCCGGTAGGCCTACAACAACCCGGCGAGGTAGGCCTACGACACCCCGACGAGGTAGGCCTACCACACCCCTGCGAGGCAGAGCAGCACCACCCCGTCAAGGTCGGCCCAGCCCACTACCAGATGCTGACACGCCGGCAGCCCAGCGAGGTAGACCGGGGCCAACCGCACGGAGGATGGCAACAACAACCCAGCCAGGTGGGCACCGGGCACAGCAAGGCCAGGGACCACCAACCCAGCCCGCAGGTAGACCAGGACCTGCCCAGAGGAGGAGCAACGCACCCCACCAGTGACAGCAGCCCATGCCAGCCCAGCCAGGGAGACTGCAGTTCAAGGCGAGTAGACCGGGACCCAGCCAAGACGGGCAACCCACGACCCACGGGCGAGGGTGGCACACTACTCACCGACGTGGGGGACCCCCGCCCATCACAAGAGACAGCCAAGAAACGACACCCCGACCAGGATGGCCCCAGGCACCAACCAACGGTAGACCAGGGACTAGGGGGAAGGGGAAGTCGACAACAACCCGGCCAGGGAGACCTGCACCACCCCGGCAGGGGAGACCTCCGCCGCCCCGCGGAGGTAGCACCGCAACAACACCCCGACCAGGTCGACCACCGCCAGCCAGACAAGGTAGACCGACGCCAGCCCAACCGAGGGGACCAACGCCACCCCTGCGAGGTCGGATGGCACAACAACAACAACGAGAGCCAGCACCACCCGAACCGAGCGGAACCGCCACCCGAGCGGCAGCAAGCCGGACCGAGACCGAACCACAGCGCCCGGGAGACCAGGGAAGAGCAAGAAATGGACTTACCGAGACTCAGACGCTCTTCCCGGGTCGGAACCGAGCAGCCGAGGCGAGGCGAGAGATCCACAGGACAGGAGGAAGACCACCAGGACCAGCGATCCAAGGTCTGCGGTCCGGCCGGAGGCGCTGGGGGTGGCCCCGCTCACTCGACAGCCGAACCGAGCCCGGTTCCGGAGAGGGAACCAGGAGACGAAAGAGCCCCGTCCTTCCAGGCCGGAGACGGAGGAGAAGTGAGACTGCGCAGGTCAGCTAGGGTGCCGAGGCGTCCGGCGTACCTGCGCGACTACGTAACGTTTGTGAATGAGATTGACATTTTGGACTAAGGGGGGAGGAGTGTTATGTCCTTATAAGGACATCCGCCCTGATTGGCTGCCAGCCATCGGGCGGGAGATTTGAATCCCTGTCAAGGGGCGGTGCGTCTGCCGGGAGCGAATATAAGGAGAGCTCCGGCAGCGCGCCAGCAGTCTTGACTCGTTACTTTGTAATGAATAAAAGTTACTTTATGTATCGAGCTGGTCCAGTCTTCTTTTCCCTGCGCCGGATCTAACAAATACAAAATAGGGAGAAGTGGAGGAATTTTTTCTTCATCTTCAGGTCTTCCAAAATTCTCTTTGCATTGGCACTGGCATTATTTCTTCCAAGTTCCCGATTGCGTAGTCCACAAATGGTTGCCATATCCTCCAAAATATATTTTCTTTCAATAGTCCTTTTTTGAATTTTATATCACACGTTAACTTATCATTAAGAGCAATTTTCCAAACTTCTCTAAACCATTCATTTATTTTGTATTCAATATTCAATTTCCAGTATCTTGCAATCACAATTCGTCCCATAATGACCAATATCCTTACAAGCTCTCTTTCATCAATTGTTAACACCTTGTCATTCAACTTTAATATGAGGATGGTATCTACTCCCAACTTTACCTTCTTTTTAATTATTTTACTAGATTCTTCTTCTATTCGTAACCAGAAATTCTTCACTTTACGACATCCATACCAAATGTGTTCATATGTCCCATTCTCCACTTTACATCTCCAACATAACTTGCTAGCATTTTTATTCATTTTATATAATCTTATTGGGAACAGGTACCATTTCCAGATAATTTTATAACTATGCTCCTTTATTCTTATTGATAAGGTCCTCATTATTCTACTATTCCAATTCAAAATCCATTCCTGTTCTATAATATCTGTTTCTAAATCTTTTACCCAATTATCTTTCATCACCATTTGTAAATTACTATCCAAATTAATAATTTTATATACCTTACTAACCAATCCCTTAATTCCAATTTCTTCCATTCCTAATTGGGATACTATTTCTTCAAATTCCGTTTTTAACCTTTCTACCCTCGTTCTATCCTTATATTTCTTATTCCAATTATTAACCTGTATCTTCTCCCACCAATTCAATTTCCACTTTTCATATATTTCCTCTTTTTTAAAATCATCTCTTACCATGTTTATCCATTCTTTTATTCCTTCCAGATTTTCCTCTTTTAACACCTGTTTCCTCTCCCTATTTAAATTTATGGGAAAATCCCCATCTTCCAAATTCCCCAGTTGTAATCTGTCTGGAATCAATTTTCTGTCAAATTTACTCCAAGTTTTCAACAAACTATTTAACAAATCATTTCTAACTTTAATTTTTTCCGCTCTATTCTCCATAAAATATATTCTTCCCCATTTTTCAATTTCTCCCAACTCCAATTTTCCCCATAATTCATTTCGACCAACAATTATTTTAACTACAGTCCTCACTTGAAAGGATCTATAATAATTAATCAATTTAGGTATCCCAAGACCTCCTTCCTTTTGATTTTGATACCATAATTTTTTAACTATCCTAGACCTTTTATCCCCATTACAAAATTTGTCAATTTTCTTTTGATATAATTCCATATCCTTTTCAGAGATATATATTGGGAGCATTTCAAATAGAAAATTGAATTTCTGTAATAACATCATTTTACTTAATGCCACTCTCCCAAACCAAGAGAAATTTAATTTCTTATACTTCCCGATTTTCTCATCAATTTCTCTTATCAGTCTGTCATAATTCAACTTTTTCATTTCATTTATCTTTGTTGATAATATTATTCCTAAATATCTTATATTTTCTTTAACTTTTATTCCAAATTGATTTTTAAATTTCTCTTTACCTTTTTTTATATCCCAATTTAATAACATTTCTGATTTAGCCCAATTTATAGATAATCCAGTAAGCTCTTCAAATTCCTCTAAATGCATCTTAATCTTTTCAATATCTTTTTCTGGATTTTTCATTACAATCAGGGTGTCATCGGCATACAAATTAATTTTAACATCTTTATATCCAATAATATCTTCGTCTTCTTCTATTTTTACTGCTAAGATCTCCATAGCTAGTAAAAACAATACTGGGGATAGAGGACACCCTTGTCTTGTACCCGCTTCCAAAATTATCTCTTTTGTTAAGATCCCATTCACTTTTACTCTGGCAACCCCCTTTTGATATAATTTTGAAATAACTTGAGTAAATTTATCTCCAAATCCATAAGCCTTAATCAATTCTATAATCGTTTCCCATTGAATTGAATCAAATGCTTTAAATATATCCAACGCTAATATTCCTATTCTATCCTTATTATACTCTGCAATATTTATAATATTCAAAACTCTCCTAACTATGTCTGACATATATCTATCTACCTTTCAAAAAACCTACTTGATTACCATTTATATATTTATCTAAAGCTATTTAATCTATTCACTAAAATAGCTGTAAATATTTTTGCATCCTGATTTATTAGGGAAATAGGCCTTACAGTTATTCCCTGGGAGTGGGTGTGGGGAGTGGGGGAGAGGGAGGGAGGAAGAGAGAGAGAGAGAGTGAGAGTAAGAGTAAGAGGAAGGAATTTTTAGATTTCACCACTGGTTTGTACGGAGGATTGGCGGTGGGAAATGTGCAGCCCTCCGGGATGGAGAGCAGGGCAAGAGAAGGCTCCGATGTTCACTTGGGTAGCGGAGGGAAATTCAAAGCGTTGGGGGCTTCAGAAGGGGCAGAATGTGCTTCAAAATGTACAGCTCTTGGTTCTAACAGTGAGTGACATCAAGTTGGCAATGCCCACCCAGTCACATGACCACCAAGCCACACCCATCAAGTCACACCCACAGAACCGGTAGCAAACATTTTTACATTTCACCCCTGAGTAACTGTAGTTCTTGCCTTACAACAGTTTGTTGAGTGAAAGTTCAAAGTTGCAATAGCACTGAAAAAAGGTGACGTAACTGTTGCAGCATCCCCATGGTCACATGATCAGAATTCAGATGCTGACTCATCTTTATGATGGTTGCAGTGTTCCTGGATCATGTGTAGTGCTAGGAGGCACTGAAGCTCTGGAACAGCTTGTCTACAGAGATCATATTACATCCCTTCCCGCTGGCTTTCAGAACACTATTGAAAATGAAACTATTCCAAAGGTCATTATCTTCATTTAAACATTGTTACCTCTTTGTTTTTTGCTCGTTTGCTGTCTTGGAGGAGCTTACTATGCTACCATTTGTTTTAATCATAATATGGATGTTGTTTTATTGTATTCTCTGTAAACTGCTGAGAGTCGTTAAATTGCAATGGGATAGAAGTTTAATAAATACTGTAAAAAAGAATAAAAGCTGCCTGATGGTTTATGCTCTCGTTCCCTTTTGAGGGAGTGTTTTTGATAACACAGAACCCACAGCAGCTCTAGCCTCTGAAAAACAGTGAAAAAAACTGATTTTTCACTCCTTGCTCTTAGTATTTCAAGCTAGCAGAAGTGAAGGTGATCCTGGGTCACCTTCAAGCTGCTTCTAAGGCTTGGAAGTACAAAGAATAACAATGCCCTTTGTTGTATATGTAAGGTGGCTAAACTGGGGGCCTGCTTCTTATCACCCACCCCACCCCCTACATACTCATACACAGTATATAAGGGTAAGAAAGTATTTTGGAGCAGCCTTTGTGCTTACTCTTTTCTAAAAGATAAGCATTGGAACAAATTATTTTCTTTCCAAATCGCAGGTAAGTTTTAGTATGAATTGATTTTATTTGTTACATTTATAAACTGTCTTTCTCCAGAAGCTTAAGCCAGCATATGTAGAACTCCTTCTATTTATCATCATGCTACCCTGTGTTATTCTACTGCTGCTAAAGCCTTTTCATGTTATTCTTACTACTGCAGCAAAGTAGTAATGTGATTCCCCTCAATGAGATATTTTTCATCAGTTCAGAGCCTCATCTGGTAGTTGCTGAAGTGCAAAGGCCTCTTTGGGCTACTGGAACTGCTAGAAGAGGCCTTAAAGCAAAAACAGTGCAGACATATTGTTTCCTGTTAGAAAGTAAAAATTGTATCCTAGAGTGGTTTCAACGGGGTGCTTTGCACCAGCCTTCAAGCAAAACACCTTTGAAGATCTACCATATATACCCATATTATATTTATGTAGTTAAACTCTGGCAGATTTCTCTTTCCTTTATAAAATCCTAAACTCACAAATATATATAAACCTACCACACAGGGAAAAACATTTCAGAAATAGGTTGATTTCCAGTGAATGGAAATCAACGGAAGGCACCAACTGTGGATTTCTTCAACAAGATATGGATTCATCCCCCAAGTCAAATAAAGCAGTTGCCAAATCAGTCTGAGGCTAATTAGATGATTATCTGAACCCAAGGTGGTAGTTACGCATACTCCTAATTTAAATCCAACACTCCTCCTTTATTATCACATTTGAAAGAAGGAAGCATGGATATTTTCCCCTTTGGGTTAGTGAAACTTTTTTTTAGCAATTTATCTTTGCCACATCCCTTGAAGGACAATGCATCACTTACTCTCTCTTTACCTTTTCACCCCTATAGCCCTGGTTATAATGTGAAGTTTATGATGTAATTATATCAGACCCAAGTGAAATAGCCCTCCCTCCCTTATCACTAAGCTGATTACACTTAGCATGGCATAAACTCCTTCTCCCACTCTCTGCCAGGAGTCCAATTTTAAGCTCTAATTGTTTTATAGGCCCTTTGCACTCTGAGGAAAGGGATGGGGGCAGAGAAAATAAGGGGAGGGGGAGTTTCCATTTACATATCTTGCACCAGAAGACACATTCATCACCTGTCTTTCTAAGCAAGCCACCCTCAGCTTCCCCCCCGCCACCCCATTTGAACAACTACTTAAATACAAAGCGGAGGCTATGAATCATTAACTCTGAGGACTATCAACAGTAGGGGAACAAAATTATCTATGACTGTTGTGCCTTGTGGGGGGGCAGGACAAAAGCTTTCTTTGACAAGAGTCTACCACTCGGTTTGTGTGTTTACAATATATACTACCAAATTAGACCAGCCTTCCTCAAGTCGGTGCCCTCCAGAACTGTTTGCCCATTCTCTACAACAGAAATGGAAATGCAATAGATGCCCAGATGCCTTTCTGAACAGACCCACTCTCTCCCTTGTTGTCTTTCTGTGGTTCAGAGCCACACAATATGAGGCAGAAGACTTTTGGGGTGGTAGTTTGTTTTTGTTTTCTTTTGTTATAACAAACCTTTTCGATTTAGGAGACCTATCTGCACGCCTGTTTGATTTATGAGTGTATATAGCACATTTCTGATCATGTCTTTCTTATTTATGGACAGGACATTTAGGAAAAACATTGGGGTATATACTCTTAAAATGTAATTTGAGAATCATTATGATATGGATTTGGTGGTGCAAATCTTTCAGTTACCAATGCTGATTTGCAATTAGAAAATGTTATTTTTCACAAACTGAATCATGCCTGCATAGCTAATATTTGAGAAAGACAGGAATTATTCATACACCAAATCTCATCTAGTTTAGTACTCAATGGAAGAAATGGAAAATCATCTAGATCCAGATATTATAGGCAGCACTGAATGGTTTAAAGATGCATATATACAAATATACACATAAAGGTGGGTGACAAAGTTGCCAACTGGTTGGGACATGGTGAAGCAGGGGGTTTGGAGGGAGGCATATAAATTCCATTCCAGTAACTAATAAGAACTCCATCTTTCCACTGATAACCTACAGGCAGTCCTCACAACAACCACAGTCGTAACTGGTAATTCCATCACTAAGCAATGTGGTTATTAAGTGAAACATTACATGATCACATCCAATTCACAATGTCAGTACTGCTACAATCATTAAGCAAATTACCTACAGCATGATGTCACATGATCACAACTTGTAAATTCCTGCTGCCTTCCCCATTAATTGTTTGTCAGAAGCCTGCTCTGAAGGTTGCAAAATGTGATCATGCAATAACAGACTACTACAACCATTTTAAAGATGCACCCAAGCATGATCATATGGCCATATATTTGAGAACTGATCACAAATCTAGTTTTTCAACAGTCTTAAATTTAAATGATTGTTGAACAAGGCAGCTGTTAACCAAGGACTACCTGTATCAAACTTTTTCAGCTAGAGATTGCATTTCATTAAATGCATTAAATTAAATGCATTCCTAGTCATTAGAAGCTTCATGGCATTGACTAAGGGTATAATGCAAGAAGGGAAGAGTTAAACAATGCTAGTGATTTGGAGGGTTGCAATATGCACTAATCCCAGTTTGTTTTTCCATTTAAACTCAATGTTTGGAACCATCATTCTAGTGAGCCACTGAAAAGGGGATTTGGGGCTGCAAGCTACTCAGTTCAGGTAGACATTGTCCAAAGTTTCATACATGATTGTCCCACAGTCCAACCTTGAGATTCCAAAGTAGACCTACAACCTAGCTCCACCATCTGTCAGAGAAAAGTGGTTTAAAGAAGTTGTGCTAGCCATGTCAGAATCAGTTTCTTTTTCACCAGCAGCATCCTCGGCCTCTAGGTCCACCTGTCATTCCTGCCCATCACTATTTTAAGGAACTGGCCCTAATTTAAGTTTCAATCACATGAAGATAAGTTTGGACACTATTGTAAAAGAAGAGTCACCACCAATGTTTCCCTGAGGAATAAAACCATTTCTCTTAATGGAGGCTGTGTAAATTGTTGACTTGATTTAGATCAATCCAATTTGAAAAACTGAATTGATTCATTTTTGTGAAGTGATTTGGGATAAAGAGTTTCTGTGCATGTGTCTGATTCAATGCAATCTGAGTCATCAGTCTGGTTTGAAAAGTTGATCCAATTGTCTTTGACTGAATATCCAGGCTGAAGCTTTATTCGAATTTAATACCCATGAACTGAATGCTACTTCATATGATAATCTTATTTTTCAGAGTCATAATAACTGTAATTAATAGTTCCTTAAAACAGTGACACCTTTTTTTTCAGTCTTATGTTGAAGGGATTCAAACCCAGGGATGTCCTAAGTAACTCGAATGCTTTGCACCACAAGATAGGTGACAAATACATTTGATGATAGATAGATAGAATGATAGGTACATAGGTAGGTTCAGTAGACAGACAGACAGATCCAAAACAGTTTTGAAATCTGCATATCCCTACCCTTCAAATAAGTCCAGCTTGGGTACTTTTATGGATTCTTGCTTGTCACATAGGGTATTGGCAGCTTTCTTCTCCTTCTCACTGATTAGTCCTATGGTGTGAATGAGTAGACAAAACATGATCTTAAACAAAGGGAAACAATATACAGATAGTTCTCGATTTATAACAGTTCATTTAGTGATTGGTTGAAGTTACAATAGCATTGAAAAAAAATGACTTATGACCGTTTTTCATACTTATGACCATTGTAGCATCCCCATTGTCATGTGATCAATACAAGACTACCTGAAATAGGGACAGATTAATTCTTGGAATTATAGCCTTTATGACCTAATGAAGGTTGTCTATAAAAATGTATTCACACCTTCATAGTGACTGATAACAATCTAAGTCACGGGTGTCAAACTCAATCGCATCACATGATGTATTGTGACTTTTTTTGCCTTTGTGGAGCTAGAGTGGGCATGGCCTGTGCGTGATGCAACCACCAGTTTGACAGGCCTGATCTAAGTGATGAAAAATAAGATTCGGTAAAAGGTGCAATAAAAAAGAACTTGGAGAAGATAATTACCCATTCCATGGAATGGACTCCAATAACTTCATGTTGTTAACATATGTTTTGGCTTCAATACCCATAAATGGATGTTCAGAGAATTGTAATTTCCAGCAGGCAAAAGGTTGGGAGAAGACTGGGAGAGTTTGCAACAGAAAACTTCTAACATTCTTTTTATACCTTTTACACCCCTGTATACTTTTCTGTTCAGATCATGTTAGTCATTAAGCATACTAGGGCTAAAAAAAATGTTACTTCCAATGATTATTGGACAGGACAAGCAAATATAATTGTAGGTGGACATCTTGATGATTTTAAGGATGAATCAGAAGGTTAATTGGGGAAAGAAAAGGTTGGGATTCAAGAAAGAAAGGCAGAATACATTTTTGAAATTTATTTATGTCAGATGTAAATGCCTTATTCTCCAATGTGTAAATAATGTATATATGGAACATCAGAGGTTAACTTATTCTTTGGACTTTAATGTATTCATAACTTACCACTCCCATTCCTAGCTCCACCCCTTGTATATATAAGGAGCCACCCTCACCATTCTCGTCGCTTCTACCTTGAATATTCAGTGAATATAGAATGCCTATCATAATTAAAAAGAAATATATTTAAAGCTTTAACTTCTATTATCTTTATTGAGTCTGATCCTGAAAATATTGCAACAAGCTGGTAGCAGAGGATGGTTAATTGACTCAATAAGTAATTAAAAATGTCCAAGAAAAATAGGCCCAACACCAGGGCCTACAGCAAAGAAATAGAAACTGATCAAGAGATGATCAACGAATCCACCAATGCGATTTCGAGAGAATCCGAAGAATACACCACTGAAGAAGAAGAACTAATGAGTGAAAATAATGACCAGAAAGAAATCGAAATAGAAAATAACGAACTCAGGTCAGAGATATTAAAGATACTAAAAAGCCAAAAGGATGATGAAAGTCTCATCGCGGACCTCCAGGAGATGCTGAAGAACAGCGGAGCAGCGAGAGAAAAAAACGTCATTAAAGAAAAACCCAAAGATCAAAAAATCGTAAGTGAGATGACTACTGAGAAAATAGTTGTTAAAAAGAAAAGATGTGATCCCGCGCGAAATTTTGAATGGCAGCCATCTTGGTTTCAACGAACTTTAAAAGAGAATGGAGCAGAACCAATCAAAACGCTCAGTTCAAAATTTCTGGCGCGAAAAACACTATCAGACGAAGAAAGTGAGAAAGAAGTCTCAAACTCTTCAGATGATCCAAAATCAGAAAGTGAAGACGATTTAACAAAATCTCAAGTAAAATCAGCAATGAAAACGCTTTTTGCTGCTTTTGGGCCAAGACTGAAAATTACCAAGACATCTACGAAGAAGCAAGAAATCAAACCGGCGACTCAAGACCTGCACGCTCCCATCCTGACTTCGAAAGCGACGACGCCCGAGCCCAGAGAGCCATGCCGATTTCGCCCTACACCACAGACAAAATCGAATACCAACGCACACAAAAAGAAGAAAAGAACCGTCACCACCACCAGAACCCCAAAAACCGAGCCAGAGACCGACTCATCTGAGGAGGAGCGGATCGAGAGAGCTGAAAGGGAGAGAACCTTCCACGACGCCACCAAAGAAGAAATGAACAACGCGCATGTGCGAAACTACGTAGACGACCCAGAAGGACTTGAACTGGCCAGAGAACCGCGCAGACTCATTGCAAGCATCCCAATGCCGTTCTGTAATTTCCTGCACTTGAGAGATCACGGACTGCCCCAGGTTGTAAGTAATGGACAGAATAATGTAGGTAACTTACCCAGTGACTTCCCAAAACTTAGAATTGATGGCATTAATTTACAAGAGTGGTATCAACAGCTTCAGGTTATTTTCATGAAAGAAAATTTACTATTCTTTATAACTAGCCCTCCAAGAAGACCTTGGACTTTAAAAATAGATTGTTTACATCATAGAGCATTTTTCATAATAATATCTAGCGTGTCTCCTGCAATGTATCATAGCATCAAACCAAACCTAACTGTATCAGAAATAATTCAATGCATGTTTAATCTATTTCACAGCGATAGCGTAGCTACAACCACAAGAATGTCTAAGGATTTCTTTTCCTCTAGAGTAAAACCAGGGGTTTCTATAAGTGAGCATTTGATAAATCTAAACAAAATAAGAGCTGAGCTACAATTGAGGGGGGAAGTGATTTCAGATCAAACAATGAAAAGTGTTATTATCAATTCACTTGATCCATCATGGGATAGCTTTATGTCACACTTAGATACCATTAATTTGGGATATTTATCCATAGAAAGTCTATCTAACAAATTGATAGCAGAAGACAATTCAAGAAAAAATCGATCCAGTAACCAAACAGACCACAAACCCTTTAGAAAAGTAGTCTTTCAAGATAAACATAATGAGGCCTTTAGATGCTACAATTGTGGATCCAGGGAACATAGTAGAAGAGACTGCCCCAAAGTCTCAAGAGAGAGACATAGACCAGAATATAGGAGCAAATATAATTACAGACAATCTTCCACAGATAGACACAAATATAGAAGCCCACCAAATTACAAAGAAGGTAGAGGGGGTAGAGAAAATTCAAAAGAGAGGAAATCTGGGTCACTGAATGGGCTAAATAAACAAGACAGCAACAGAACACAGCAGGATGAGAATAACAATTGGCTTATTGATTCTGGTGCAACAAATCACACCACCAACAACAAAAGTATATTATCTTCATTTATAGAAGATAAGTTTGTGATAAAGGTAGCTAATCAAGAAAAGGTTCAAGTACTAGGCAAAGGAAATGTGACCTTGCCTGGTCTAGGGAAAATAGAGGGGGTATTATTAATCCCAGAAATACCTCACAACATACTAAGTGCCATAAAATTAAGCAGAGAATCTGATATCAATATAGTTTTCTCAAAGGGGAAAGCAACTATAGAAAAGAACAAAACAAATGTAGGTACTGTAATGATAAAAGGAGGTCTACCCTATCTGATAACTAAAGAAAGATGTTTACATAACATTGATTCAAATATGGAAGATTGTATTGAAGCAGATGATGAAAATGTCAGTAACAGTGACAATGATGAGTGTAGAATAGCTCATGATCACAAAAACACATACAAGGAAAAGAAACCAAAAATAGGTAAACCAATTCATGATGAGTGTGCCCACATCTTACACAGGAAGTTAGGACATGCAAGCTTTCCTGTAGTACAAAAAATGACTGAACACGCAGAAGGTGTCAAAATAAAAAATTGTGAAAATTATTTGGAATGCTCAGTATGTAAGTCCACCAAACTAAAAACCAGTCCCAGACCAAAAAAATCTAACAGATCAACTAACAATATTTTTGATTTGGTACATATGGACTTAGTTGGTCCATTAAGTCCCTCAATTACCTATAGAAAACGTTACTTCCTAACAATAGTGGATGACTACAGCCGATATGGTTTTGTTTACACATTAAAGCACAAAGATGAAACATTTCAGAAATTCAAGGAATTCTACAAACGTATAGAAACACAACATAATATCAGAATAAAGCAAATTATGACAGATAGGGGATGTGAGTTCATGTCTAAAGAATTCTCCCAATGGTTAAAGGATAGAGGAATGTTACATTTCACGTCCAATCCTTTTTCTGCATTTCAAAATGGAGTTGCAGAGAGGAAAAATTCCACACTACAAACCATGATTAGGTGCACATTAGAGGATGCTGGTTTAGGCAAACAATTTTGGTCAGAGGCATTACATTATTCGAATTACACTCAAAATAGAACCTGGTCCAGTATTGTGAATAAGACACCATATGAGGTGATGTACAATAGAAAACCCAAATTATCACACATGCACATATTTGGAGTCACTGCAGACGTACACATACCTAACCAATTGAGGAGAAAGGGAGAAAACGTATCCAGGAGATTAAGATTCATGGGATACGAAACTGGAACCAAAGGGTACAGATTTATTGATAGTAATAACAAATTTATAGTATCCAGAACAGCTGTGTTCCATGAACAGGCCAATTGGTCAAAATTGCACCTTAATGAAATATTTCCTAATAAATGTAAAGATACGATATCTTGCGAGGAAGGAACAACAGAAAATCAAAATATTAACAAAAGTAAGAACAAAACCAAAACTTGGACTAATAGTCAACATAAAATAAAGACAGACACATTAACAAAAAAGGAAGCTAGATATTTGCATGATAACCATAGCAAGCCTGAAAGAACTATTAGAAACAATAGAAACCAAATACCAAATAAATACAAAGATTACATAATGCATATGAATGGAGAACAAATAACACCTAATACATATGAAGAAGTATTGAAACTTCCACATGAAGAAAGAGAAAAATGGGAACTAGCTATGGAAAAAGAGATGGAAAGTTTACAAGGATTAAATGTATTCACACCTGCGATCGCACCTAAGGATAAAACAATTATAGGTACCAGGTGGATTTATAAAATTAAGAACTTAGAAGGAGGCAATACCTTATACAAGGCTAGACTAGTTGCACAAGGCTATGCACAAAAATATCCAGAAGACTATACTGATACATATTCACCCACAGTGAGAACAGAGAGTGTCAAAACAGCCCTTGTAGTAGCATCTGCACTCAATCTGGACGTATTCCAATATGACATACAGACCGCATACTTACATGCAAAATTAGATAAGGAAATATATGTAAGAGCACCACACAGTCAATACACTAATAAGAACGAAATTTGGTTATTAAATAAGAGTCTGTACGGATTAAAGCAATCCGGCAAAAGATGGTACGATTGCTTGGTAAAAGTACTTAAGACCATGGATTTCAACGCCACCACTGCTGATAACTGTTTCTTTGTAAAAAAGAGTAATGATCATATTGAATTTGTATTAATTTACGTGGACGATATTTTATACATTGGAAAGCATAAAGAGAGCAGGGAAATCTTTGTAAATAAGTTAAATGAACACTTCTCACTGAAATCTCTGGGTAAAGTGAATAAATACCTTGGTGTGCAAATTAACAAAACTAAAAGGGGATTCAAACTTACACAGAAAGATAAAATCATCGAACTCCTAAACAAATGTAACTTAAATAATGCTAAAACCTGTGACACCCCTATGCAAACTGATTTTCTTAGAAACACTGATGAATCTTCCCCTGAGTTTAAAGACAACACATTTTACAGATCAGTTATAGGTTCACTCCTTTATATATCTAATTGGACTAGGCCAGATATTGCATTACCTCTCAATCTATTGTCAAGATATGTTAGTAAACCAACCTTGTATCATTGGGAAGCTGTCAAAAGAATTCTAAGATATCTGAAGGGTACATTAGATTTTTGTTTAATGTTGGAACCCAATAATGACAGAGAACCAAAAATTACTTGTTATGCTGATGCAGATTGGGCTGGTGATACATCATGCAGAAAGAGTACTTCTGGTTATGTTTTTCTATTGAATGATTGTCCAGTTTACTGGTATACTGGTAAACAAGAACTAGTAGCCACTTCTACTACAGAAGCGGAATATGTTTGTTTGTCCAAAGCTGCAAATAACCTTGTATGGTTCAATGATCTGATCACTGATGTTTGGAAGAAACCCACCTTACCATTTATTATGCATGAAGACAATAAAGCGGCCATTGAAATATCCAGATCCGATGCAATTGGACAAAGGTCCAGGCATATTGATATAAAGTTTAAGCATGTGAGACAACTGTCTCAAGACGGATTCATTAAAGCAATACATTGCGATACTTCTGAACAATTAGCTGACATATTAACAAAACCCTTACCTTCTAAACAACACAAATATTTAACTTCTAAATTATATGTATTATATTGTCCTGAATCAGAATGTAATTGGTGTTGTGTAACGAACCGGCATTTAGAGGGGGATTTGTCAGATGTAAATGCCTTATTCTCCAATGTGTAAATAATGTATATATGGAACATCAGAGGTTAACTTATTCTTTGGACTTTAATGTATTCATAACTTACCACTCCCATTCCTAGCTCCACCCCTTGTATATATAAGGAGCCACCCTCACCATTCTCGTCGCTTCTACCTTGAATATTCAGTGAATATAGAATGCCTATCATAATTAAAAAGAAATATATTTAAAGCTTTAACTTCTATTATCTTTATTGAGTCTGATCCTGAAAATATTGCAACAATTTATTTATTCAATTTGTATGCCGCCCCTCTCAGAAGACTCAGGGCGGCTTACAATGCATTTAAAATCATTATAAAAAACATTAAAAATTAAAAACATTAAAACTCATTCACACCATTCATGGCCGGATCTCGCCAGATCTCAAGAGCAAGATCAACGGCCCCAGGCCTGCCGGAAAAGCCAGATCTTCACTGCTTTTCAGAAGGCCAATAAGGTGGGATGGTCCGGACCTCAGGAGGTAACTGGTTTCAGAGAGCCGGGGCAGCCACAGAGAAGGTCCTCCCCCGCGGGCCTGCCAGCCGGCATTGTTTAGCTGATGGGACCCAGAGGAGACCAACTCTGTGGGATCTTACTGGTCGTTGGGAGTTATGCGGTAGACATTTTTTTTGTTGTTGTTGTTGCTTCTGCTCATATTGCAATTTGGCACCACAACTTAATTTTGCAAACAGTCTCCATGATATAAGGCCTTTAAACATATTGTCACTTGGCTACATTTATTATATGGAATTAGTTTCCAGTTGCTTGGAAGGATAGATTCTAGAAGCATCAAATAATTCATCCTGATCTCTATTTTTATGTCCTGCTTGATTTTAATAGCCTGGAATGTTGCAGGTGAAGATCAAGGAGAGCATTAGCAGGCTTGAGAAGAAGGAGGAAGATGAGTTGAGGTGCAGCTGAATTTAACAGAGTGAAATGAGATGGAGTGAGCTTGCATAATGCATCTTGCCATTACTGGCTCCAGCTACTACCATTCATCTCTCTTCCTTCACAATGTAATATGCAAGCTTTGCGCTTACGAGTAATGAAACGTAGGCAATTATCTTTCCCTATGGCACCGTTAGTCAGAGTCTATTCTGCTTCTGAAATGTTTACCTCCAACCAAACTGTGCATTAAGTACAGCCTGTTCCATCTTTCCTTTTTACACTACATCACTAAATGAGATTACGTGGCAATAGGTTCCTTTGATACCAAGAATTTACTGCCACATAATCTTCTTAGGGTCAAGTAAGATTTGTTGAAACATTTGGTTTTCAAATAGAAAAGATGTCTGAAGAGACTGTTGCTGTGCTTCTGTCTTGCAATTGGGCCTATAGTCCTTTGAACCAGATCAATAATTCCATTGTGTCATTTTAAAATTTTTATTTATTTTGCTGGATTTGTTGACTATTGCAAGTAGCCTATAACTATATAATGTATATATCTTAAATTTGCCTTGCTTTTGCAATGACATATGTGTACTTTGTGTAAATCACAGCAAATTATTTCAGAAATAAACTGAGTATGACTGACTACTTCCAAGCCAATTTTTATTCAGTCACTTTCCAGAATTGATTGATGTAAGCTAATGGGATAATATTACTTCGCTGAATTTCATAGAGAATATTAAAGAAGCTACAACCTTGAAAATACCTAGTAGTGATGAAAAAATACAAGCCAAGCTGAAGCACTTGGGTTGAAGCCTAGCAATAGATACCAATTTGAATGGCTTTAAAAGAGCTTATACAGACTGAGGGGGAATAAAACTGTTGGTGGCTACTAGTCCTGAAGAATATTCAACAGTAATGTTTTTGGGAACAGAAGTGGAACAGCTCTATTGGCACCCAAGCCAATTTATCTTATTTTAGGCATCTGGTTGGCACTGTAGAATCAGTATGCTAATTAGTTGGATTGGGGTTGGCAATATGGTACCCCAAAGTGCTGGAACATCTGGACATTATTTTTGATGCCTATCACATTCATTCCCTCACCGACATTTTAAAAAGATAGTTTAATCAAAAGTGAAATAGGTAAATGTCCTTTGGCAATGTAAAGAATTGTTTCTGGTATCATAATTTATTAACACACATGCTATTTCTGAGATGATAGAAATCAATCTGGGTTAATAGTTAATCTGATAAATTGACATTTTGTAACAGAACATTTCAACCACGGCAGCCATTTTGTGAAGAGAATTGTCACATTCCCTCATAATTCTAAAAGACTGTCTATCCCTGAGTAAACGAATGGATCAATCTAACATCACTTTTCTTATTTTCTTCTGTGACGGAGTTGGTTTTATAACAGTATCTTATAACAGTAACAGAGTTGGAAGGCACCTTGGAGGTCATCTAGTCCAACCCCCTGCTCACGCAGGAGACCCATACTAGGGATTTAAACCACCGAACTGCCGACCTTTCTGATCAACAAGGTCAGTGTCTTAGCCACTGAGCCACCTAGTCAGGTCCACCATTCTTTTTTACTTCCTTTTCTTAATATGCAGATGCAGTTGGCTAAAATGATTACATCCTTTCTCTTTCCTACAGAAGAACATGGGTTCTCTACCATCCTGAATCTTCTGCAGACTTGAGCCAAATACATTCAAACAAAACTTTATTCATCCAGTTTGCCAGAAGACCTTGGGGATCAGGAGTTGCTGAAAGTTTGTTTATATTTTCATTACTAGAAGTACAGCTGGCAGAGGAGATTGCAGTTTAGGTTGCCTCAGAGGAAAGAACATCACATTTTCGGCTGAAGAATAAATAGCTTTAAAATTGTCTGAAAAGAAAATTTGAATGAAACCCCACTGACCCACTCCCCCACCTGTTCTCCAAGCTTCTTAAAACCCAATAATTAGCAGGCATGAGCAGTAGGGAATATTTCAGGAGATCTATCCATATGCAAAGCTCTTTGGATTAGAAACCCTCATGTCCAATGATGCCAAAATGTCTGTACAATCTCTGGCAGTCAGAAAACAGGTTTAACAAAACTGGTTTGATGTCTCTAACCACAGTAGCAAAGTCTTGCTTTTAAAAAAGACTAGAGCAAATTGATTTTCTGGTTCAGAAATCCTGAGCATAAGGGTCAGGGTGTTATGAGCTACTTTGTCTCACAGTGTAAAGGGTACCTTGAAAGATATGTCACTATGCACATCGTTATGTCTGACAAACATAGGGATGTACTGTAAATGGCTGCCTGAACCATCCAGGAATGCTGCAGGAATTGAAGGAGCATAGAAAACATTTTCAAACTCACAATTCTTTCCCTCCCATGATTCCTTGAATCCCCTATATACTTTTTCTTCTTTCCCATCCTTTCTGCATTTCATCACTCTCCCTTTGCTTGTTCTGCTATCTACGTCCATGTTTGCTACTACCGTGTTTCCCTGAAAATAAGATCCTGTCTTATATTTTTTTAAACTCCGAAATAAGTGCTTGCCCTTATTTTTGGGGAGGTCTTATTATTTCGGGGTACGTGGAGCAAGTTGGGGCTCCTCTTGCCATCTTACTTGATTTCCAGCTCTGCATTTAAATATTTTCGGGGAGGGCTTATTTTTGGGGGGAGCCTTATTTTAGCCCATGCGCTCAAAAGCCCAATTGGGCTTATTATCAGGGAATGCCTTATTTTCGGGAAAACAGGGTAGATAGAAGCCACTCTTTTAGAAAAAGTTGGACAAGCTGGATTTTCATCTCATAAATTAATTCCTTAGAGAGCCTCTGGATGCACAAGGGACTGATCAGAAGCCCTCTGGAGCAATTTAAATTTCATCCACAGGATACTTGGCCCTTTCTAAACAAGTTTCAAAAGATGATTAAACCCAGGAAGATAGGGATAAAAAACATAACAGAGAACAAGTACTTCAAAATAATGCTATGCTGAATTCTATGCCTTGCAGTTTCTCAAATGTTTTCTCTCCCTAAGAAAGAGTCTTCTGCTCATTTGTTTTATTCTCAGGGTATCTGAGAATTTTTGAGTTTGTTTTATTATCAAAGGTTTGGGGAGGAAATGCTCTGATGTTATGGTTGTCTATGATACATCTTCATAAGTGTCTGGGGTAAGTTAAGAACATTTCAAAGTACCAACATGCATGGTGATATCATAATGTAAAACCCACCCTTACTTATTTATATCTCAACCTTTGACACACACAAATAATGTGAGTTTTGTGTTAGGATACTGTGGCACACAGTTCATCACTTGCCCGCCCTCCCTCCCACAGATTCCTGTGTACGTCTTTCCATCATTTTGAAGCTGCCTCATAAGGTCTTCCTAAGGAATGCAGAATTCTGGAAATATTGTATGATGAAAGATCTTGCTCTCTTTGTGGCTAAGTAAGTGCAATAACTTATGCTCCAGTTATGATCATAGTGTTGAAATTACTTATAAATAATTTAATGTTTTCAAGTTTCAACTTCAAATTTTGTTTGTCAAATTAAATAAGATCTGGAAGGGGGTAAAAGGCAGGAGAACTTTCTCTCCCACTGCACCAGAAATTTTAAAAACCTCTGGGCTATTATTTTGGAGTCCTACTAGAAAATGGAGCCCTGACCTCTCTCTTGTCGTCTGGCTGTAATGTGACAGAAAGAACTGTTCAAGTTAGCATCACAACCACTGACTGTGGTTTGCAAAAGTTGTAGTCAGCTGCTTTTTTCAGTTCTGCTGCCTGAAATAATTGAATTAGACATTTCAGAACCTGTATTGAGGATCTTACACATCCACTGAGATTAAGGCAAACACTGCAAGGAGGGTGGGAATTGCTTTGTAACTGGGATGATTGCAGTCCATATCTGGCCAACTTTGTGACCTGCATCCAGTCAGGATTTTTATTCTACCTATCCCACAAACCAATGTGTTTTCTGGACTTAAAGCACAGACTGCAGTGCCTCAGGGCATAATGTATCTTTTTACTAAAGTCAGGCTCTCTTAAATAGATTTGTATCAAAGCTACACCTGGGAAGCCCTTAAAACAACAGACATTGCATTAATTGCTTTCACAGATGGCAGGAAAGTAATCGGCATTGTAAATACTAGTGAAGATAGAGCTGTAACATTCAAAGGGCGCCTATGAGAAATAATGAAATGAGATTCATCTTTGAAGCTGTTTGAAACCTAATCAATGTGAAAAAGGACCTCAGAATGCAATGATTGCCAAAAGTGACTTTCTGATGAGGGATCCTGAAGAGCAAATTAAATATGACTATGTAAAGCAATACAAAAAGAGAGCAATATGGGCCAGTGGAGTGGCATCCAAGTTATATTTTTACAAAGACAACAAATCATTACTGATAATTGTCACAAAAATTTCCTTCCGCAGACTGTCAGTAGGTGCTGAAAGCTTCCATATAATTTCATAGAGATAAAAGCTTGGTCCTGGCCATACTGAAAGTTCTTTAGTCTAATCAACCCAACAATATTTTACAAACTGTGATTTAAAGAGGAACTAGCTAACCTCGGCATTTTCCAGCTGCCCAGTTTTCCCAACAGTGAGGATCCAAATTACAGACACTGAAATAGAAAAATCACTAAAATAACTTACCTGGAATTCTTTCTGCCCTCTTTGAAAGAAGTTCCACTTTGGGTCACTTGATTAGGAATGAGGAAAGAAAAGTGTATAATATAAAACAATTAGCATTTGTAGCCACTACCCAACTGCCTCTTCTCTAGGAATGAATTGGGATTATTTTTTCTGGCTTTTTTTCTGTCACAGCTCCCAGAATGGATCTGGCACATTTTCAAATTATTTCTTTGTTGGCATCTCTTTCCATACAGAACAGGTTGTGTTATGTTTTGATCACTCTTAATCCTGCTGACTGACAGACTGTCCCAAACCTCTCTACATAATTTCTTTACAACATTCTGTCCATCTGGAAAAAAAAATACAAAACATATGAACTAGTATGGCAGAACAGCATTAGAACTTAAATCTGTCTCCTGATCTGTAACAGAGCTTTGTAGGAATTCAGGAGCAATGGATTGGAGGCAGAAATATTTACAGATGATCAGCCAGGGTTCTAAAGTGCAGCAGAACCAATCAGCCAGTGGCCCAGAGAGTGGAATTGGCCCTCAAAACAATTATGATTAATTTTTGATTGATTGATCATTGGGGGATTAATGTTTCCCCATGGTTTATTTTTTTCCTTTATTTTTTATTATATTTATTTGCCTCCCATCTCACCACAAGTAGTCTCTGGGAGGCTTAAAAAGTTAAAAGCAATACGTACATACAATAAAATTATAAATTATGATAAAAAGATAGGAAGGGAACAAGGTGTACAGGGGATGATGGGATCTGCTATTAATCCATCAACCACCTCCAGGATGACATTCCCCCACTGGGTCCCGAAGCCAATTGGCAGAATTAAGCCTTCAGGACCATACAAAAGGTCAGGTGGGTGGGAGTACTTCTCACTTCAGGGGGCAAGTTGTTCCAAAGGGCAGGAGCCATGGCAGAGAAGGCTCTTCTCATGGACTCCACCAGTCCATGAAATTCCTTGACTAATGGGATCTGCAGTATGCCTCCTGTGCCAGTGTGGGTGGGTTGGGATTTTCCCATTGGGATGAGACAATTCCTGAGGTAACCTAGACCCATGCCATGCAGGGCTTTATGGGTAATAACACTTTGAATTGCTACTAGAAGCAAACCAGCAGCCAGTACAACTCATGAAACTTCAGTAAGGCTTTCTAGGAGCCTTAAAGGCTGCCCACACCACCACACTCTTCACCAGTTATAGCTTCCAAATGCTGTCAAGGATAGCTCCATATAGAGCACATTATTTTACTTTGAAAATCAGGGAAAATAGTAATATTTATGCATGTATTCTACATTGCAATTACAAAATTAAAATCAGTCAACAATGCTCATCGTCCTCCTAGACAGGTGTCGTGAAACTTTTTATGGATTCCAGCTCTATACTTGTCTGGGTATTATGAAGGCCAAACCCCAGGATATCTGAAGAAGATTTACTTATCTAAGACCATTAATTAAAAACAAAACATGCAGGTTCTAGAATACTCTGGTGCCTGAGTGGTTCAAGGATTAAAAAGAATTTTCATCTAAAGTGGAAATAAACTTAACTATTTTCTTCTCCTAGTTCCATGAAATAGCAACACCAACATTTCTCTATAATTTCTGTACCATGCATTATTCAGAAGACTTAGGTAGCACATCTGGTTGCTTTATAAGGCTTTTATTTTTTAAAAAAAGGCAGAAAAATCCTTCGTTTAAAAAAAAATATTCATTTTTTTTCTTTCACCCAACAAATTAGTGTGTGTGTATGTGTACACACACACACACACACATGCACACACTTGGCTAAACTGGAAGTTGAATTCCACACCACTCTTATGTTTTGATTTTTGAACTGCTCTCTGAAAAACACAGTGCCTACCTGGAAAGATAGAAATAGACAATTCCTGTGATAGGAAAATGAGAGAAAAAAATAAGTTCTGGGATGTGGAGAATGAGAAGTGTTATAAGAGAAGCTATAAAATTCGACCACTTCTGATCTTCATAATCAAAATGTTCTGCATTGATGTGTGAAATGGCCTGTGGTGCTCTGGCCTATTGGAAAGGAAACAAGTAGATTTCTTTGAATGACAGTTTATTTTGCTATTGACCACTGAAGCATCCCCTAAACAAGGAGCAAGATGATAGCTTGTATTTGTTGAGTGTCAGTTAGAATAGAGCTGGAGTTTTCCACAATAGCCCTTGATGTTTGAAATACACTGTTGATGAACAAAAAGAGAGTTCACAAAAGAGCTCAAAGAACGCCGAAAGGAACAGGGAGTACTAACTGATGAGAGGAAAAAAATAAGAGCATCCTTAGCTCAGCTGAAGAGCAATGACAAAATGATTAGCAGATCATCTCCTGAAAGCATCTGAAGGATAAAGAGGAGAAGAAAGAAGCAGTGGAAGTTGAGGATTGGTTCAAGCCACTCAAATGAAGACTAATGATCTTATACTGAGCAGAAGAAAGGCTGAATATGAGAGAGGGTTGGCTGGCTTTTGTCTGTGAGATTGATTAAATTGTGGAGCAATTTCCCAAGAAGAAGGGGCGGGAGGGCTTGGATGAATTATTAAGATAAGCAGTAAAAAGGAGAGGACAGCCATAAACCATTCACCACTTGAGGACTTAACATTTGTATTAGTAGCAGAGAAGTTTTTAGATGCTGGGCAAAATCCAGCAGGAACTTTCGTACAATATTCATTCCACTGGAATTTGTTGCAGAAATTTTCTTGCGGGCCCGGTTATTAGCGCACATTTAAAAGAACCCACTGAGCCCCATAGCTATATATGTACTGGGAACATACTTGGCACATAGCAATTCTGCTCCCATCTTTAAATGACCTGATGAAAAGCTGCCATGGACTGCCCTATGATTACCAATCTGAGCATATCTAATTGCAAGCAAATATTGTTATAAAGGTATATCACTTCCAGTATAGTAATTTGTATGTGTGGGTGCCATCATCAGATATTGGAGGTATCACCTATTTGAAAAGTGGTGTTGTTTAGTTGCTAAGTCATATCTAACTCTCTGTGACTCCATGAACCATAACATGCCAGGCCCCCGTCCTCCACTGGCTCCCAGAATTTGCCCAAATTCATGTTCATTGAGTTGATGACACTATCTAACCTCTTCCTCTACTGTCCCCTTCTCCTTTGCTTTCAATCTTTCCCAACAACTGAAATGTATAATGCCGTGATGATGAACCTATGACACGTGTGCCCAAAGTGGCACATGGAGCCATGTTGCCTGGCACGTGCAGCATTGCCCATCCCTCTTCTGGGTTTCTGGCACGCATGTACACACGATGATCAGCTGGCCTTTGTGCGTGTGGCAGTGCCAGAAACCGGAAGAGCTGGTCTCCCGTTTTCAGGCGTCAGCTGGTCGGCATGTGTGCATGCACGGCAGTAGCCAGAAGATTTGCTTGACGGTGCCATGCGCACACAGGAAACCGAAAGTACCCTATCCGGCATGCACATGCCCCCTGGGCAGCTCCTCTTCCTGGTCACGGCCCTGACAATCAGTGCTCCATTTTCGGCACTTGGTGCCATACACACGCACGCTCCCTTTTCGGCACTCAGTGCCGAAAAGGCTCGCCATCACTGGTATAATGTAATAATCAACATGTTTAGAGCAACAAGTGCAAAATTCAGCATTCTGAAAATTTCCATTCCATTTCTATCCATTCTAAGAAGCAAGCTGATGGACCGTAGTACTGCAGTTACAAGCTTGAAAGCCCTCCTCATGTGCTTCCTTGTCTCTTCCACCTTGTTAGGAGAAACCGAATCAACTCATCAAAATAAGCAACTATGCTTAATTCACATAATTAAAATTGCAGGATCTGCATTTTGCTTGTTTGTTACCTTGTTTCCTGCAAAGAAAAAAAAAAGCACAGGCAAATGCAGTTCCTACAGAGACTGTGAAGGACCTCCTGCGATTGGAAACTCTGCTGGGTGTTTCCATTGCATTTAATGTCCTGCTGTGCTTAACATTGTTCCTGAAGCTGTACATAGAAGAGAAGCCCACAGGCAAAGCAGAGGAGGGGAGATGTTTCTCTTTCATACATTATTTTCAATGCACAGTACTATAATGAATCAGAATGCTTATTCTTCACAGATGCATTTAATTCTATCACCATTTTTTCCCCCAGCTAAGAATGCTTACTGTTAAGAAATGCCAAAACTGAAAAAAACCACTTTCCTGTTTAACTGACCTTTTTTAAGCCACTCAGGGTGTACTCTAATAAAAGCCAGAAGAAATACCTTGGGGACGGGGGGACTACTAAGGTTTTATTGTTTCGTCTTCCAAGAAACAATGCACGGTACTTCCTTATTTTTCTGCCATGAGAATTGTCAGCAAATCCAAACATATAATTGGCATATGCAGAACAGTGTGTGTGTGTGTGTGTGTGTGTGTATGCTTATCGAGCCACAGGCTAGATAAATCTGATAAACAAAATATGAGATTTAAAAAGGAAGGTGGAGAAAGCTACTTCAGAAGAAACCCTCCCTAGTTTTCAGAATAGAAGTACATATGGGACAGAAGGGGTATTGTCACACTTGCAAGATATTGTCAATGTAACCTTACAGTAAGGATAGAGTTAGTACTCAGTTAGTATCAGAATATTTCATCTGACTGGGAATCTTAAAATAGCTAAAATTTATGGGGTGCTTTCTGCATTTATTAGGAGTTTGGCATAGCCTCTGAGCCGCCTTACTCACCTCCCCATACATACCCACAACCTTCTTCCTATTCTGTATTCATGTGACATCCTACTGTTTTCTCAATCTTCCAGCTTTCCTTTCTCCGTATCCTCCGTATCTCTACTCTTTGCCATTTTTGTCTTCACCTCCTTTCCTCTGCCTTGCTGTCATACCATTTCCTAGATTTGTCTCCCCAACTGCCCAGCCACTTTCTTATCACTCTCCCCAGAGAGTTGCAGAAGATAATCAGCAACAAAGGCAGGGTGCAGGATGAGTATAGTTAAAAACATAAATGTGTATATTGATGTTAACAAGGTAACATTACCATGTTAGTGAGTAGAAGTGTGAATATTTATGTGAAATGATTTAATTTTGACTGGAGAGACCCAGGTTGAATCTCTACTTGACCACGGAAGTCACTATCTCGTTGTGGGGATAATATGAGGGAAGAAACTCCACCCCACTTCCTTTAGTTGTCAGAAAAAGGACAACATAAGAAAGCAAAATTACTTTCTCATCCATTCTTTATAGAAAGATCAGATATGGCTGGAGTGGGGAATGTAAATTGTAGGCTATTAATTGTAGGTAACTAGATAGAGCAATAATAGTCAGAACTTTAGCTATAGAACACACAAGAACCCCCAAATCCCAAAGGTGATATTCTGCTGGTTCAAAATGAACACTAATTTCCTGAGCCTTGTGTCCAACTTTCACTTCTTTCAAAGCTCACTTTGCATTCCGTGCACGAATAAAGAAATGGAAAACCTCAGCAGGGGCAGAGATTAAGGGAAAGATTTCTGCTGATGTTTTGTGGTAGCAATTACTACATAACTCCATTTACCCTTTAATAAAGCAGCATATTAGCCCTAAGCAGATTAAAAAGAGGACAAGAGACGGCTGAGGTGAGAGGCTTGTATAAAGTTCCTTCATTTCTAGTATTTTAAAAAATGAACATCTCCTAGGCTCTGTAATAGGCATAGCTTGATTTTAAAAAATGTTAAATGATCCTTCTCAGTCGCTAGTTCCTCATTAGTCGCTGTCTTAGTCGCTAGTTCCTCATTACCTCCACAAACCATTGATTCCTTGCTATGACCAACAAAAATACTGACATAACAGTGGAATCTAAGTTGGGGAGGAAATATTTGAAATAGAAATGCAAACACCCACAACAATCAGTAAAAGACCCTATATCTAGGCTGTCCATGTGGCTGTGGGTAAAGTAAGTTCATTCTACATTCCACCTACCTGGGTTTGATCATAGCCATATTTAAACGAATGATTCAATTCTTATTTCCTAATCTGGGCTTCTCCAGATAAGAAGGATCAAATTCCCATAATTCCTTCCATGGCCATTGAACATTCTGTTTGATGTGCTAAATGTTGTAATACTGGGAGAAATTATTATTATTATTATTATTATTATTATTATTATTATTTAATAATTTATTTATTTTGCCTTTATCGTTGTATAAATAACTAAGGTGGGAAGCATGCCTAAATGCTCCTTCCTCCTCCCATATTCTCCATAACAACAAGCCTGTGAGGTGAGCTGAATTGAGAGAGAATGACTGGCCAAAGTCATGCAGCTGGCTTTCATGCCTGAGCTGGGTCTAGATCTCACAGTCTCCTACCTTCTAACTAGGTGCCTTAGCCATTAGAAAGAGACATATATGAAAGAATGTAAAGAAAAGGATAACATGGAATACTACTGGAAAATTGACCAAGATTTGGTTTTCTTAGAAGGAGGTCACTGAAAACTACTTAATTTTATATAGCAAATATAGTGCAATAGTTAAGGTATTGGACTGGTACATGGGATACCTGGGTCCATCCTTCACAGTGGAAGCTCACAGGGTGACTTGTACCAGCCACAAACTCTTACCCCAATCTACCTCGCAGGTTTGTTACTTTGGGGGGAAATAGGAAGAAATACAATACACATACTGTCTTGAACTCCTGCATAAAAACAACAGGACATAAGCAAAAGACTGAATGAAGTGATCATTAGTTTAGATCTACTCAGATTTCAGATCTGAAAAGAGCAAGATTCAGTCTGAATCTGGTCCAGGATTGAAAGAAAAACATTTTCAATTTGAACTGATTTAAGAGTCAACATGCAATTTGATAAATTATTCAAACTATCAATGGGAAGCATCAACATGTCAGCAGCTGCTTCATATTTTTTTGGTCAGGCCGAAATGAAAATAACACATTAGAAAATATTAATCCTGCAAAGTTTCACTTGGATATTTTCACATTTTCAATGCAATATATTTTTTTGAAATATTTCACCTGAATCTTATTTAAAGCAGAGATTAGGGACAGACAGTACTGTAGCTTCCATGTTTTCCAGCAAAGTATCAACAGAGATGTTGTGCTAAATCAAAGCAGAAAATGCCCTACTCCATTTTAAAAATAAACACCATTATCATTCTCTGACCTCTTTTTTTTCTGGCTGGCTAGTTTGTTTCCATAGGTCTTTAGCATTAGATTAGCAACTCCTTGGAATCATATGCTATCAGCTAATTCAACTTCTTCTTCTTCTTCTTCTTCTTTTTATGCAAAATGTCTGTGTGACCATTATTATATATGATAATAACACTTCTAAAAAGGTGTAATATTTCAAAAATCTGTATTCTGTTGTAATGGTCACTTCTAGCTTCATAAGCCATAGAATGTTAAACTAGAAATCACACACAAGTGACTGCATCTTTGTAGCTTTACTTCTAGTAGGGAAATTATGGAAGGACATTGAGCTAAATTTCCTCTGTAAATGCAACTCCCCTCCCCTTTTGATGTTAAA
The DNA here is from genome assembly GCF_059756535.1 of Pantherophis guttatus. Lineage (NCBI taxonomy): Eukaryota > Metazoa > Chordata > Lepidosauria > Squamata > Colubridae > Pantherophis > Pantherophis guttatus. The sequence goes on from NC_142069.1 coordinate 27,545,979, forward strand.
TAGCCAAAGAGGAATGTGATTAAGAATTTTGTCATGGAATCTTCTCAAGCAGGAGGGTCTGGGGGAAAGAGAAAACCTGTTATATACTATGAGAAATTTCTAGGACTAAGGAAAGAATTGATCACATGTAGATACATAGGATTAATAATTAGTCAGACTGTGTTAGAATTTTTTATTAGGAGTATATTAAAAATCATGCCCAGTTATCTGTCCCTATATATTCACTTGCCAATTTACTCTGTCTCTTTATATATTTGCATATATTCACTCATTCATTGAGAATAAACACACACACTTCACACACATACATACTTCTTGAATGATTTTAATATAATAATATTGTTACTTTTAGGACACTTGTCCTTTGATTCATTTACATTTACTCTTTGAAGCCAGTTCTTTTTCTAAGATCAATACCTATTCATGTTCCTCTTCGCTGCCAAGCATCTTGAAATGAAATAAATGCTATTTTTATACAGAAATTTATGGTCATAGCTGTGTCTTGGGAAGTTATAAACAGGTGGTATGCCAGGTGCAAATTAAATCTCAGTGATCAGAATTTTGCTTCCTTTGGCCTTGCTCCTAGTTGTAAGGAGAGAAAAATAATGATGCAGAGACACAAATGAAAAGAATTCCTGCTGCACTCAGTCCTGCCACTATAGCTTGAAAGACCACACATACAACTTACATTGTGCATATTGTCAACAGCAAAACACAAGATGAAACTGGCACGTTCAGTAAAGAAGATACAGTGTATGGAAGGCAAGAAAAGAAGTTTTGTTTTTAAATGTGGAGGGTGAACATGGAAACTGAAAAGACGACTTAAAAATCTGAAGAACTGCAAATAGAATAGACACAAAAACTAACAGAGGCTATACTACAAGTCAGACAAGTAAGTAGAGAAGTAAAGAAAAATAAAAGATAAAAGAAGTGGTGTCGGGAAAAGGTAGTTTATTTAAGAAGAAAACAAGTCCTGATTTTTTTAAAAAGCATCGCAGAATATATCTGAGGTCCATTCTCAATTTTTCCCTTCCTCTCTCTAAACATCCTTAGATGCCTCTCCTGCTGACAAACGTATTGAACTGATATCGGGCTCGACAGCTGTTTAAACAAGTCCTAACAAAAAAAGTGAGTGTGATGGAACAATCTTCCTACAAAACCTCTGATAGGCAGGGTTTGAGTGGTGATAAATTGTGTAGAAGGTATTTATAGTAATATCAGAGATCCCATTACATTAGCCAAGACCCCCATACATATCTTTGTCTGTTTATAGAATGAAAGTTAAAGCCAGACAATCCATTGGCCCTTCAGATCCTCTTGGAACCTCTCTAAATCAATTTTAAAGCATTTGCTTTAATTCGGTTCTAATCTGCAGTTTGAAGGGATGATTTGATCGAATTGAGTGAATCACCATTTGAACAACCCTAATATTAAGCTATATATTTTTTTATTTGCAACTATGCAGGGTGATCATAGTGAAGACACTGCTGAAAGCAACCAAAGCAGCTCCCATAGAAACTGATATATTCTGTTCTCTCTGTGTTTCTCCATTTTTCTCAGGCTAAGTGATAATTAATTGGGCTGTACAAAGCCTTCAAAAGAGGTTATTTGCAACGTGTGGTAGCGCATACAAAATACCTGTTTCTGATTCATTAAAGCAATCACTTTTTGCAAGCTTCACAAGTCTGCTTTGGAAGCTGATGTGAGCTGTCTCCCAATGCATGTTTATACACAGCTACTTTGCTTTACTTTTGTACCATTCACTGTGCATGTACACACATATAGAGAAAATTAGAAACAGTTTCTGAAGCAACTCCATGAGCTTTGCAAATATTTTAACAATAAATGAAATGAAGAATGGAAAATAATAGTGTGAAGGACTTTTTTGGAAAGCTTTGCATAGTCACAATGCTTCAAATGCACATGTATCCCTTGGTCTAGTTTCCATCTAGGATGTTCTTTTCTAAAACAAATGCTGTATAGCATTTGATGACATACTAACTTTTCCAATCACAACTGCACCAGGATTTACTATAATTAGTTCGCAAACCCAGCACACTATTATATAGTCTAAAGCAGTGTTTTGTTTTGTTTTCAGAACTGGCAATCTTAAGATGCATTGCATGGACTTCAACTCCCAGAACCACCCCCATCCCCATCAAAATTCTGGCTGGAGAATTCTGTGAATTGAAGTCTGCACATCTTAAGGTGCCAAATCTGAAAAACACTAATCTAAGGCATCCTTTTAGGGCCAGTTTGGAATATATCCGAGTCTGTAGATGCAGATCTTTGAGTTTAAACTTTTCCATAAGCTGAACAATTCCAAGTATTTTTCACCCTTCTGAGTTTTTTGTACCCATGAAATTTGAGAAAAGATCAGGCCATAGACCATAAAATCTGCCATCTGCATTTTGAAGTGTACAGTCTCTGTGATTAGAAATTTTTTTTTCTAAGTTTGATATCTTTGGTTTTTGCTACTGATTTAAGATGATATTCAGAGTGTCAGGATAACCATCAGAGAAATGCAATACAGGGAAAAATAAACTAGTCATTCAAATAATTCTTGCTTATGGTTTTAGTTATACAATTACATAAAGTTTCCACAATGTTCTCCTTTCTTTTTTTTAAAAAAAACCTACCTTATCAATTTCATTTGTTGTGATTTCAAAAATTCCCTTCTATCTTCATTTAGCAACTAAAATGAATGCAAATACATCTTCTATGTTCCTTGAAGTCTTCATACTGTATCAAAGAGGAGGAAAAGTTTTAAGCAACTCAATGTTGATTTCATATATGTGTTCTTTTCTCTCCTACCACCTCTTATAATAAAGTGCATTTGGATTTGCTCTTTAAAGACTAGGAGTCTCCTTTCAAAAAATCAGCATTTAAATAAGGCTGAGGGGGAAATAGCAATAAAGTAGTTGGACACAGATAATTAATCCAAGGAAAAGTTCAGTATAATATTATCTCAAACAAGCCAATTGATTCCTTGGAGTAATATTAGGATGAAAGTAAACTTTATTTAAATACTGCTGCCACCTCTTAACACTATGCAGAACTCAGCATGGTGCAGAGGTTTGAAGGGAGAAAGGGAGAAAAGAAAGAGACCAGAATTATTTTCTCTTTTTTTCTGATAAAATATGAGAAATGGAACTGATTGGTCAAACAAATGCAAGCAATTTGTAACATAACAAACAATTTGGGGATGAATGATTCCAATGAATGCATTTTAGTTCCAGATTCACTACCTATCATAATAAAATTGCATACAGCTTTACAGGGCAATTTTAAACTCAGAATGGACAGATGAAGTTCCTCTGATCACAAAAAGAAGCCCTATTTGGAAGGCTCCTTGTAACAGTGACCAAAAACAACTAGCCTGCAGCAGTCGTCTCTAATCTGTTAGGATTGCAACATCCAGAATTCTTGGCCATTATATGTTGAAATAAATTGGCCATTATGTGTTGCTAGTAAATTGCATAAAGCAATGCCAAGTATGTGACTATACGTAATGCAGAGAATCTTCATAAAAATATCAGGAGAATTCTAGCTACTGGAGAATAATGTTGCTTATCTTGAAAATGAACACTAACTGGACAAGTCTGAATGAGTCAACTGTTACCCTATTACATGGCAAATGCATCATTCTGAAACTGTTGAGAAAACAGACAGGTTCACTGAGACTGTTAAACTAACTGCTTTTTCCATTAGATGCATGCCCTTCCTGTCTAAAAGCCTCCCAACAGGTGACACAAGGTTTAGTCTTTGGGTAGTATATGCATCTTTGAGTTAGAATGATCCCACCTGCTTGAAAAAAAATGGTGGATGCCATCACTGAGCCAAACATTTCTGGGCAATTTTCATCCAATCTCCAAGCTTCCCTTTTATAGAACTGTTGTTGAGAAAATAATTGGGTTGAAGTTATTGAATTAAGTTTATAGCATGTCCAGAATACAGAGTTCTGCTGATTACCAACAAACTTTCATGGTGTAACTCAAGATACTGGTTGTTACCTATAAAGTTCTTCATAGTAGGCATTCTGGTTATCTGAGGAACCATCTCTCTCCATTATTACTGCTGATCCAGGAAAAAATCAACATACTTGGAATACTTTAAAACAGTGTGTGCTTGTGTGTATGTGTCTATACAAATATATACATATGTATATATACATATTTTCAATTGCTTAACCGCCATCTCCTTCCTTGGTAGCATCCCACTGGAGTTTAACTAACCCAATCCTACTCTGTCCCAAAGGTGCTTTTTTAAGAGGCAACTGGACTTTCTGATTTTTCAGAAAGTTTTCTTTGAAGACATTTTGCTTCTCACCCAAGAAGCTTCTTCAGCTCTGACTGGATGGTGAGGAAATGGAAGGATTTATACTCCTTGCAGACAGCTGATCATTTAATGACAGCATGATTCACTTAACAAATTATACTGTAAGGAGTATAAATCCTTTCATTCCCCCATCCAGTCAGACCTGAAGGAGCTTCTTGAATGAGAAGTGAAATGCCTTTCAAACAAAAACCAGAAAGTTTCTAGTTGCCTCTTGAAAAAAGCATTTTTGGGACCTGGATGACTGAGAATCTCCAAAGGCCAACCCTGCTCTGTTATTGTATTGATGTAGTTTTTAACTCGCATGCTACTCAAACTCATTGTGAACATTGAAAATATTGAGAGCCTTAACACAAGTCCTGCTCTTACCTCTAAAATAAAACTACCAGCCAACCATTTTATGGTGAGAAAAAATTAGGAGCATCCTTATTTCTTTGTTGACATTTAAAGTCTGTTTGAATTTTGCAACCAATAACTGGTGGCCCAAGCCAAAATATTTTTTTCCTTCCCGCAGGCTTTGCTCCCTCCTATTCATACAAGTTGCCCTTGCCTGCACCTCATTCAGTATATCAGCAAATGTGACTTCGTTCAACCACTCAGTATATTTCTCCTTTAGAAAAAGGGAATCATATTTCTCCATGAATCAAGAAAGCATGCTCTTATAATCTGCTTGACATTTCTCCATGTTTCAGATAGAGAACAATCTCTTAACTTTATTGTTGCATGGAGAGTGATGTCAAGGAGCAAAGCTTAATGTGGCATTTGGTAATACTTCAGGTGACATTATCTGATCTACTAGTGTCCCAGATTGAATCTAGTTTCTCAATTTTCTGTAGTCAGTTTCAGCTAATAGATATATATAGTAGATATATAGGACACAGGACAGAGAAGGGGGAAAAAAGCTTACAGGATGCAGGCAGTCCTTGACTTATAACTACAATTTGGATCAGAATTTCTGTTCCTAAACAAGGCACATGTTAAGTGAGTCATGCCCAAGGTTATGACCTTTTTGCTACAGTTGTTCAGTGAATCTTAGCATTTGTCATGCTGTCATTAAATTAATATGGCTTCCTCTATTGACTTTGCTTGTTGGAAAGTTCCAAATGGCAGTCACATGACCCTGGGATGATTCAACTGTCATAAATACATGCCAGTTGCCAAGGGTCTGAATTTTAATCATGTAGGCAGTGGGGATGCTGCAATGGTTGTAAGCATGAAGATCAGTTATATGTCACTTTTTTCAATAATTTCAAATGGACACTAAACAAATGTTTGCATTTAATAATTAACCTTTCCCTCTCCAAATTACATTAAAAATTGTATACATTCCAGACAGGTTTGAATGGAATAAAAAGCCAAAATTAGTACCAGTTTTTCTAACACCAAAAGTAATGGTCATGTTGACCATTAAAACTTTCAAAATATGGAAACTCCATAGTGGCTTTCCTAAAGAAACTAAATGTCAAAAATGCAAACTCTTCCAGATTGATTAACCTTTTTGACATCTGGTTTGTTTAGGAAACAAAAGGAAAAAAGGGGAAAAAAGAAGGAAAAAATTATAGGTGGTGTCATAATTATGATAGATGCATTCTTAATTATTCTTAATGAATTATCTCTTTAAAAGGCAGATCTTGGAACAGCAGTGTGTACAGAAAAAATTGCAAATAGTGTACTACTTCGTTCATTTGTTTGTTTTAAAAATTTGTGTGCCGTCCTTCAAATTCATCATCATCAAAATTATATTCACAGGGCAAAGTATAAAATAAGTTATCCTACAGCTTCTGCTTCCAAGCATGTGAAATCCAATCCGTCCCAGCGGCTACCTGGTGGTTGGCAGGGCGGCGGCAGCGACATCCGACGATGGCGACGCTGAGGCCCCCTGCGGAGTCTTCCCATGCCCCCGGATGCCTCGAGAAAGATCTGTGGAGGCTAGGGGTGGCTGGGGGCGGCTGCGGGAGGGCCAATGGCGACGGTGTCAGCAGCGGTGATGGCGTCTGCAACGGCGGTCGGCGAGGATGGCGGCTGGTGCCAGGGCGGCTTCCTAAAGGCCTGCAGACCAACTGAGATGGCGTGGGACTCTTGGCAGCAGCCGTAAAATTGGATTTCCCTGGTGGCTGGAGGGTGTTTGGCCCTTGGGGGCAGGGCCGCCCCCATGCAGACCCGGAGACCTCCATGGTGAGCTGGAGGGGGCAAAACTAGGGAGTGCTATGTTTCATCAATTGGAAGCTGTGAGAGATTGAGGGGGCTGGAAAATGGTTATTGGCACTTGCTGCCTATACTTCTCCCCTCCCCTCCCTCCTTTTTCTACCGAGCTGAGACCTTGTTGGCCTTATTATGGTTATAACTACCCAACCTATCCTGGCCTGCTGAGCTGTTCCTACTTTCCCCCATTTCCATCAAGCCATCTCTGAATCTCCTGCCTTTGCAAAATTTCTCCTGAACTAAATTTCGAACTAAATCCTGCTCATGAGCTGGAGGATTGGGCTTTCTGACTTCTCCTAACCCATATGGGGAACTGGATCTATGGACTCAAGGCCGGTGGGAGTCGGTGTATGGCTGCCTTCACTCCCGGTGTCCATCAAAGTTTTATTGGTCGGCCTCTGTGAGAGGACGGTTGGCCAAGAAACTTCCAGGGGTCGGATGGCATATATGTCCCTCTCTATTGCTGTGAGAGGGCAGTGGAGCCCGGTTGCCTGTGCCATGGACTGGAACTCTTTCCCCTGTACTATAACATCATGGTGGTCTCCCGACCATGGACTTTTCTCACCCCTAACGATTTGATTATTCAGTGTCTGAACTCCTTGCCCTGTGAGATTCCCCCCTCTCGCAGGTTTGGCCCTCCACTTTATCGAGGGCCTATCTCGATGACGGATTTTGGAATCCTGAGAGATGGCATGGCGCGAGGAAGGGCTTGTGGGGTTTTTTGGGGAAGTTTTTTAATAAGATTTTAAAGGGTTCAGGGAGGGGGGGTTAACAATCTTTTAAGGGGAACTGAGAGAACGACCAAAGGGGATGGGGGGGGAAATCCACTAAGGTCGGAGCCGAGCCCGGCACAGGGCAATGGTTTGGAGGGTGCTGGACAAGGGATTGGGGAGGGGATGGAGGGCTATACCAATGAGGGATGGACCATTAGCATGGTGGATGGGAGGGGCAGATATGGCGGGAGCAGGAGACCATATCACGTGTCAGGGGAGCGCACTTGCTGTTTGAGAGCTATTGCGTGCCCCGGTCTCCAAGGCTCCTCTTGGATACTAGGTGGCTCAGATACTCAGGATCTGGGCCTTCGGCTGATGCTGTGCAATGCCAGGTCCGTGGTAAATAAGGCCCCCCTCATCCACGATCTTATACAGGAGGGGGAGCGGACTTGGCGGGTATTACGGAGACCTGGTTGGGCCCAGAGGGAGGGGTCCCCCTGGTTGAGATGTGCCCACCAGGCTTCAGAGCATTCCATCAGCCGAGGGCCCAGGGGAGGGGCGGGGGGTGGCGGTTATTATTAACGAAGGTCTTGGTCTGAGGGAGACCACTGTGCCACAGATTGCCGGATGTGAATCCCTCTTTGTGAGATGGGGTCATGGGGGTTCAGATGGGCTTGTTGCTTGCATACCTGGCTCCCTGCCGTGTGGCAACAGCCCTGCCCAAGCTCCTCGACGTGATAGCCATGGTGGCAGTTGATAAACCCAGGCTTATGGTCATGGGTGATTTCAACTTGCCGTCCATTGGTGAAACGTCCAAGATGGCTTGGGAGTTCATGGCTTCCATGACGACCATGGACCTGACCCAGCTAGTTCATGGCCCCACCCACAGGGGGGGGTCACACTCTGCACTTGATTTTTGTCTCTGGCCAGTGGTTGAGTGGTCTTGTTATAGGGGATATAGACATGGAACCCTTGTCATGGTCAGATCACTTGCTCCTTCGCCTGGACCTTTGAACCGCTACACCCAGCCGCAGGGAGGCGGAGCCAATAAGATGGGTCCTCCCCAGGTGCCTGACGGATCTTGAGAGGTTCCAGATGGAGCTTGGGCCACCTCCTGAAGATCTGGCACATGACTCGGCCGAGGACCTGGTGGCTGCCTGGGATCGGGCAGCTGGTGGGGCCTTGGATCGAGTCGTGCCTCTGCGGCCTCTGACCCGGTGCCAATCCCTCGCGGCTCCTTGGTTTACCAAGGAGCTGAGGGAGATGAAGCGCCGGAAAAGACGCCTGGAGAGCGGTTGGAGGGCCAGTCTTGCTGAATCTGACCAAACACTAGTAAGGTTACATATTAACACCTACTTAGTGGCGATAAAAGCGGCAAAGTTTAATTACCTTTCCGCTCTTATTGCATCGTCAGAGAATCGTCCGGCCGCCCTGTTCAGGGTGACCCACTCCCTGCTTCAACCGGGAGTACAGGAGGACCCCCTGGAAGGCAGGGCTGAGGATTTCAGACAATATCTGTATGACAAAATCGCTCAGATCTGGGGGGATTTGGACTCTGACTGGGTAGATTCGGGCAGGGTGGCGAGGAATAGTCTTGAGAACGTTATCTGGGAAGAATTTGACTCAGTGACCCCTGATGACGTGGACAGGATTTTGGGGAGACTTAGTGCGGCCACATGTTTACTGGATCCGTGTCCCTCCTGGTTAGTACTGGCTTCCCGGGAGGTTACACGAGGCTGGCTCCAGGGAATTATTAACGCTTTGTTGAGTGAGGGTTACTTCCCCACAGCCTTGAAAGAGGCGGTGGTGAGGCCTCTCCTCAAGAAGCCCTCCCTGGACCTGGCAGTATTGGCCAACTACCATCCTGTCTCCAACCTTCGCTTCATGGCGAAGGTTGTTGAGAGTGTGGTCACGCGACAGTTTCCACAATTCCTGGAGGAAACGTCTTATCTAGATCCGTTCCAGTCGGGTTTCAGGCCTGGGCACAGCACGGAAACAGCATTGGTCGCATTGGTAGATGATCTCTGGAGGGCTTGGGACAGGGGTTGCTCCTCTGTTCTAGCCCTGTTAGACCTCTCAGCGGCTTTTGATACCATCGACCATGGTATCGTGCTGCACCGGTTGGAAGAGTTGGGGATGGGGGGCACCGTGTTCGGTGGTTCTCCTCCTTCTCTCTGACCGGTCGCAGTTTGTGTTGGCAGGGGGGCAGAGGTCGACCTCGAGGCCTCTCATCTGTGGAGTGCCTCAGGGGTCGGTCCTCTCGCCCCTTTTGTTCAACATTTATGTGAAGCCACTGGGTGAGATCATCCGTGGCTTTGGGGTGAAGTACCACCAGTATGCTGATGACACCCAGCTGTACATCTCCACCCCAGGCCACCCCAACAATGCCCTTGAAGTGATGTCTCAGTGCCTGGAGGCTGTGCGGATCTGGATGGGGAGGAACAGGCTCAAGCTCAACCCTTCCAAGACTGAGTGGCTGTGGCTCCCGGCATCCCGATATAGTCAGCTGACTCCATCGCTGACTATTGGGGGCGAGTCTTTGGTCCCCTCGGAGAGGGCGCGCAATCTGGGAGTCCTCCTGGATACGCAGCTGTCCTTGGAGGAACATCTGACAGCTGTAGCCAGGGGGACCTTTTGTCAGGTTCGCCTGATTCGCCAGTTGCGACCCTTTCTTGATCGGGATTCCATGTGCACAGTCACTCATGCCCTCGTCACCTCTCGCCTGGACTACTGCAATGCTCTCTACATGGGGCTCCCCTTGAAGAACACCCGGAGGCTCCAACTGGTCCAGAATGCGGCCGCACGGGTAATTACGGGAGCTGCATGGCGCTCCCACATAACACCGCTCCTGCGCGAGCTGCACTGGCTCCCAGTGGTCTTCTGGGTGCGCTTCAAGGTGTTGGTTACCACCTTTAAAGCGCTCCATGGCATAGGACCTAGTTATCTTTGAGACCGCCTCCTGCTACGGACAACTTCCCATCGACCCGTGCGCTCCCACAGAGAGGGCCTCCTCAGGGTGCCATCAGCCAAACAATGTAGGCTGGTGACCCCCAAGGGGAGGGCCTTCTCTGTGGGGTCACCTACCCTATGGAACCAGCTGCCCCCTGAGATAAGGAGAATCCAAGACCTCGGTGCCTTCCGCCATGCCCTTAAAACTTTCTTTTTTCTTCAAGCCGGGCTGGCTTAACATATTTTTACATTTTTAATTTTTAATTGGTTTGTCATTTTAAACTGGAGCCAAATTAATATATTCTTGTAATTGTTCTTAATGTTTGTATTGTATATTTTTATCTGGCTGTACACCGCCCTGAGTCCCTTGGGAGAAGGTGCGGTATATAAATTTGAAATAAAATAAAATAAATAAATAAATAAATTATGTCTGAAATAGACAACTTGCATTTTACTTCAGGATTGCTACAAACTAATAATTTGGAAACAGCTAAACAGATATTTTTTCTTTCCATTTAAGGGTCTTCTTGAAGAAGAATTCTGAAGAATGTGAAAGTGTGTATTACCTAGTGGCATTGTTGTTGCTTCTGTCACAGCACTTGCCTTACTTACTGTGACTGTTAGGTGAATTCAAGTTTACATCTCTGAAATAACTGAATGATGTGGCTTAATTTCTTCTTGAATTAAAATTGTTCCAGATGAATGAGAAGAGCAGCATACTCTATCTTTAGGCAACACAGCTTTCTAATCCAGATGCTTTGCCAAACACCTAGGATATGAGAAAACAAAACAATTAAGAGTAAGAACAACAAATAACAACAAAAGAAGAAACAACAAAAAAGAAGTAAGAGGTAGGTGGTATGTGAATCTCCCAAAGGATGATGTGTTTTTCTATGTCTCCCTAACACTAATCAAGCTTTGCAGATTCTAATCTGCGCTGTAATTAACTTTATCCAAATGAGCAGCAGGCTGAGTGGCTTTGTTTGGGCATTTTTCTGGTTACTGAATGTGTCTTGAAAATGACTTGGCAATATTCTGGAGAAAAAAGTGGAGGAAAGAAAGGAAGGGAGATTAATGAGATGCCAAATGCTTATTCCTTCAGATGAAAAGGAACTGTGAGGGATGCATCACTGTGCTCACTCCTGAAATAAAGATATTTCTCTTTGAACTATACAGGTTTATTTTCATTTGATTTTATACATATCTTTTTAAATGAACAATTGCAGTAGATTCAGCAATTATTTAAGATATTATCAGACTACAGGCTGCCACCCTGCCATGAAAATGACTCACTAATAAGTTGGAAAACTTCCAGTGTCTTTCTAGTCTGAAATCAGTAAAGCAATCACTATAATCTCACAAGAGACATGAGGAATTTGGGTCTCTAGGAGATTACTTAGGCTCGTGAAATACATTGGAGGACCAGTAAACAGTGCTGAGGGCACATTAGGTTTGCGACTCAGCTAAATTTGTAAGGCAGTATTTCTCAACCTTGGCAGCTTGAAGGTGTGTGGATTTCAACTCCCATAATTCCCCAGCTATCATCAGAAGTTGGAGTTGAAATCTATGCATCTTCAAGTTGGCAAGGTTGAAAAACAATGTTCTCAGGATTCCTTTGCCTAACCCACTCCTTGGCCTCTAAACAGCATCTTCCTATTATCTCTTTTGGTGTTTTATCATGATCATCAAAGTATTTCTTGTTTCCATTCAATACCCACACAATTTTATACCTTGGTTCAATGCATCGGCTACAATATTTCCTTAGTCAGTCTGATCTTGGCTTCAGTTATCTGAGCATTTTAGTTAGATCACCCTTTCAATGTCCTCTCTATAAGGCTACAATTCAAGAATGTCAAGTCATTTTAATTGGTGTAAAATGTGATAGTGAGACTGATAACTAGTGCATTATATCAGGAACACTGAAAGATGAATACTGCTTGCCAATTGTTTTCCAGGTTAATTCAAGGTGGTACTTTAAATTGTTAAAGCTACCAGTGACTTAGAGCCTACCTGTCTAATGAATCACTATCGCATTTTGAACCAATTTGACTTTTAAGATTTGTTGTAAAGGTCTTTTTGGCGACATTCTCTTATCAGTTTGATGGGCACAGTCACAGGTACTTTCTTTGTAAAATATCCTACCACTGAAGTCAGCATTGAAAAAAAGACATTATGACAAATTTTAACTCATGGTTTATTGTCATATTTAATATTTTGCTATAGGAACTGTTATTTTAATTACAGTATATGTTATAGTGTTTTCATATTTGTGCCATTTTGGTCATTTTTAATATAAGGGAAGTAAAAATATACTATCACAAATAACGTTTTCCTGCAAAAGCATAATGGTTGCTGTTGGAATATATGTTGGAATGTATTTTGTATTGCAAAATCTACAGAAGTCTTCAGCCAGCAGATGGCAGTTTTTAAAAATTTACTAGGTATAATCTATGATATATAGCGGTGATGGCTAACCTTTTTGCTGTCGCGTGCCAAAAGCGGGCTCACGTGGGGGGGTTGTGCGTGTGCATGCCCACACCCATAATTCAATGTGCCCCACCCCCACCATGCATGCATGTTCCCCCCCTGCACTACCCCCACTTTTGGCACATAATGGCATAGTGGGCCCGTTAGGCTTGTTTTTTGCTCTTACCACCAGAGACTTTCCTGGAGCCTGGGGAGGGCAAAAACGGCCTTCCCCACATCCCAACCCCCAGAGGCTCTCCGGAGGCCAGAAACAGCCTTTTTCCTGACTTCTGGTGGGCCCAGAAGGCCTGAAAATCAGATGGCCGGTGCGCACATGCGTGCTGGAACTGAACTAGGGCAATGCTTGCATGCCCACAGATATGGCTCCACGTGCCACCTGTGGCACGTGCGCCATAGGTTCACCATCATGGATATATAGTCTATGGTCATTTTTTTTCTGAGGAGAGTTTCCTGTTACAGTTAAACAATTAAGCAACAAGGCGACTGTACATTTTATTTGATCTGTAAGACTATATAATAAACTTAATTTCTAACAGTTGCAATAAACAGATCTTCTTCCCCTTACAAATTCTGAAGTGAACTTCCAGCATTTCCCTTACAAGCAGAGATATTATGTTAGTTTGCTGCTATACCTACATGACACTTCAAGCAGGCAAAAAACAAATAAGGGATTTCAGTGGCTTTAAAAATAATCAGGTGAAGTAATGCAAAAGTCATTCTGAAATGTCAGACGAGAGGATTTTTTTAATTAATGTATAGTGGAAAGAAATCCCAGGGAGAAATAGAAATGGATTTTATAGGTAGCTGGATTCAGTCTGTGAAGAAGTCAGTGTAAATCATTTACTGCTTTCTCTTTTTTCTCCCTGTTCCATATTTGCTATTGCTTTGGAAACCCTTCCAGGAATGACTGAATATCATCTGCACTATGTCTGATACTGCATCTGATGTGCATGAATAATGCTAGAAAACATGTCCAGGCCAAATTCTACAGAGATTTCTGAGTGCAAGTCTAGTATTGCTGATGAGAAAAGATTGGCTTGGCTTCCAATTTTTCACTGAAGATCATTGTCCACATTACAATTGTCATATTGTCCTCCCCAGGCTCCAGGAAAGTCTCTGTATGCAGATATTGTTTTTGAGTGTGCATCTGCCTTTAGCTCAAGGTTGACTCCTGGCAATTGCCTAAGCAAGTCACTTTTAACTCTTCCTTGGACTGAGAAAGAGCAACTGTCCCAAGCACTTTCAGTTGACTTCGTGATTAAAGAAGGACTAGAACTCACAGTCTCTGGGTTTCTAGTCTGATACCTTAATCACTATACACCAAACTGGTTCTCATACAGAGATTAGGAAATAAAAAATAAGTAATATGAAGGTGATCATGTGAACATGGCTTCTATCAAGTATGTCATGTATTAAATTCTCATTGGAAAAGTCACATAGATAAACAGAGGCTATATCCAAACATTAAAACTATGTTTTATTTTTAAATACCGTATTTTTCGCTCCATAAGACACACTTTTTTCCCCAAAAGTGGGTGGAAATGTCTGTGTGTCTTATGGAGCAAATATTGCATCCTTTGGTGAATAGCAGCTGGGCCGTGGTGCTGCGGTCCTTTTACAGTGCTGAACCACGCCTCTTCTGTCTTTGTCTTTGTCCTCCTCTTCTGTCTCTTTTCCGCAGAGAAAAGAAAGTCAATAGGCAGAGCTGGCACATAAGAGGACACCTATCTGTGGTCCTTTCAGGCTCTGTCTGATTTTTTTTTCTTGTTTTCCTCCTCTAAACCTAGGTGCATCTTATGGTCAGATGCATCTTATAGTGTGAAAAATAAGGTAGTTGTGGCATATCCCAGATCAGCCTTTGTCAACTTGGATTGTTCAAGACTGGACTTACAATTCTCTTCCTCCTTGGCTATAGATCATGGTATCTGAAACTGATGCTGGTTCAGAACATTTGGTCAGAATATTTGACATTCTCTTATGCCTTCATAGTTTCATAATGAACTTACTGTATTTGTGTCTGCTATTTTTTCTTGTTGCCTTCCTGAAAGAATTTCTTTCAAGCTAAATCTAAGCCCTGGCTTTCTCAGTTAACTTCTCTTTGAAATTGTCATTCATTCTTTACAGCCTTTTTATACCCTTCTTGTATTTCTGGTATTCATTATCTGTTTAAATGAACCTCTACACCTCCTTAGATATATCCTTAGATATATCCTTAAAGTCTCTTGACACATTGTTACCTCTGGATTGTAAAAATATATGTTTGAGTTCATTTTTTAAAATCCAATCTGACTTCTGCTTTTCTAATGGCAGAAAGTAGTTCTACAACATGCAGTAATGGCTATCATTTTAATATTTTACATTATTTCTGAGAAGGTTTGAAAAATAAAAATGACCACCTCTGAACACAGTTGCCTAGCTATCCTATTTTCTATCATTGGGCTTGATTCCATGCATCATTCACCATGTTGGTAAATTTCCATAGTCATAAGGGTCGATTTTCTTCACTTTTCCCTAAACTTTTCCACCAATAGCTCAAACTGAATATGATATAGACCAAACAACTCCCATCATCCCTAGCCATTTTTCATGCTGGCTGAATTCAATTTCTAATATAGTGTCAGCCCTGGAAGCCATCTTTTTCTTTGGATCTTCAGAGCTGCCACATTTAGTGCTGTGGGAAACTGGGAGGAGGGATTATATGAAGTTGGGGAGAAACTCCATTCTTTTCTCTAAGAGTCAAGGACATTCTGCTCTGCACCTGGAGTGGCATGACTGGGAGGCATCTCCAGTTGGTACGGTGCATTGATTGAACCATGTGATAGACATGTGTGCAGGGGAAGGGACTTGGCCTTTCTTTTGGGTGGGAAAAACCTGGAAGTTTCAGATTTGGGTTTTCCCAGATGTGCCAATATGACATCTCTAATAAAATGGAACTTTGAGGAACTTCTAGCCTCAGAGTCTTCTTTCGTTGGGGATGTTACTTGGAACCCTGACATATAGTCCCAAATATCTGGAAAACAGACTGGAGAAGAAAACAGAATAGGGAACCTCTAGTGCATTATGTGAAAGCTTCAGTCCTCTGAAATTAGATGATACTTTGCCAAAACTTTACTATACAATTTCTAGTGAGAAACAGATAGGCTTTGCATTGCTTCAGAGGGGGAAAAAGGGTATTGTGTGATGGCTCAGGTAGCATCTCTCTGTTGCTCCTTAAACGAAATCTATCTTGTCTTCTATAACTGAACAATAGTCCTAAGAAAAGGCACATTTTAGTTGAAGGACTTGTAGATAGGTGGTAGACGGTATGTGTGCCTCTGTGAGCTCTAAAATACCTCTTTTGCCTTTGAACTGAAAGCATTGCCCCTCTCTAGAAACTAAAGCAAAACAATACCGTAAAACTTTATAGAGCCTTGCTGGATATGAAACATGAAACACAAGGAGGAATCATCACCAATAAAACAAATCCCTCAAATTGGGCCCAACCATTTCTGTGACCACTCCTTTGCATTACTGGCAATCTTCAGTGCTGAAAATAATGCAAGGATAAGATTGAAGATTGCCAGTTGGAGCTTCACAACTAGTGTTCTTCCTTTAACAGGGACACAAGAACTAGAGAGGGGCTATTACATTTACCAGTTGAATCAATCAGCTTTACATGTGTTGTGTTTTAGCTTGATTTGGTGTAGTGGCAAATAAATAAAAGGACAAAAGCCAATGATTAAAGGAGACATTTTGGACTGTGCACCTTTCAGTGATGGAAGTGATTTGCTTTGATAAGACTGCACGTTCATTAAATTCCTTCTTTGTTGTTTACTGTGGGTTAGAATGCACAATGTTCTCCTCATGAAAACAACCCAGAGAGAAAGACTGGGAGAACAGAGGTTGGAAAGGAAGATTTGAGAAAGCAGCAGTATAATCCTATGCATATTCAGAAACAATTCTATTGAATTCAGTAGTACTACTTCCCAGGTATATGTGGGTTATTATAGCAGTAGAAAAGGGCCAAAATGGCACCAAAATGATTTGGAAGAACTGCACAAATCACTATAAAAAAACTAGAGTGATTGATACTTTTTTTTTAAATAAAGAGACACAGTAAAACAGATAAATAATGAAATTATATTGGAAATTTAAACAAAAATGGGTTTTGCTCCAGGGAATTCACTAGGAATTTCTACCACCAGATGTAGGTATTATCAGTAATATAAAGAATTTTAAAGAGGAATGTGACAAATTTATGATATTTCCAACTATACACATGCTTTGGAATCATAAGCGGTGTAGCCCAGCTGCTGGGGACAGACAGAGGAAGAGAGCTACCCTCCCATTCATATATATGAAGTTTCTAAATATCTCTGGTTGACTACATGTGACACAGAATGCTCAGTGATATGAGTTTTTTGTCTAATTCATCAGGACAATTCTTACATTCTTATGCATGAATTATAGGATTGCAGCCTGAGTTACTTACCCAAATAAAAAAGAGCTGAGTTTTACTCTTCTTTGAAAGTGAATTCAATATGCCCTACAAAAAGTAGCACAAAAAATATGCTTCCTCTTTGATAGGCTTATCAAAACCAAAGAAGGGCAGTGTCAGGGTGGCAATTAATCCCATTCCGCTTTGGGGTAATTGCACCTTGATTAGAGACGGGACCGTGGCTTTTTCCTTGCAGCATACTTTAAGAAAATAAACCCGAGATATATTCTAATAAACACATTTTATTATAAAGAAGTAAAAACAACCTTACTAGTTAATTAATTACATTTTGGCAGCGTTCCTGCCTTGCCGGCAGAAGTTCTGGCAGGCGAACAAAGAAAGTTAGAAGAAAGTGCAAGAATGTGGACATGCGCAGTAGCATGCAGAGATAAGGAGCTCTGCATCTACTGTAAGCCTTAAAATGGGAGCCCAGCTGACAAATACAAAAAAAATGCAGTGACAATCCCCTTCTTTGTCAGTTGAGCAGACATCAAGTACATCATCAGATAAGGCACATCTTCTTACACAGATACTCGTGTTGAGCTGCTGGAAGCGGTTTGTTGAGAATATCAGCAATTTGATCATGTGTAGATACATACTGCAATTTAACAAAACCTTTTTTCACTAATTGTTTTATGTTTTGATAATGGATGTCAATGTGTCTGGACCTAGAACCTATGAAATGTGATTCAGAAATATAAACCACCGATTCATTGTCTTCCATCACTGTGATCGGTCGGATCGGACGTGTCCAGATATCTGTGACCAAAGCATCAAACCATGTTAGAGAATTACATGCATCTGAAACACAAGCATATTCAGCTTCAGTAGATGAACAAGAAACAAAATTCTGTTTACGCACTTGCCAGTAAACAGGACATCCATTTAAGAACATCATATAACCTGAAGTACTTTTACGTGATTTCTTATCACTTGCCCAATCAGAATCTGCATAACAACATAGTTCTGCATAATCAGTATGTGTTGGTTCTAACAATAACTTCATATGTTTAGTGTGCTTTAAGTATTTCAATAATTTCTTAACGCATGTCCAATGAAACTGTTTTGCCTTACCTACATGTCGAGACAAGAGATTAACACTAAGTGCAATGTCGGGTCTGGTCCAACTACTAATGTACAACAGTGACCCAATAACTGAATGATAAAGTGTTTGATCCTCGAACTCAGGACTTGGTTCATGTGTCAAGTTGTGAAAATCTGTTTGCATGGGTGTCTTTGTTGTGTTAGCATTCTTCATGTTGCAATGATGCAAAATTTGTTCAATTTTATCTTCTTGTGAAAGACTAAACCCCTTCGGTATTTTGTCAATCTGAACACCTAAATAAGTGCTAATATGACCTAAAGATTTCAATGTGAAGTATCTCTGCAAAGCTTTGGCAAAAATTTCACTCATTTGCTTATTTGGACCAATATAAACAATATCCTCAACATAAACAAGAACTATCTCATATGCATTGTTAGATCTTTTTGTGAACACGCACTCATCAGTTTCGGACTTAATAAAGCCCATTGAATTTAGTTTGTCAGTAAGACATAAGTACCACATTAAACCAGACTGTTTCAGACCATAAAGACTTTTGTTTAGAAACCAGGTTTCCCCTTCTTGCTGTCGGAACCCTGGAGGACCTCTCACGTAGATCTCTTCATCTAGGTCCGCATGTAGATAAGCCGTGTCAACATCGAACTGGAAAGCTTCTAAACCAAGAATAGTTGTAGTTGCTAAAGCAATTTTTACACTCTCAGTCCGGACTGTCGGTGAATAAGTATTTGTGTAGTCCTCAGGATAACGTTGAGCGAAACCCTGAGCTACAAGTCTGGCCTTGTACAGTGACTCACCATTTGGCTTCTTTTTGATTCTGTAGACCCATCGAGTGCCAATGACTCTTTTGTTTGGGGGAGGTTTTGCAGGTGTAAATACTTTTAAGTTTCTTTAGACTGTCCATTTCAACCTGCATTGCCTCATACCATTTCTCTTGCTCTGAATCAGGAAGCTGCTTGATTTGTGTGAAATTATCAGGTGGAAGTGTAACATTGCAAATCAAAGGCAAGGGTGTTTTTGTCAGTTGCCACGAATATCGTTGTGGAGGGATTCCCTTTGTGACCCTCCTGGAACATCTCGGAACAACAGTCCATTCTTCTTCTGCTTCGTCCTCGTCCTCACATTCGTCACTAGCGTCAGCATCCACGGCTTGCGAAGACGGAACATCAGGTTGATAAGAACTAGTGGAATCTTGATCATCAATCTGCACAGCATCAGCAGTATCATCTCTAAGAAAATAAACTCCAGGATCATTGGAATGAATCCTGGACCAGTCAACATCTTCCTCAAAATTAGCAGATTTGGAAATCACAATTACATGTTTGGAGTCAATAAATTTGCTCCATTTTGAGTTATCATCAATACCCATAAATCTCAGTCTCTTTGCTGCTGGACCTCCTTTCCTTCTTTGAGCTAAGGGAATGTTCACCACAGCATATGAACCAAAAATATGGATGTTTTTGAGATCAGGCTTGTAGCCATACAACATGAAGAAAGAAGTCTGATTTATTACACTGCTCCAAGTATGGTTGACAATGTAATTTGCATATTTTATAGCTTCACCCCAGTATGGCATACTAAGGTTGGCGTCTTCTAGGAGACAATGCATCATGGTTTGTAGTACCCCTTGTTGTCTCTCTACGACTCTGTTATGAGCCGGTGTGTAAGGAGTCGACGTCTGATGAAGAATTCCATTCTTACGCATCCAGTCCTGGAAACGCTGAGACATTAATTCAGCACCACGATCACTCTGGATTCTGGCAATGCGAACTTGGTGTTGGGTAGAAACAAGAGCAGCAAAGTCTTTAAAGATCTGAAAAGTCTCAGATTTTTCTTTCATAGGATATACATATCCATATCTAGAATAATTATCAACAATTGTTAGAAAATATTTTCTACCACCAAGTGTTGGCGGAAAAGGACCAACTATATCAGTGTGAACCAAATCAAAAATGCGTGTTGACAGGCATGTAGCGCATTTTGGAATGGCTGCTGCTTTGGATTTGGCTTTCTTGCAGACAGCACAATCCAAAACACCTTACACCCCTTTAGACCCAAACCTTTTGTGAACTCCGGCATCTTCCTAAGAACACGGAAACTGGCATGCCCCAATCTTCTATGCCATTTATGGATACACCTGGAATGCAAAGGTTTACCAGTTAATGAATTCTCAACATTAACATTTTTATGAGGAACCTCAGGCTTGCTCTGAGCAACCTGTTTCCTAATTTTCTTTTTGTTGGCTTTAGGAGCCTTTGGAGTAGCAACAGGATCTCTCTCTGGAACATCTCTCTCTGGGCCTGTGCTCTCCCTTGTTGGAGCTGGCATGCTTGCCTGTGCTTGTGATTTAGGCTTTGGCTTTAAGTAATAAACACCACCAATTAATATGGTTTCAGCAACAATATCTCCATCTTTAACTATGTAACTTGCTTTTTCAAGGTGGTGAACCTGGGACTTTAATACTCTAGACAAGTGACACTGACTAAGCAAATTACTATTTGCTGTTGGTATGTAATAAACATCAGGAATGAATGTATCGAGCTCTTCAACATAAACAGTTCCTTTTCCTTTGACTTGACAAGGATGATTGGAAAAAGAATAAAGTTCACGTAGTTCAGGTTCAGGCTCGTGCATCTCTGTGAAAAGTTCCTTTCTGTAGGTAACATGCAACACTGCACCACTGTCCAAAGTCCACAGGAGTCGTCTGTCGTACTCTGGTTGAGGTTGTGGATCGTTGGTTAAAGCCAATGTAGCAAGTGGAGCTTGTGGATCACGCCTGGGACCACAACGACCTTGTCTTCCACCTCTGCCTCTGCCTCCTCTGGAATCTGTTCCTCTGGGCTGGTACGTGGTGGGAGCTGGAACTCGTTGGGGATAATCCTGGTGACATGTCCCACACGATTACAGATGTAGCATCTTGGCATCCTTGGAACGTAGGCTCTTCCTCGGAAGGGACGCCTAGCTGGAGCTCTTGACGCAGGTGGTCCTCTCAAATGTGGAGTAGCTAACATAAGTGCTTCTTCTTCAATTAAAAGTCTGCATATATGACCCACTATGCGTTGAGCAATATGTACTAGATTAATCTTTGTAATGGCATCTTTCCATTCATAATTCAATGAGTTGATAATAATGCTGATCATCAGTAAGATAGCCTCTTTCTCTCAATTCTTTTCTGATTCCTTTCAGTTTGGTTAAATGTCCTCCAATTTGTTCACCAGGTTTCAATCTCGAACCATGGAACTCAGACATGAGCAAACATGAAGATTCAATTGAAACAGGCCTGTAGCAATTTTCCAGGATAAAAGAGGACATAGAAATACATAATATTTGCATTTTCAGATCTAACTGAAATATAAATTATATTTATATTTATTATATAAATTATAATTTATATAAATATATAATATATAATTATATGAAATATAATTTATATGAAATATAAATTATAATTATATTATATTTAAAAGCAATATATATAATTAATGCAATTCAAAGATACACAGTCATAAGTTTCATCATAGTAGGAAGAATGTAGTGAGACATTAACTGTAGCTGGGCAGCTTGAAATTATCAATTTCAACCATACTTATTTAGTCTGCACTACTTAGAGTTTTATTAACTGCTAAGCTAGCATTTCCTTAGAGGACCAGAGGTTCAGGTAGTGCTAAGAAAGCTCTCCAACATTGCTGATATCAGGAGAATACAGAAGTCTAGAACGGTGTTTATATTCATGCATCATCCACATATAGATGTAAGTTGAATTCAAGGAACAGTAATTTTCTAGGATTTCAGCCAAATATTTTCCCAAGCCCAACCTGAGGACAGAATTTGAGATTTTTGTATCTGTGCATGCTTTTCCCTGCAAAAAGCTATGGCTGTTGGAAGCATTATATAACTATCAGTTGGCCTAGTGACCACGTCATTCTAATACATCTTAGAGACTTCTTTATTTTTTATGTTTACACTGGTGCTTTTATTTCCTTCTTCCCTTTTCATTGCATACACTGCAGTGCACATTGTTTTTTGTGTACCACTACAAGGAAAGGCTATTATATGTTATTACTTTTGCCTTTCTTTAATTTATTTATTTAAAATATCAAAATACAAGGTGGTGTTGTACAGAATGGAGAAGAACTTTCAACCCCTGAGAAGGTTACAGTCTAACGTTTGGGACAAGGAGAAACCAAAGGCATATATCTTATTTACATGTGCTGAAGTGAAAATTAACTATCCTAAAGCAAAAGTATATCTTTTCAAAGAGATGGACAATTTAGAAATGTGAAATAAATAAATCTTAAAAAGAGAAAAGGGTACTGAATTTATAAGTCCTAATATTAATGCTAGTGGTTTTCGCTTGAATGCTGTGTTTATTTAGAGTTTAAATATCATTGTACCATGTTTCTTGTGCCAGGATAGCAGAATATTGTGGCCACCATTTTTAATAATTGCAATCACAGTGGACTCTTGATGACTACAAAAGTGTTTTGGGACTGCTTGCTGTCCTATGGTCACAGGGTGCCCACTTCTGGTCTACAAAGATGCATTGACAGATTTGTAGGGGCCACACTATTCTCTATCCACCAGAATGGAGGCAAAACAAGAGGGTCACAAGGGACTCACAATATTTGGTCATTTTTATCTTGAGCTTTTCCTTGGTTGTCCCACAACACATTCCTATCTGTAGAAAAGACTCTGCAATCATAGTTCCTTTATTTGCAAACATTTCCTTATGTATGTCTAAGGAGATTCTCAGTCATCTTGGTCATGGCGGTCCCAAAGGTTCTTTTTTCAAGAGGCCATTGGACTTTCTGGTTTTTCTTTGAAGACGTTTTGCTTCTCATCCAAGAAGCTTCTTCAGCTCTGACTGGATGGTGGGAAATGGAAGGATTTATACTCCTTGCAGACACTCTAACCCTTATGTAGATATTATTTTCTTGCAAACAACTGAGATATTATATTGCTAGAAGCACAAATGATACACTTTCCCACCACATTCTTTTTACTGTAATGGCCGGTCCAACTATGGCTAAAAATATTAGTCTTTACTAATTACTTTTTATTGTCACAATTCCATTATTTGATCATGGTATGGGTTTCCTGTCAAATTAATGCCAAAGACTAAATGGTCCTAAAAAGAGAGGTTCAAAAAAATAGAATCACCTTATTGGCCTAAACTGCAACATTGAGACAAAAGGTAATTCATGAAAGAACAGTAATTTGTAGACCCAAATACTCCTAGGGACATCTATTTATTCTTCTATGTAACACTGTTGTGCATAATGCTTCTAACTTAAATTGAAACCTTACCATTCAAAAACCTTTATCTGAATTGTGCTATTTCCCTCTGCAGATGGGAGTTGATATAATTGATACTGAAATCTTATAGTCCCTTGGAAAACTTTCCAATGGCCACATAATGGTTTGATCTTTCCTTCTCTGAGAATAAGAGTGGAGGTTTCACCTTGAAACCTACCCTTGAAACATGTTTCCCAAACGTCATGGAAATTTAAGCTGCCCAGTTGCTGAGAAAGAGTTCCATCAGTTATTAATAACCTTTCCCTCCAACTTTCAATCAGAAATTAAGAGACACTTTTTATTACAGTGCAAAGGATGTAACTAAGCCAAAGGACAAGTTCCAGGCATGGAGTTTTTCTTCTTAGACTCTAAAGAGCTACCACCAGCCAAGGTAGACTGTGCTAGGATAGAAAGACAGATAGTCTGATCTAATATCTAACAGATCCAAATGGTTTTGTCTTTTTTTTTCTTTCTTTCATTACTTTGAAAGTTGCTTTGAAGTTTTCTGTAACAGAAATGAGAGTGTAAGCATATTTATTAAACACAGTACAGGAATAAATTTCTTCAAGTTAAGTTTTGATTATTGGAACATAACCTTGTGGGAAGTGGAGGGGGCCCTTTTGAATAAAATATTTTCCAATGATAGACCATCCCTCATGCTCCACTATTATCCTGACTGGGATAAAACGTACTGATTCAGATTATGATGCTTTTTTTTTTAAACTGATGCTGTAAGAGACTCAGACTGAATGTTAATCTGGGAGACAATGCTGCTGTATCTTTAAGTTGGGATAATTTATACTCATTTCTGGTTCTTAGCGCTCAGGCAATAGCATCATCTAGTGGTTAGTTGATTGTATTGATGTTTGTGCACTTTACCTAAGAAAGCACTGATATTATTTTACCTGGAGCTTTGCATGATCTCTACAGTAATTCATTACTGTGAAGGATTACAACTTTTTGCCACTAAAAATGGTTTAAATCATGATCAGATTAACTCCTTGGCTTAACAAAAATCAATGTTGTTTCAGTGATGTGAAGCTCTTTCCTTACCATAATGCTTCTGGGTGAATATCATATTTTGAAATGCAATTGCCCACAATAGCAAGTGTAAAAATAAATATTAAACTATATTTGCAATACATTTTGCAATATGTAACTACAGGGATAAGGAAAAGTAACATTTTAAAAAACAGCAATTAAGCATCTATTTTTGCAAAGTATATTTCTTCACATTTAGGAAGAGAAATAGGATACATCTCTCAATGGCTTGGCAAAGACGGAGTCCTTTTACAGCTATGTCTTTACAGCTTCATGGTTCAGGATGGTACATATTGCGATCAGCAATCTACTTCATGCATGGATATCCATTACTTAATTATTTTGCTACATTCAGTAATTGATAGTGAAAAGCAGAACCTGGTTCTCTAAAAAAAAAGCAATGAGTTTGGAAATGAAAAAAATGCATTAGTACTGCCATATCTACTATAATGCATGCACATGTTACACATCAGATGATAATTGTTCAATTTGTCAAGTGTGGAGCGTTGAGCAACTTTGATTATGAATTAGCCCTTGCAAATTTAGAAAAAGACATAAGAAGACACAAAAAAAATTTCAGAATCTTTTAAGGCTGAAGAATTTGGTGACCGCCTGATCAGATGGAGAATGACCATTTAAAATGAGCAACAAATACCTTAACTCACTCTAAGACTTTGACATGTCCATGTATGGTTTTCTAAGCAGCAATGTGGAAGTGGTTTGCCACTATCATCTTCTGAATATTGTTTTTATGTTGCTGAATCAGATTCCCATGCAGTCCTCATATTCTTTGGAAGTTTCCCATTCAAGAATGTGTTTTAGTCCATTTGTATAACTGCCCATTTCACCACAACAATTAAACACAGGAGGAACAATAACAAATATAAATAAAAAACATTATTGAAGCCCAGCATTTCTTAGCTTGAAAGTCTCAATATGCTCACCAGTGCTGGCACTTGAGGCAGTTTGAAATGAATATAAAATATATAATACATGTTGTCACCTACTGCATTTTTATTGTAGTAGGTGACTAAACCAGCCCATATGAAAATACAGCTATAAAGGGCCCATTCCAATGCTCTCCTGCCTAAACACCTAGAGAAGAAAAAGATACTATTTCAACCATGTCACTTGGATGTTGGGGGCTTGTATAATAAAGACACTATCTAGTCAGATGTTGCAAACAAGTTAACATAATTCCTTTGATAGTCCTTAGAAGATTGCTTACAATCTCTAGTTAATCCTTTTATTGCTCTGCATCTTATCCCATATTTTCTCATTTGCATGTCCCTGTAATGCATAGCAGAGCAGGCACATTTTTCCCCCATTAATTGCAATTCTGCAACTTAGCTGAAAAAGTGCTATAACATTAGTACTGCTATATCTACAATAACTTATTCTCACATGTCGGACATCAGATGATGCTATTCAATTTGTCAAGGAGGAAATGTTGAGCAGATTTGATTATAAATTAGCCCTTGCTAATTTAGAAGGAGCCATAGAAAGACACAGAAAGACTTTCAGAATCTCTTAAGGCTGGAGAATTTTGACAAAATGATTAGGTGGAGACTGACTTTTGACCATTTAAAATGAACAATAAATGCCCTAATGTACTTAGCACTCACCTTCAACCAGAAAGCCTGGGTTTTGAGCAATGCACCACAGGATCACATTATCAACCCTCTCTCCACTAAATCCGTGGAAAAACTAAAAATGCAATTCATACATTTCTTCATAATAAATTTCTACTGGCTGCTGTGATAGTGAAACTTATTTATTTATTTATTTATTTATTTATTTATTTATTTATTTAATTAATTAATTAATATGCTGCCTATCGTGCTGTCAGGCCCCTTTGGGCAGCAGACAGTTATAAATTTACCGGATTTATGTTTTTTAAAAAAATCTATTTATGTTGCTAATTTGCTTGTATTTATCTTTTGGTGGTATTCATTTTCCTTCCCATGTTTTGGATAGATGGATAAACTATACATACACACACATTAGACATCCTTGAAAATAATAATCCTTGAACAATTGAAATAATGTGTAATTACTATAAATCGACTGTCCTTTACTCAAAGAATGATGACCTGCACCTTTGAATAGATGTGGCAGTACAGAGCTCACTTAATTCGTAGCTAAGGCAAACAATACTCTTTGGCTTTGCTTCCATATTAGAAGTTTGATGCAGGTTGTCAGTTTTTGGCTCAGTCCTCTAAAAAAAGATCAAGGTCATGACATTCTCATGCTCATGTTTTGAAAGCCTGATCCTTAACCAAGATAGGTTTTCTTTATGCCTAGGACAGTGGTTCTCAACCTTCCTAATGCCGCGACCCATCCTTCCTCTCTGACCGCTTGCAGTTTGTGTTGGCAGGGGGGCAGAGGTCGACCTCGAGGCGCCTCGCATGGGGAGTGCCGCAAGGGTCAGTCCTCTCGCCCCTTCTGTTCAACATTTATGTGAAGCCGCTGGGTGAGATCATCCGTGGTTTTGGGGTGAAGTGTCATCTGTACGCTGATGATACTCAGCTGTACATCTCAATCCCAGACCACCCCAACGATGCCCTTGATGTGATGTCTCGCTGCCTGGAGGCCATGCAGGTCTGGATGGGGAGGAACAGGCTCAGACTCAACCCTTCCAAGACTGAGTGGCTGTGGCTTCCGGTGTCCCGATATAGTCAGCAGGTGCCATCACTGACTATTGGGGGTGAATCCTTGCCCCCCACAGAGAGGGCTCGCAATCTGGGTGTCCTCCTGGATGCACGGCTGTCTTTAGAAGAGCATATGATGGCCGTGGCCAGGGGGGGCCTTTTATCAGGTTCGCCTGATTCGCCAGTTGCAGCCCTTTCTGGACCGGGATGCCTTGCGCACGGTCACTCACGCCTTGTCACCTCCCGGCTGGACTATTGTAATGCTCTCTACATGGGGCTCCCCTTGAAGAGCACTCGGAGGCTCCAGCTGGTCCAGAATGCGGCTGCGCGGGTAGTTATGGGCGCAACTTGTTGTGCCCACGTGACACCCCTCCTGCGCAAGCTGCACTGGCTCCCAGTGGTCTTCTGGGAGCGATTCAAGGTGTTGGTCACCACCTTTAAAGCGCTCCATGGCATGGGACCCAGGTACCTTCGAGACCGACTTCTGCTACCAATAGCCTCCCACCGGCCAGTTCGCTCCCACAGAGAGGGTCTCCTCAGGGTGCCATCAGCCAAGTTATGTCGGCTGGTGACACCCAGGGGGAGGGCCTTCTCTGTGGGAGCCCCAGCCCTGTGGAATGAACTGCCCCTGGAAATGCGTAAGATCTCCGACCTCCGGGTATTTCGTTGTGCACTCAAGACCCTGTTGTTCCGCCAGGCTGGGCTATCAACATAACAATTTTAAATTGGGTTTTAAATTCCTGGGGTTTTAAATTGAGCCGAATTCATTTAATAATTTTAAACTATTTTAACTGATCTTGTCTTGTGTTTTTAATAGGCTGTACACCGCCCTGAGTCCTTCAGGAGAAGGGCGGTATAGAAATAAAATTATTTATTTATTTATTTATTTATTTATTTATTTAATACAGTTTCTCATGTTGTGGTGACCCCCAACCAGGGGTGGGTTCTAAAAATTTTTACGATCGGTTCTGTGGGCGTGTCTTATTTTGTGGGTGTGGCTTGGAGGTCATGTGACTGGGTGGGCATGGCTAGCTGGTCATGTGACTGGGTGGCCATGGCTATGTGTATAGGGACTACTCAGAGGGCTAAAAAAAGTCATTTCTGACAGATCCTCGCACTTTTGACTGGTCCTCACACTTATGACCATCCTCACATTTATGCCCGTGCAGCATTCTTAACAACATGTCACTCATTTCACAACTGCTTCTCTTCACCATGGTGATAAGATAGGGCAAAAAACGTAAAATGTGAGGACAGTCGTAAATTCGAGGACTGGTCAAAAGTGCGAGGAACAGTCAAAAATAACTTTTTCAGCCCTCTGAGTAGTCCATATGCACAAAAGGACTACCCAGAGGGCTGAAAAAAGTGATTTCTGACAGGTCCTCGCACTTTTGACTGGTCTTCGCACTTATGACTGGTCATCATACCCATTGTAGCATTCTTAACAACCGTGTCACTCATTTCACAACTGCTTCTCTTCACCATGGTGACAAGATGGGGCAAAAACGTAAAATGTGAGGACAGTCGTAAGTTCGAGGACTGGTCAAAAGTGTGAGGACCAGTCAAAAATAACTTTTTCAGCCCTCTGAGTAGTCCATATGCATAAAAGGATACAGCAATAGAGAGGGATGAAGGAAGGAAAGGTAAATTAGAGTAGGAGTGAGGGTAAGAGAGGGAGGAACAGAAGAGGAGAAGGAGAAAGGAAGAGGAAGTAGGAAGGAGAAGAAGAGGTGGGGGGAAGAGAAAGTAAGAAGGAAAGAAAAGAGAGAGGTGGTAGGTTTGAGGAGAAAGATTGCTGTACAATAAAAAAGATGAAAGGGAAGAAAACCAACCCCAAACAAATATAAAGATATTAAGATAAAGAATGAATTGTTAAACTTTAAAGAATAAAAGAGAACAAATATGAATAAATAGCAATAATTAGAAACACACATACAAATATACAATGTATTTTCTTTGAACAGAGTATTTGGCTGGTTCACAAATTTAACCAGTGTTTAGTCATTTCAATTAAATTTACAATTTCTATATTTTCTTTTTGCCATATTTATTCATCTATTTTTTTAAAAAACCAATATTACCCTTCATCCTCATCTCTAATCTTAATCAAATTCAATTTTCCCTTCTATTCTATATTATACCCCTTCCCATTGTCATCTATTTTTATATCCATCCTCACATTGGTTAATTATGTAATTATGTAATACAGTTGTTTAATACAAATTCAACATTTTAATATAAATCAATTAGTTATATAACTATCTTTTTTGTATATTAATCAATATGAACATGAATATTCCAATTATTTCCATGCAATCCAATTTCTTACAAATCAATTAATTATATTTACCAAAATAATAAACCAAATAATTTCCCCTATATATTCCTCCAAACCACAACTTAACCATTTCTGCTTTCAACACAATATACAATTAATAGTATCTCAATTATTACAATTCCCTAGTTAAATAGAGCTTTTTTTCTTTTGTGTTTTAAAATCTTGAACCTCCTCTTTTGCCCTAAATTTCCCATTGTTTGCAGTTTTGCACCTACCTTTTTTGGTGAGGAAAAAGAAAAAGAAATCTCTCTCTGCTTCATTTTGTCACGTTGCAGTAAAGACCGTGTTTTACTTTCAGTTTCATTTTTTCAGCATAGCTAGGGGGAAAAAAATCTGCTCCTCTCTTTGCAGCTAGCTACAAAGCCCTCCGCAAAACAGCTGAGAGTCCGGAGGCTGATCAAATCAACTTATGATAATTAACCTATGCTGAAGCTGAAAGGGGCTGTTTTTTTCTATTTTTGCTGGCACTGGTCTCCTCATTTGTTTTCTTTTAACACTGATCAGCTGTAGGGCGGCCCTTTGAAGCCCCGTGGCAAGAATTTAAACGGTTTGTTTCCCTCTAGCCATCAGCTGGGACTCAGGAGGCAGCAATAGATTGGGAGTGGGCGGGGTAAGCGAACGGCGAACGGCGATCCAACAGAGGGTGAGGGTGAGTGAAGGCGTGGGGGGGGTGAGAGAGGGCTTTGGCGACCCCTGTGAAATGGCCGTTCGACCCCCAAAGGGGTTGCGACCCCCAGGTTGAGAACCGCTGGCCTAGGAGATATAGGGAAAACAATAATCAACAAGGTGAAGCTTTTCACCATGAGCACAGTTTGGAGAAAGCCACATCACTACCTGAGACATAATTGTTAAAAGCAGGTCAGTTAAGTCTAAAGAAGTTAGAAGAAAGATTGGGCTGGAAAGATTATATAGTTCTGATTTTCCTATCCTATGCTGGAGAAGATTTGATTAAAACAGTATTTCTCAACTTTAGCAAGTTTAAGATATGTAGACTTTAACTCCCAGAATTCTGCTTGGGGAATATCTTAACATTGCCAAGAGAAACGCTGGGTAAAACGCAGCATTGAGAAACGCTGGGTAAAGAATACACCAGCCATAAAAGCATATTGCTTCTACCAAATAAGAACAAAGGAGCAACAAGAAACTCCTGATTTTACCTGGCTGGAATTAAATTCAGTGCCTTTAGTGGCTAACTGCAAAACAGTACTATGCATATAAACATCCCTGCACAGTGTTTTATTCAAAGAAGCAATAATGAAACAAATCAGCCCTGTTAAAACTTTTGGCAGCAAATGTTAAAACTTCCAAATAATTCAATCAGAGCCAATGACAGTTTGATTAAGAATACTGTTGTAAGAATCATTAAAAATATAGGCTTCCAGTGAAGTGGACTGAATCTCTTTTTAAAAATTGTCTTTAATAGTTGGATTTAACACTTGACTTCTGATACTGTATTATGGAAGGCTTAGAAAACACTAAATTCATTGTCTCTCCTATAAGAGGCATAATAACTGTAGGAAGCTTTAGGGATGCAATTTGGGGGTGGCAAGTGGGGCGGGTGAGAAATGGGATGCACGTCTTACCTTTCAAGCTCCATCGCGTTCCTCACCGTTGTGCCCAGGGAAACACATTGTAAAAATAAACTTCTCACGAGTTCGAGATGTTTGAATGAACTCGCGAGAAGGGGTTTTTTTACATGTTTCCCTGGGCACAACGGTGAGGAACACAATGGAGCTTGAAAGGTAAGACGTGCATCCCGTCTTATTTTCTGTCTTATTTGACCCTTATTTGACCCTTATCACCCTGTCTTATTTTCTGGGAAACACGATAAATGAATAATAGATACAGTATATTGGCTTTTATAATAGCCCAGAAAGATTTCAATGAACTTTCTGTTTCCACTGCTTCCCTCACATAAAAAGTAATGGTAAATTGCATTTGGCTTAGTAGATCACAATCATGCACAGCTGTAGCTTATGATCTACTGCTACTTTATCATGATTTTTTCTTCATAAGAAGAAACTAGGAAAGTCCCTCACTGATTTATGGTTCATCAATAGTGATCAACTTATTTTTTTTTATGTGAAACAGTGCAGTTTTGTGTATTTTTAAAAATTATGACTATCTGAGAACTTTATCAATAATTTTAAAAATTGAAAAATACAGTTATAGAAATAGAACTGTCTGTGGAAATATGCAGTTTCATAATGAGCAGCTGGTATTTCCCCAATGTGTCTTGATCAACAGCAAAGCTTCTAAGGCACGTTACAGGTTTAAGACTAACAATTTCTCTCTCCCTTCTAAGACATTATAACAGTGACACCTCAATAATTAAAAAGACACCATCAAGATAGTTCTTTTTTTAGTCTCTCACCACCCCAAATTTATATTGCCAGTATGACAAATTCACGTTCTTTGCAGTGACTAAAATATCAAAGTAATAGCACAACAAATTCTAATTTTGGAAAAGAATGATCACAACGTGATGAGGGTTGATGTGAGCAGACTTCAGCCTTGTGGGTTGTACTTTTCTATTAGAATCACTGTTTATATTAGATAAAATTCTAATGACAAGAATGGATTCAAAATTGTAATTTGAGATTTGAAGGCAACAGATTTTGATTTGCACTTCAGTGTTTGATTTAGTAAAATGTTCAACAAAGGATGAGAAAAATAAAAATGAGTTAGATCCCCCACCCTCCACATCCACACACCAAAAATGGATCAAAATATCATAAACTTTTTCAGAAATAACAATACCACTTAGGCTTATGTACCTCTCCATAGTGCTTTATAGCACTTCCTCAGCAGTTTACAATATTAGCATATTGCCCCCAACAATCTGGGTCTTCATTTTACTGACTTTGGTAAGAATAGAAGGCTGAATCAACTTTGAACTGATCAGGATCAAACTCCAGGCTGTGGGCCTGCATTCTAACCACTGTGCCAGCACAGCTTCTGAAAATATCAACTCAGCTAAGTTTCAGCTGGATTTCTTTAATAATTTCACATTAATAAAAAATTGAAGCATTCTCTTTCTCTTCTTTGAAAAAAGAAAAGGTGAGAGAGATACAGGGGAAAGGAAATGGCAATACTCCAACCTGTTGTGCTGAAGCAATGCATAAGTCCAGGCTGCTCCATTTTAAAAACAAGTCTTACCAACACTGAGGAATACATGATTCCCTAACCATTTGCTTTTCTTGGTATGTTTGTTGATATGATTCATTGGCCAAGTTAGCTTTTTCAGAGAATTGTGTGTTATGTGCTGCTTTTGCAACAGTTTAAAAAAACAATCTGAAAAGTTTTTGTTACCATTATTCCATAAATATTATATGAAATAAAACATCCTGTGTTGTATTTAAATCATAGTTATCAGGAATGCCCATCAATGCTTCCTTATCAAATTGAAAAGAATATTGAATGGGGTACCATAAAGAGAGAAAACTCTTTATGGTACCCTATTCAATACTCTTTTCAATTTGATGAGGAAGCATTGATGGGCAATGCTTCTCTACTCTTCAATACTTGCTTTATGTCTTGGATGAAAAGATAGAGGCAATGCTCACCAAATTAGCATACTGTATGAAACTACATTTGGTGATTTAATAGCATAAAAGATAGAAACAGCATTCAAAATAATCTTGACTAGATAGAAAACTGTGTGGAAAAATCATAGACTGAAATTTAACAGAGACCAATAAGGTTCTTCATTTCAGAAACAAATTCTCTTTTGAGTAGGTATAGGGTAGAAGTTGCCAAGTTCAGTAATTAAGTGAAAAGGAATTTGGAATAGGAGTTGATTGCAAGAGGAATACAAGCCAGTAAAGTAATGAGGCTGAAAAATAAAGTGATTTAAACTTTAGGCTGTATCAACAGAAGTATGATTTTCAAATCATGAAAAGTAATTGTTTTCCACAGAACTTACCTCAAGTACTGTGCTTATTATTGGACACCACGCCATGAGGAAGATTCAGAGAAACTGTAATGGTTTCACAGAAAAATAAAAGGATAGTAGAGAAGTAGAAACTAAATGCTATAAAGAGAGATTGAAGGAACTAGATATTCTTTGCCCCGAGAACTGAGGGAGAATGAGATAGTATTCTCCAAATATCTGAAAGGATATCACATAAAGAAGGTCAAGACCTGTTCTTTCTTGTTTCTGAGTGCAGGACATCCAATAATGAATTCAAGTTACAGGGAAACAGATACCAATTGAAAATTAGAGGAAAAAATCTTAATTTGCTCCACTCTCAACCTGTTCTGATTATTATCACAGTAGTGGTGAGCTCCCTTAACCTAAAGATGGGTTCAAGTAAAAGCCAGGTGGCTATCTGCCTGAGGAGTTTTAATCTAGATTCCTGCGCTAAACAGAGAATTGAATTCTGTAGCCTAAATCCCTCCTTGTAACACAGTGATTGTATGAGTACAAGTACGTGCAATCCTTAATAGAATGCACACTATCTCAGTCTACTCAGCTAATGAAAAAAATGTCTCTGTCTCCAAGTGAATCTGACTAATTCAATTCTTTTAGCAGGGTGGGAGACACAAAAAACAGAGCAGCATTCCCCAGCCATTCTGACAGGCAGAACTTGAGGTGGTATTGGCCAGCCATCATGTCAATGCAGATAGTCCTCATTTAGCAATCACAATTGGGACCAGTAATTCGGTCATTGTGTCAGGCCAAAGATCAAAGATGACACAACAAAATTCAATAAAATCCAGGTATTTATTTGCTTACTCCTAATAGACAGAATCTTGCCAGACTAAAGCTATAAAATTCTAACCTAATATATATGCCCTGGGAGATTCTAGGGGGTATATAGCTGCCCTGAATCTTTTCCTCCATCCCCTATTCAGTTCAGGATTGTGCAGTCTCTTGTCTTGAATCCCCTCTGGAATGTACTGCCTCTTCCCTAGGAAGCCATGGAGCTACTGCCAACACACACACACACACACATACACACACACACCTTTTTCAGTTGAACATTGCATTACATAAAGTGAAGTAATGGATAAGTGAAACCCTGCCGTGCTTATGATTGTACTGCAGCTTTCCTTAGCTTTATAGAACTGAAAAGATCATAAATGTGAGAATTAGTTGTAAACTTACTTTACATCACTATTGTAACTGCAAATTATTGCTAAATGAGGCAGCTGCTAAACAAAGGCTATCTATATCAAAGAGCTGATTGTACTAATCATCCCATCTCTGCTATGTTAAGAAAGCTGCAACAATATACATTTTTCTTAAATAAATAAATTATCCAAGATTTTGTGATTCCCACTGAATGAACTCATTCATTCATTCAATCAGTCAATCAATCTTAGCCTGCCACAATCACAGTGGGTTACAATCAACAATCTGTATCAAAGCATCCACAGTATGACTATTTCATTTATCAAACAAACAAAATCACTCAAAGTCAAAATCACAAATAACATCAAAAACAGAAGTCCTAACAAGAACAAACAAAAATGACCAAAAAAATGTGTAACTGCTAATTTAGACATCAAAATCCCTCTTGAAGAATTTTATTTTTAATAACTTCCTAAAACGTAAGAAGGTGGTGGCTACTCACATTTTACAAGGAATAGTGTTCCAAGCTTGTTGGTGCACCAATAGAATAGAATAGAATAGAATAGAATAGAATAGAATAGAATAGAATAGAATAGAATAGAATAGAATAGAATTCTTTATTGGCCAAGTGTGATTGGACATACAAGGAATTTGTCTTTGGTGCATATGCTCTCAGTGTACATAAAAAGACAAGATACATTTGTCAAGAATCATAAGGTACAACACTTAATGATAGTCATAGGATACAATAAGCAATCAAATCATACTAGGAAACAATCAATATCAATATAAATCGTAAGGATACAAGCATCAAAGGTACAACAGAGTAACAACAAATTAAATTTCAAAATTACCAATAAAATTCTCTAAAGCACTTTATATGATTTGCCCCTACGGCGTTGCCATCCAGTAGGACCTGGGAAATGTATTTTTTCTGCAACTGCTCCTGGCTGTAGAATGCCTTTTCTCTTGAGAACCAATAGGCCCTCAGCCTTTTAACCTATTAGAAGGCCATAAAGAGCTGGCTTGTTCCACAGGGGCTGAGATAGGGACCCTAAAGTAGATGGTCTTCACTGTATCAGTTGTGGTTGTGGCTTTTTGCCTTTATTGTTTTTATGATGTTTGTGGTTTGTACCAGTGCTGTGAGCTGCCAAGACTCTACCTCTTAAGATGGAAATCAATCAATCCATCCATCCATCCATCCATCCATCCATCCATCCATCTATCCATCCATCCATTTATAATCTAAATTTCTCTCATTCTTTATGGTTTCCATTTTCTTATTTCTGGGGGGCTGCAGCTACAGATTCTATTTCCTTCCTTATAATTTAGTATCACAAAAAGACAGATATTATCATGGAGCTTTTTCTTTTCTTTTCTTTTCTTTCTTTTTTTTTTTTTGCTGTACTTGTCTCCTCAATTGGAACAATAGATGCTACAGAATAGGCAGCACATTTGTCTTCACTTGCTTATTAGTAGGGAGGATCAACATTTTTACTTTATTCATGGAATACTTTTTAAATTCCAAATATTAACTTCCTGCCTATTCTTTAATCCAGAAGCATCCTGTCCATAATCATTACCTCCACTGCCCTCAGGCATTTGTTAACTCGCCTGATCTTTCAAAAGATATCACACTTTTTCCTTCCTTATCTGTTAGGCTTGTAATTGGCCTCTCCTTTGCTTTCATGAAATCCTTCTTCAAAACCTACTGTGTTCCATAGCATCTTTGCCATGACCTACCCTTCCCAAGTCTGTTGATCTCCAGGTATGTTGAACCTGGCTAGCACAGATAATCTTAACCTATTTCAGGATGGAGGAACCTCAAAAATCTGTTTTATTCTTCAACAAACAATTGACAGGGCTATTTTCTGCTCCAGTATTTTTCTGCAGTAGACAGAAACAGATGGGAGTTAAAACAAATCTCTGAAATGCAAACTAGGTGACAGTTTATTAATAAGACCAGCTTTTATTAATGTGGTCATTCCAGGAACCCACCATGGGTCCCTCTGACTCAATATACCACAACTGATTATAGAGAAATTCATTGTGGCATACTTTTATCTACCCTACAACAGAGCCTAAACTTCTGTAATGAAATTAATTGCATACTGATTTCCTGTTTACACCCATCTTTCATTCCCTTTTTTTCTCGCTGTGGTTTTCTTAACTTGACTTTAGCTGATAAGATTCCTACAACAGAGATGTGGCCTTTATAAGGATTGATTTGGCAATCCTTATAAAGGATTGGTTTGGCAATCCTTTATAAGAGCCTTGGTAGTACAGTGG
Organism: Pantherophis guttatus; assembly: GCF_059756535.1. Lineage (NCBI taxonomy): Eukaryota > Metazoa > Chordata > Lepidosauria > Squamata > Colubridae > Pantherophis > Pantherophis guttatus. The sequence goes on from NC_142069.1 coordinate 27,582,893, forward strand.
TCTAAAGCACCCTGTTATTAAGACCAGCTGCCTGCAATTACTGCAGGTTCGAATCTCGCCAAGGCTCAAGGTTGACTCAGCCTTCCATCCTTTCTAAGGTAGGTAAATTGAGGACCCAGTTGTGGGGGCAATAAACTGACTTTGTATAAATATACAAAGGATGAAGGCTATTGTTTAGCGCATTGTAAGATGCCCTGAGTCTCCGGAGAAGGGCGGCATATAAATCAAATTTTAAAAAAAACAAATCTGGAGGCAATATCAAGTCTCCGCTACCCTCATCCCTCAATTTTGCAGTCCTAAAACATGATGTACTACACTGTAGTGAAGGGGATCAAATATGGACTTTATCTAGATTATCCACTTATCACAGTTACAGAGGTAAAATTCAAAAGGAAGAAAAAAGTACGTACACAAACACACACACACACACACACTCATACATTCACAAACAGGACAGTAATGTTCAGATAGCCCTGAATGCTGTCCTTAGAGCCAATGGCTTTTCCAGATAGTTGTGAGAAAACAACTTCTCCGCTGTTTCATAGTCACACTGCAATATGTCTTTTTCTAACCTACTCTGCATTCCTTGTGTCATTCGCTTCCAGAATGAAAATATGCAATATGGGTTGGCCTTTAAATGCAGAGCAATTACTGTGTATTAATTGAGCAAAACCACATTTGTTCTTTTTGTGGCCTAATGAAGTAACTGCAGCTAATGGTGAAATGAGCTTCTTGTTTCAATATGTGCTTCCAATTACATTTGTCCCACACTAAGACTTGACCATTCTCATGTGAGCAATATAAGAAGTTGCTAAACCTCTGGGGCAGGGGTGAAATCTAAATTTTTTCCCTACCAGTTCTGTGGCTTGGTGGGTCTGGCAGCGGAAGGATACTGCAAAATCTCCATTCCTACCCCACTCGAGGGGAGAATACTGCAAAATCCCCATTCCCTCCCCACTCCTGGGGGAAGGATATTGCAAAAACTCCATTCCCACCACACTCTGGGGCCAGCCAGAGGTGGCATTTGCCGGTTCTCCAAACTACTCAAAATTTCCGCTACCGGTTCTCCAGAACCTGTCAGAACCTGCTGCTCTGGGGGTCAAAAGCTTCTGCCAAAGGGCTCTTCAAGACCTGGTAAATTGGTTTTTCTCGACATAGATATTATTGATGTTCCAATTGTTCTCATGAAGTTGCAATAAGTGGGATTCATACACATAATTATCATCCCAGATAAATATCAGAGTTTCTTCATTGAAAGTTATGGGCTATAATTTATCAAGCTAGTCCAATCCAAGTTTCTAGATGAATGTTTTTCAATTTCTTGGTTTAGTGCTCAGAGAGGCTGATTGGGTTTCCCTCTAATCCTAGTCCAGCACCTTAACCACTATACCCCATTGGTTCTCTCATCTATATCTATGTTATCTATATTTTTTCCCCTCACGGCTGCAGAAAATCTGATCCCCCCCCCCAAAACCACTCTATTTTTGCCATCATTCAAACACAGGCCATTTTGCAAGGCTTTACCCTTCCTCAAGGACAATCTGTCAGTGACAATTTTTTGTTATGGTTCTATAAGTTCTCACCAATGTCTGCCCAATACCGATATGCTTAGATGCTCTTTTGATCACCCTTCCAAAAAGCTTAAACTGTGTTTGCAATAGACAAATTGATGGACTGTAGCAGAAAGGAATAGGATAAAAACAAAACCTTAGCAAATTCTTTTCTTGTGTTTCTGTGAAGAAAGGTTGCTCCAATCAATTGTGGACACAAACATGTTCAAATAAAATAGGAAACAGACCTGAAGAGGGGCAAAAAGAGATCAACATTGACTTCACAGCAACACTAATTTCAGAATTCAGAGGGCAATGAGGACAATACTAATTGGACATCTTGGTTTGTAAATAACTTGACATTCTTCTACTACTACTTATAGTAGTAGAATAGCAGAGTGGCTTATAAGGTATATAGCAATAGCACTTAGGCTTATATACTACTTCATAGTGGTATTTACTGGACTATTCTGAGCAGTTTTATAATGACAGCATATTGCCCCCAACAATCTGGATTCTTATTTTACTGACCTCAGAAAGATGGAAGTCCAAGTCAACCTGGATACCTGTCAGGATTCAACTCCAGGCTGTGGGTATAGTTTGCCTGCAATACTGCATTCTAACCACTGTGATACCAGGGCTCACTATACATCCTGATCCTAATCTGTGTCCATTTAACCCTGCATTTGCAAGATTTTGATACTGAGCACCATCATGGTGTTAGCTTACTTGAGCAATCATCTTTGCTCTAGGGTATCCGCCTGCCCCACATGCTCCTATAAGGAGACTGCATTCAGGTTAACTTAGTTGAAACGATGCAATTTTGTGGGACTCAATGATTCACCTTTGCAGTGGTAGTCCCTATTTTATGGAATAACCTTTCTTTTGACATACAGTGTCCTTGACCTTACTGGCCTTTAGAAAAGCTATCAAGACCTGATTCTTTTCCCAATAGCAATAGCAATAGCAATAGCACTTAGACTTATAAACCGCTTCATAGTGCTTTTACAGCCCTCTCTAAGCGGTTTACAGAGTCAGCATATTGCCCCCCAACAATCTGGGTCCTCATTTTCCGGCCTCAGAAGGATGGAAGGCTGAGTCAACCTTGAGCCTGATGAGATTTGAACTGCTGAACTGCAGCTAGCAGTCAGCTGAAGTAACCTGTAGTACTGCACTCTAACCACTGCGCCACTTCAGCTCTTAGGTGATGATGTACTGGAGCTGCAAATGGATTATAGTGTTTTTACCCTAACCATTATTTGGTTTTATTGTTTCATTATTGCTTATAGATACGTGTATTATAGTTTCGTGTTCTTTTATTAGGTTTATTAGAAAGATTGCCAAAAATAAATACAGGTAGTCCTCAACTTACAACCATTCGTTTACTGACCATTCAAAGGTACAACAGCACTGGGGAAAAAGTGACTTATGACTGTTTTTCACAGTTGCAACTGTTGCAGAATCTCCATGGTCATGTGCAGTGGTGAACTTTACTTACGGCTCGGAAGTGCACGCATGGACCGTCTTCGCATGTGCAAACCCTTCTGCGCATGCACAGAGGGTAAAAAACAGGTTACTTGCTGGTTAAACCCAGGAAGTAACGACAACCGGGTGGGGGCGGAGCCTTGTGTTGCCATTGCTACCGGTTCTCTGAACCACCCACCGCCATCGTTACCTATTCGGCATTTCACCCCTGGTCACATGATCAAATTCAGATCTTGGAAACTGGCATATAGCTGAAGAAGCTTCTTAGATGAGAAGCAAAACCTCTTCAAAAAAAAACCCAGAAAGTCTAGTTGCCTCTTGAAAAAGCGCCTTTGGGATAACCATGACCTGAATGACTGAGAACCTCCCTAGACATTTGACCAGTGGTGGGTTCCTCCCGGTTCGGCCTGGGTTCCACCGAGCCAATAGCGGTGACGATATGATGTCACCGAACTGGTTCCGCCCATCCCCACCTGCCCGCCTCCCGCCCCCACATTATTCTTACCTTTTATTTGGCCCCACCCCCAATCTATTGCTGCCTCCTGAGTCCCAGCTGATCGGCTAGAAGGAAAAAGCTATTTAAATGCTTGCCGCGGGGCTTCAAAGGGCCGCCCTACAGCTGATCAGTGTTAAAAGGCAGTGTGGTGGTAGACCGGTGCCTCCAAAAACAAATGAGTAGACCGGTGCCTGCAAAAATAAATGGGTAGACCAGTGCCTCCAAAAACAAATGAGTAGACCGGTACAGCTCTGCAAGCAGTTAAAAGCCTGGTAGACCAGTACCTCTGCTAAATCCTAAAGAATTGTCACATGACCATCAAGCCATGCCCACAAAATAAGCCACGCCCACAGAACCGGTAGTAAAAAAATTTACAACCCACCCCTACATTTGACAGGTATTTATGATGGTAGCAGAGTCCCGGGGTCATGTGATTTCCTTTTGCAACCCTCTGACAAACAATGTCAATGAGGAAGCCAGATTCACTTAACAACTGTGTTACTAACTTAACAGGTGCAATAATTCACTTAACAACTGTGGCAAGAAAAGTTGTAAAATGGGGCAAAACTCACTTAACAGCTGTCTTGGTTAGCAATGGAAATGTTGAGCTCAGTTGTGGTTGTAAGTTGAAGAGCTGACCTGTACTTTTTAACCAGAAGAATCACAGTGAAGTGGGGAAAACACTCTGGGTCCTTTTTGTTTACTGCGGAAACTTGGAAGTACCAAAGATGTTGAAAAATAAGAAAATCAAGGGTTTATTTGGAAGAGAAAAAAACAACAGAAAAGAAGCTGCCAATTTGATTGATGTGGGGATATTATATATTATAATTTTACATTCTTTCTTAAGCATACATAGTTCTGCTGTTGACAAACAAAGGGAGAGAGATAGGTAATACACGCACCCACACCTGGCACGGATGCATAAATATTATACGTACATTTACATGCATTGATAATGACAGCTGAAACCTGGATTTTTAAAAAATGTTTCTCTTGAAATGTTATCCAAAGTATCCAAAATTCCAATCTGACAGTAAACTCATGAAGGAAACTTCTGAACTGAGCAATCCCAAGCATATGACATACAAAAAGCCTAACCTTGAAGTATTACCAAGGTAACATTTAATTATCCTTCTGATCACAATGATCCTTTACAGATGTCTGCCATCTGTAAAGAGAATCAAGCAGCATACAGATTCCAATAAGTTTCTTTTCTGTGCGGTCCTTGATGATCTCTGAGTTTAGTTGTTTTCTTACAGACATTTCATTACCACTCTAGGTAACATCATCAGTGGTAGTGAGCAATGGGCTTTGCTCTTGTTTTATATACTAGTCTCTTCTCACTGATATGGATGTATCTATTCTTCTATTCATTCTGTTTATTCAAAGGACAATTCTTCCTTCACCAAGTCTTTTCTGGGCTTTGAAGGCATTGTCAGTATTCTTAAATCAATATACTAGTTATCATTTCTGTGATTTTCCTTGTTGCCTTGATCCATACTTGCTGTTTTGAGTAAACTGTATTTGATTTGGATCAAGGCTAACCCAACTGCAAATTATGGTCTATGTATAATCCTTAAATAGAACAAAAAAAAAATTTATCACAGAACATATTTTTACATAAATTTTTAACTCCTGTTTCCAGAGTCAAAGACTTCTGCTTCTTTCCTTGTCCTGTTTCACTGAATTGGTAAAGTTGACACCGCAGGTGGCAGTAGGTTTAGAAGCTAAGCAGAGTTGGGTCTTATCAGAACTTGGATGAAAGATTTCCAGGGGATGCCATAGTTGAAACCTCTAATAGGAATTCGTAAAATATCCCAGAATAAAGTAATGGGAAATTGCTTATATAATGTTACCAAGAAAGGAGGGAAGTAAGCAATGGGGTACCCAAGGTTCTGTTTTAGGTCCAGTACTCTTCAATATCTTCATAAACAATTTAGATGAGGGAATAGAAGCAGAACCCATCAAATTTGCAGACAACACTAAACTGGATAAGTGTTCCCAGCAGATAAGCTCAGAAGACAAGCTCAAAATCCAGATAGATCTGGACAGACCTGAACACTGGGCCCTATATAACAAAATGAACTGCAATGTAGAGAAAAATAAGAAAAACCAAATGTAAAGGTACAGATTAGGTGAAATTTGGCTCAATAGCAGTAACTGTGAGAGGGATCTTGGAGTCCTAATGAACAATCACTTAAATATGAGCCAACAGTGTTTGTAGCATCCAAAAAAGCTGATACAATCCTAGGTTCTCAGACAGATAGAATCAAGATCACATGAAGTATTAGTACTGCTTTATAAGTCCCTAGTAAGACCACACTTGAAATACTGCATCCAGTTTTGGTTACCATGTTATAAAAAAGATGTTGAGACTCTGGAAAGAGTGCAGAGAAGAAGAACAAAGATGATTAGGGGTCTGATTAGGGCTAAAACATATGAAGAACAGTTGCAGGAATTGGGTATGGCTAGTTTAGTGAAAAGAAGGATTTGGGGTGACATAGTAGCAGTATTCCAATATTTGAGAGGCTGCCACAAAGAAGAGGGGCTCAACGTATTTTCCAAAGCACTAGAAGACAAGACAAGAAACACTGGATGGAAACTAATCAAGGAGAGAAGCAACCTAGAACTAAGGAGAAATTTCCTAATGGTGAGAACAATTAACCAGTGGAATAGCTTGCCTTCAGAAGTTGTGAGTGCTCCATCACTGGAGGCTTTTAAGAAGAGACTTGTCTGAAGGTCACTTGTCTGAAATGGTGTAGGGTCTCTTGCTTGAGCAAGGGGTTGGACTAGTCCCTTCCAACTCCAAGCTCTCTTCCAACTCTATTATTCTGTATGAAGTCACCAGGAGTCAAATTCAAAAGAGACTTTACTTTTAACTCAGAAATATCCTGACTTAATAATGCTTTATCCTTTAAAGCATATGCCAGGTCCAAAATTCAGTTCTGTGCGTGTCATGATTTCAGCTGCCAGCCCACTGTTCATCCTTTTGGATGTTTGGCAAAAAGCAAATCTCCTGGGTGAATTTCTAGCTTTTGAGACAAATGATTGTGTTAGTCAAGCACGAAATATAAAGTCTCTGAGGAACTGATTCCTAGTGACTCAAGTAAATTATCTGCTCTTAATCTTTCTCTAACCTAATAAGAGGTTTGTTCTTTTTGCAGCTTTGCTATCTGATTAGGGAGTTTTTATGGGGGGGGGCGGGGGAGAGTGCATGAAATAGGCCAATGCAGCTTCGCCTCATTTTGATGGGCATCTTAAACTGAGTTTTGTAGACAAACATGAACACAACACAGCTTCCTAACTTTCAATTAACAGTTCGAAGTAAAGTTCCTTTTGTTCTCTCCTTGAAAGAGAAATATATATATATATTTTCTGATTCTTTTTTTTTTTTTGCAGCTATCAAACTTGTCCTTAAAATCCACCATTTTCCTAGGTAACAAAGTTTCTTTTGTTCACCTTAGTCATTCTTTTCCTCCCATCTATAGTAATAATATTTCTCCCTTTACTTTTTTATATTTAAACTAGGATTCTGAAAATTAACAGGCCAGGTCAGGGGTTAACCAAGCCATTTTTTTATTCTATTTATGAATGATTGCTTCCATGTGGCTTTATTTGTTTATCCATTTAAAATCAATTTTGTAGATATTTGTTTATTTATACTATTAAACTGACCAACAGCTCAAACTCTCTGTTGAAATATTTATCTAAGCCAGGAGTGGTTGTTCTACTTACCTTTACTACCGGTTCGCAACGGGAGTACGCACACTTCTGCACATGTGCAGATCATCAATTATGACGTCCAGGCGGGTGGGCGGAGCCTCCCGCCACTTTTACTAAAGAACTGGACAGAACTGGGAGCAACCCACCACTGATCTAAGCCCGTAATTTTCCATGGCTTATAAATGCAAGTGCACATGTTTATATAACATTTTTGACATAGGTGGACAGAAAAATCTGAAGACCACTTTTTTTAAAAAAAAAAATCTATTGTTGTTCATCTAATTCAGTACACCAATTGGGAACTCACTGAAAACAAAGATTCCTGAAAAATCACACTTGTGGGTTTGGCTTATAATTTTATCTCTGTATTTCCTGTAAGTCACCTGTCATTTATTTGCCCAGCTTGATGCAATTCTCCCTTTCACATTACATTTTAAAATAATCTAGCAATTGCCTTCTAAAATCTCTCTGTTAAAAAAGTGTTAATAATCCTTGCTGTTAGAAAGCTTATCAGAATGTTTATGAACATTCCGTGAAACAATGGATTGAATGGTTAAAGACAAGACTTTCCCTCTTTTGGGTTATGTTATAGCACATGGGTGTCAACTCGTGGTGTCACATTGCCATCACGTGACATTTTGTGATGTTTTTTTCCCTTTGAGGAGCTGGGGTGGGCGTGGCCTGTGCATCCAGTCCATGGGCCACCAGTTTTTACACCCTGGTATAGCACTTCATCCAATGACCAAAAAGGTTTGACTCTTGTTCCTATTTTGCCTTCCTCTAATATTAAAATTTCTTATCTATTATTTTGTCCATCATGGGTATATAATTGACCATTATCTTTGTTGTGATTACAGCACACACACACACACACGCACACATATAAATTCAGAGATAACTGTCAATTACACTAACTGTAACCCATTTGGGGAGGAAAGCAGACAAAGATGGTCTAAATAAGCAGATGTAATCAAATGATGTGCAAAATTCACCCGTGGGCAAAAAAGGAACAAGAGCCAAGGATTCAAAATGGACTCAATTCATATGCCCCTAATTATGTTTTTTTTTTTTTTTTTTTTTGCAGATTTTGGCGGTGAGTTGTGAAACTTTAACAAACGGCCTTCAGTTTTCTATATTATTTTTTAAATCAATGAAATAGATTATTAAGATCTATATTTTGAAATTGAAAAATAAATAAGAAGGGGCAGTAGTGGTGGAAAATGATACTGAAAATGATAGAGATCCATGTATTTATATTTTATCCCATTTCTGCGGCAGGAGGGGATATAATATAGTAAAACACTGATACTGTTTGATCACGTAGATGAAATACATCTACTTGTGTGATCATTTCTGTATATCCCAGCTACAGGGTAAATGTTATTCTTTGATTACCTTCTACATCATACTGTGACCCAGTAGTGTACGTTCATTTATTGTAGTCTTAGCCTTTTGCTACAACCCTTCAAAATCCTGTTCATAGGTGCAGTTGGTGCCTAGAGACAAATTCGCACTAAATCCCTGCTTGAAATCACAGCACAGGTGCTGTAAAGTTCTACTGTTCTATTTCATATTCTGCTTTTCAATCTTCCTATTATCTTTCTTCTCACCAAAGCAATACTGCTTCACTCTCTCACTTCATCAATGCACAGATGGTGTGAAGGTAGTTTGGGACGCCCTAGTAAAGTCCCACTGGTAGGAATATTAATCACTATACATTGCTTAATTGGGTAACCTTTACTGTGGTTTAAATAGCAATACCAAGCTGCAGCGGCACAGATGGTAATCTGTTATTAATTGAGTGCTAATAGTAATGAATGGCTCTGCAATATGGGCTGATAATGTTATAAATAAAGCAGTTGACAACTATATTAATGGCAGGCGATGTGTGGAAATCTGGGGGGAGTTTTGTCTCTGCCCACATGCAAAGCAAGCTGGCCCTCCATATCATAAGGGACATGACTAAGCTTACAGTGTATTTTGAACATGCACACACAGGGTGAGAAGGGCAGATGTTTCTCTCTTATGCCTACCTACTTTTAATGTCTTTGCATCCCCAATAAAAGGAAAAAGGGGATGAAGGGAAAGAGAATCCCAAATGGCTAAATATGTGCATGGGATTATTTTATCTCTACCACAGCATAAAATCCATACACCTGGGTTAAATATTTTACTGTGTAGGGAAGGATGGAGAACTATGCAGGCTAAACTTCTAAATGAACCATACAGAGCAGTGTTTCTAAACTGCAACAACTTTAAGATGCGTGGACTTTGACTCCCAGTATTCCCCAGCTACCATACTGGCCCAGAGATAGACCAGGGATATGGAACCAGAGATGTACAGTATAGGTCTCACCCAAAGGTTTAGGATTGGATTCCAGAGAATTTTAAACATTTCCATTAAATTATGCATTTTAGTATGTTGAAGGAGAACGTTATTCAGAAAGAGGGTAATCATATAAATTACACTGAATGGAATTGGAATGTAGGGTGTTTTGTCCTTGCCACTTTTTTCTTCTAGCCCTATACACTTTATCATGTCTCTGAAAAGCCAAATGTCATGTAATGGATGGGTTTTATGCTCACATCAATAGTTAGTCAATCAAAAGGAAGCCAGACCACACTGAGAAGTCCCACTACCACTGTGGATGTATCTGTTGACCATGAGCAGTCAACTCCTCTATCTTGGTCCAGTTAGACCTCTCAGCGGCTTTTGATACCATCGACCATGGTATCATGTTGCGCCGGCTGGAGGGACTGGGAGTGGGGGGCACCGTTTTGCAGTGGTTCTCCTCCTATCTCTCCGACCGGTCGCAATCCGTGTTGACAGGGGGGCAGCGGTCAACCCCAAGGAGCCCTGTTTGTGGGGTGCCACAAGGGTCGGTCCTCTCGCCCCTCCTGTTCAACATTTATGTGAAGCCACTGGGTGAGATCATCCGTGGCTTTGGGGTGGAGTTCCATCAGTACTCTGATGATACTCAGCTGTACATCTCCACCCCAGACCATCCCAACAATGCCTTGGAAGTGATGTCCCAGTGCCTGGAGGCCATGCGGGTCTGGATGGGGACAAAGAAGCTTTGACTCAACCCTTCCAAGACCAAGTGGCTGTGGCTGCCGGCGTCCCGATATAGCCAGCTGACGCCATCGCTGGTTATTGGGGGCGAATCACTGGCCCCCACGGAAAGGGCCCGTAACTTGGGCGTCCTCCTGGACGCAAGGCTGTCTTTAGAAGGGCATATGACGGCCGTGGCCAGGGGGGGCTTTTTATCAGGTTCGCCTGATACGCCAGTTGCGCCCCTTTCTGGATCGGGACTCCCTACGCACGGTCACTCAAGCACTCGTCACCTCTCATCTGGACTATTGTAACGCTCTCTACATGGGGCTCCCCTTGGGGTACACCCGGAGATTCCAACTGGTGCAGAATGCGGCCGCGCGGAGGATTATAGGAGCGACGGGGCGCACCCATGTGACTCCTCTCCTGCGCGAGCTGCATTGGCTTCCGATGGACTTCCGGGTGTGCTTCAAGGTGTTGGTGATCACCTTTAAAGCGCTCCATGGCTTAGGGCCAGGGTACTTATGGGACCGCCTTCTGCCACCAATAGCCTCCCACCAGCCAGTTCGCTCCCACAGAGAAGGCCTCCTCAGGATGCCGTCGGCCAGACAATGCCGGCTGGCGACCCCCAGGAGGAGAGCCTTCTCTGTGGTGGCACCTACCCTTTGGAACAATCTACCCCCAGAGATACAAGTGATCTCCGACCTCCGGACTTTTCGTCGGGCCCTAAAAATTTATTTTTTTCAGTTAGCCAGTCTGTCTTGATTTTATGGTTGGTTTTAAAATTTGATACGGATTTTAAATTGATAAATTTTAAACTACGGGCCAAATTTATCTAATTATTTTAAATCTATTTTTAACTGTAACTTTATGTATAAATGTTTTTATTTTGGCTGTTCACCGCCCTGAGTCCGAAAGGAGAAGGGCGGTATAGAAGTTTGAATAATAAATAAATAATAAATAAATAAACCGATCCATTTTCCTGGATCTGACATGCATGCATCCATTTTGTATGCACATAGATTCAGTTGACAAGCCCCAATCAACACATGGGGATTGTGAATGAGCCAGCAAATGCGATGCCGTTCGGTTTTCTGTAAGTTGAATGCACACCTATTTGCTAAAACCATCAAAGTGTACAGACAAAATGAGGTGAATATTATAGGTGGAAAAATCTGACCAAAGACACTTATTTCTAATACATAAACCCTATGCTCAGAATGAGCTGAAACCAACTTGCTGCAGTGATGAATTAAATTTGTCATTTGTTACTGTGTCTCACTGATGCACAGAATAACAGCCTTGGACTGTAATCGCCACACGTCTGAGTCTGCACAGTAATTGCTGGCAGCTATGGAAACTAACTTTCCAGCCATTTATAAACTTGACCCTCCTTGCTTCCTTTTTGCTGCATTAAGATAAGCTGCTATTGGAAATGAAGCAAAACAAAAACAAAAAGGAAAAAGGAAAAAAGTCCCATTCCATGTCTGCAAACATGTTTTTTTTTTTGTTGCCTGTCAGCCTAAATGAAAGGAGTCATGGTCTCTCCCACTAAGACAGATGGACTGTATTATTTCATTAATAAAGGATATGATGGTCTAATGACAGAATTGTAACTAAGGTTAGTTATCAACAAAAACTGGAGTTCTGCTTTTCTCACTGCCATGATGTTATTCCAACAAGCCGTGAGGATCAGATAAGTATTAAGAGCTATTGAGAAGTGTGGGCTGCTGCCTCAGGAAGAAATTCGATAGGTGGCAGTTTCTCTGTGAAATATGTCATCTTCTACCCCCTTCCTCCTAAAGCCACCTTGGAATTAAATAAGATTTCATTACAAAGAAATAACTGTATTGCTGGTCTTGGTATTTGGATGACAAACAAAACTAGAGAATATGAATGGTACTCCCCAAACACTACCCAGATACATAGTTGTATTATTAAAGAGTGGACTGTTCTGAGTAGTCCCATTCTCCTTCTCCAAGCGAATCAAGATCACTCTTAATGCCCCACTAATGAGGAAGTAGGATGTCTAGACAGAAAACCAGAAACCATCTCACAGTGTATATATGTCCTTGAGCTCATCTGTGAGGAAAAAAGAAGCCCATCGACAAGACAAGGAGGCATGGGGATGATATTGTGTAAAGTCAACTGTATTGCTGAAGTTCTATATCTGTCTCCATATTAACCTTCAATGCAAATTAACAAAATACAAAATAGCAAAACTGTGCTGAAGCACAAACTACTGAAGATAATTTTAGGATAATCTTTCTGTTGCTGTATTCCCTACTCAATAGTCCTTTTGCTTTCCTGAACTCTGTTATTACAGTTAGAGGAAGAGAGTAAGCATTTACGGGCTTCAGAATGAATCCAACAATTTAATCTAGCTGCTAGATCTCCTTGGGGCAACAAAATATTGTTGCTGGTGTATATCTAAATCTTGTTTTGTTCTTTGATTTCGGTCTTTGTCTCTATATTCAATATTGGTTAATCCTATATTTTTATTACCACTTTGTCCCACTAGGGTGTGTCATGTTTTTTCAACTTTCAATTGTCAAACATTAGGGGTGCTCAAAAGTTGTAACATGCCTTGGGGATTGTAAAGATTTTTGGTTACTTTAATATTAACTATATAAATAACATGACTTTTCAGATCAGCAATTCCCCAGCAAAGGATTCAGACCAACAATTCCCCAGTACCATCAAAGAAGAACATTATTCTGTGTTCAGTGAGCTGGGTGGAAGATACAAATAAATACAGATACAGATTAAAAGAGTTGGAAGAATTGTAGGTCATCTAGTTCAAGCCGTCACCCAAGCAGACTCTACACCATTTCTGACAGATGGCAGTCTAGTCTCTTCTTGAAAGCTTCCAGTGATGAAGCTCCCACAACTTCTGAAGGCCAGCTGTTCCATTAGTTGATTACTCTCACTCTCAGAATATTTCTCCTTATTTCCAGGTTGAATCTCTCCTTGTTCAGATATCTTTATCATTTCACTCCAGATAAAGATTCAAAAACAAGAAAACCTTGCAAAAATTGCAAATAAACTGGTGCATTTCATGAAGAAGAAAGGCATTAGCAAAGCATGAAGGCCATTGGAGAAGATCCTACAAATGTTAATACTGGCTGTGAAGGTGGTGCCATGCACTGGGTTGAGGTCAAGCCAGAGCATCCACTCTGCTGGAGCTGATTGACTAGTCTGATGGTGTATATGAGCCACCTTTGACATGCAAATTGACTACAGCAGAAATAAAGAAGTTCATTGACGAACCATTGCTAGTACTACAGTGGCCCTGTAATGCCCAATCAACAGAGAGATGTGTGAAACAGGTCACAGAGGCAGCAAGCAGAGTGTATACACATGAGAAATGTGAGGGTTATATCAGAAGCCAAGAAGTTGTCGAAGAACGAGTCAAAACAAGATTTAATGAAACTCGCTTAAACATTTTTGTAACTCAGATAATTGCTTTCTGGTGTTAGTTTATGATTGCATGAGTTATTTTTTGCTTAGCTAGATAAAATTCATGCAGAAAATAACTTTTGTAGCACAAGGTATAATTTTGAGAAGATAATGTTAACAGTAGATGCGGGGTATATGATCAGACGTGGATTTACCATACCAAGCTAAACATCGTGCAGTTGCAAAACTAACAGCAGATTTGAATTCTTGGTGTAAAAACACATATTTTTAGAACCTCTCACTGAAAAAAAAATGGCAAAAATTAATTTTCACCCCATTAAATGACACACCCTATCACAGCTATTGGTTCAACTTAGCCCTGGAAATAATCAGCCATGAAGTTTGTCCAGATCAGGAAACAAGACTCCATAAGAAGACTACAACAATACTACAACAATACTACAACAATACTTCATTGAATTATAGTATATAGTATATAGTATAGTATACTATAGCACCGTGATGGCGAACCTATGGCACACGTGCCATAGGTGGCATGCAGAGCCATATCTGTGGGCACACAAGCGTTGCCCTAGCTCAGCTCCAGCATGCATGCATACGCCAGCCAGCTGATTTTCGGGCCTTTCGGTCCCACCGGAAATCGGGAAGCGGGCCATTTCTGGCCTCCAGGGGGGTGGGGAAGACCATTTTCACCCTCCCCAGGCTCCTAGAAAGCCTCTGGAGCCTGGGGAGGGCAAAAAAGAGGCCTACCGGGCCCACCGGGCCATCAAATGCCAAAAGCGGGGGTCGCGCGGGGGGGTCATGTGTGCATGCATGGGGGTGGGGCACATTGAATTATGGGTGTGGGCACATGTGCTCGACCCCCCCACGCTCCTCCCCCACTTTTGGCACGTGACGGTAAAAAGGTTAGCCATCACTGCTATAGTATATAGTATACTATATGACTATAGTAACAGAATCTTGTGAGTCTGATTGTGTTTTTCCTTCATTCTCTCTTATACTCCAGCGAGTCAGGAAGAAAGCCAGTTGAGCCTCTTCCTAATACTTTCTCCTTTTCAGGGCATAGTACATGTTTCTGCGCTTTTCTTTTTGCAATGGCGGCCCACTCACAGTCTCCACTTCCGGTCTGAACTGGCTGAATATCACCTCTGGTGTGTTCTTAGAAACAATTAAGAGTGACCTTAAGAGTCTTATGTCACTTAAAGATTGGCTTTTCCAACTGGTTGTCTCTAGATGTCATGGGACTGCAGCTCCAACATAACTCAGATGTAGCTGATTAAGGAAAGCAAGCTTAGTAAAAGAATAACTGCAGAAAAAACAATTACTACCAACCTGCCTTCCATTGAGGTTCTGTATACTGCACGAGTCAAACAGAGGGCTGTGAAAATATCTACAGACCCCTCACATCCTGGACATAAACTGCTTCAACTCCTACCCTCAAAACGACACTATAGAGCACTGCACACCAAAACAACTAGACACAAGAACAGTTTTTTCCCAAACGCCATCACTCTGCTAAACAAATAATTCCGTCAACACTGTCAAACTATTTACTAAGTCTGCACTACTATTAATCTTCTCATCATTCCCACCACCCATCTCCTTCCACTTATGATTGTATGACTGTAATTTTGTTGTTTGTATCCTTACAATTTATATTGATATTGTTTCCTGATTGCTATTTGTACCCTATGACTATCATTAAGTGTTGTACCTTATGATTCTTGACGAATGTATCTTTTCTTTTTATGTACACTGAAAGCATATGCACCAAGACAAATTCCTTGTGTGTCCAATCACACTTGGCCAATAAAAAATTCTATTCTATTCTAACCAGACCTAAAATCCCACAAGTTATTATAAATAATAGGGTTACTGAAATCTTTGAAGAAATGTTTTTCTTGGACAGAGCCTTGAAGAAACCGCTTCACTAAATAATACAATCTCTGATTTTCAAAAGCAAAAAATAACCACTTCTTTACTTTCTTTCTAAACTTTCTTCAACAGTTCTAATAACCAGAAAAAGGTTATGGGAAAGCATTACTTGTGCACAGAAACCTCCTCCAACTACTGAAACTGAAAATCAGGGTGATTCGAAATACCTTGTAGAAACAAATTATCTCCCTCTTTTCCTGATGAGGAAAATAGTATTGCCTCCACCATGCAACATTCTTCACCAAGGTGATTCCAAATTGCTTTGCTCAGAACTACCAAGCAAAAGTATACACCTACTTGGGAAACTGAGTCTGCAAAAGACCTGGCAGATAATCCACAGAGCTGCTTTCGTTTCCTGAGGCTGGCTTTCTGCCTTGTGAATTTTGCAACTTGGCTAGTTCAAAGGAGCTTCTGGGAACTCAAGGAGAGATGTTGACAACATAGGAGAAAGTGTTAGTGATGAAAGATTGACAGGGCAGTTCAGTCTAATTCAATCATTGTTATATTGCCCCGTCAAATAAGAAGCTAACAAAAAGACAGCCTCTCAGGTCTTTTTCAAAGGGTGTGCAAAACTTATATAGGACAAGAATCACATGCTGTTAGTTTGGAGTTTGATCCCCAGTGCCTGTTTGTCATCTGTATCAATTCTGGGATTTAATGGCAAGTTGTCTGATAGCATGATGCCCTCTCTACTGTCTCTCTGCAAAGGCCAAATGTAATTTCATTCTTTGCCTTTTGTCAAGGTGTCTTATTAGGCTGGCTGATAAATGGAGGAACTGATCTGCTTGGTCAATTCTTGTTCCAGGGTCTCTGAAATAAAAACCCTTTTCTCACAGCAAGCAGTTCCAAAAGGCTCTTCAGGGGAAAACCTCATTTACAAAAGGGTCAAAGCTCAGTGGTGTAGCATCTGCTTAATATGCAGGTCTCGGGTTCAATCCTTTTCGTAATACAGTTGGAAAAGGCTTCAACCCAAAAACACATGACCAGCCAGGATATATGATTCTGAACTAAAAAGACCAGTGTATCTGACTTGCCATAGGTTTTCATCAGCTTTTGTTTATTCACCTCTTCATATAATATCTGCAAGTCAAACAAAACTAATAGGCCACCCTATTGCCATCAAGAGGGAAACACAGATTAGCTATTACAAGCACAATAGCTTGGTTAAGCAAAATGGCAGTGCCAGTGAATGTTTTCTTGCTAAACATCTAGTAAACTGTGTCCAAGATCAGCCTTTTCTGTCCTATATTGTGGCTTTTCCATTTTTTGTTATTTGCAAAACTGTAACACATCATTCACACAAATTGTTCCAATTTTTCTTTTTTGTATGCAGAGACCCTTTCATATATTGTAACATCCACACACAAATTCACAGATTTCCTTTCCTTCCTTTCTTCTTTCATTCATCCATTAATTCATTCTTCCTTCCTCCCTTGAACATACAGATATTTCTGAGTTTGCACACTTTAAAAGCAATTAGGGATCAGATCTTTCTTGCTAAATAGGATGCTGAAGAGGAAGAGAAAAGATAATATTTTTCCTTCTTTCTTAGCCATCTAATAGGAGTCACTTCTTTCTTTTTTTTTTTCTGTTTTATAAAAAAAATTTTTAGTAAACACAGAGAAGGCAAATAAGATGATATTGCTCTCGTCTTATTTGCATCATAGTTGAAAATGAAGTATTACATTGAAAAAAACCCAATGGTTGGCTGACCAGTTAGAACATTGAATGGGAATACTCTGCCCAGCAAATTTGGTCATTAACTGGTCCCACATGATTATTATTATATTTTAAGTGATTGATAATGCAGAAAATTTCACCAGATAATTTCAAAATCAGCAATAAGAAGAAATTCAGAATAAAATACTGACATGTTAAAATGTCCTTAACATACTTAAGGACTCCGGGAGGGTAGGCTTATGATTTTTTGGACATTATCTTCAAAGGATGAAGAGAGTAGTCTTCTTTTGCAGGAGAATTAGATGAATTGACCTCAGATTGTCTCATCTAACTGAGGAAATTTAAGTGAATTTTAAATTTTTCTAATGTCAGCAGCAGAATCAGGATGGACCAGGAAATGCATCAGGAAAAATTGTGAATGAGTAACATGCAAAAACCCACACACCCACTGCCTTCCTTACTTACACAGACATCCCCAAAATTGCTGTTTTCTTATATAATCCTATTGCCGACATGTATCAGTTTTCATTACATGTTTTCAATTAGATAAAGGTAAAGGTTCCCCTCGCGCATATGTGCTAGTTGTTCCCGGCTCTAGGGGGTGGTGCTCATCTCCGTTTCAAAGCCGAAGAGCCAGTGCTGTCCGAAGACCTCTCCATGGTCATGTGGCCGGCATAACTAAATGCCAAAGGTGCATGGAACGCTGTTACCTTCCCACCAAAGTGGTCCCTATTTTTCTACTTGCATTTTTTTCTGTGCTTTCGAACTGCTAGGTTGGCAGAAGCTGGGACATGTAACGGGAGCTCACCCCGTTATGCGGCACTAAGGATTTGAACCACTGAACTGCAGACCTTTTGATCGACAAGCTCAGCGTTTTAGCCACTGAGCCACCGTGCATCCCTCCTGTTTTCAATTAGTGATAAAATAAAACAGGAAAACATTGCTCTTTATCTTAGTAAAGTTTAGGTTAGGGCTAGGGTTCATCAGAGGTCTCAAGGTCAAAGCTGTCCATAATAAGAAATAAGAGACAAAAATGCTTCGTAAAACTAGTAGAGTTTTATACAGCATTATTGTTTATGAGCTGCGGTGGCACAGTGGTTGGAGTGCAGTACTGCAGGCTACTTCTGCTGCCTGCTGGCTGCCTGCAATTTGGTAGTTCAAATCTCACCAGGCTCAAGGTTGACTCAGCCTTCCATCTTTCCAAGTTGGGTAAAATGAGGACTCAAATTGTTGGGGGGCAATATGCTGACTCTGTAAACTGCTTAGAGAGGTCTGTAAAGCACTGTAAAGCGGTATATAAGTCTAAGTGCTATTGCTATTAGGTAGCAATAAATATGGGCTTAAACATTTTTTATCCAAGAGCCACAAGGAATGGACTTGATAAATTTCAAATTGAAGAACATTTCACACTTTGAAAACAAGAACAGATGTATCTGTTCGAATGAAAGGCTTTTTGTTTAACTTATCCCATAGGGCTGTAGAGAACTTCAGATCACAGATTTTAAGATTATTGAATTAATTTTCTAAATTTGATTGACTCAGATTGAATTGTGGAGATTAAATTAATGATTGGAATCAATTCAGCAATGCAAAACAAGAGCTATGTGTCCAGCATCTTGCACCCACAGTAGATGAACAAGGTGTTCACTCGAGTCACATACAGGAGCATCCACCCACATAAGGGAGAAATTGTATTTCCATTATGACTGAAAGCCACTAATAACCTAATTCTATATAAATGTCTAATCCCCATTTCATACTGTCTAAATTATCTTATGGCAGGAATTTTTGTAATTGTAACTATGGAAATGCTTCCTAAATGGGTTTTCATGGCTTCTCTTTAAAAATTAAAACAAAACTATGCTGCCCTTTTTTTTCATAATTATTTTACAATTGTTTTGAGATCTTTATTTGAGTTCGAGGTGACCTCATACATTTTTCTAAGTAAATAAAAGTTCTCACTCTCTCTCACTTTCTCTCTCCCTGAAAGAAAAAAAAGCAAAAAAAAAGAAAGAAAGAAAGATTTAGCCTGATTAACATTCCACATGCAAAAGGATGTAATTAAAATGCCTTAGCATGTCCTGATATATATGGGAATGATTTTTTTTTCTCAAAACCTTGAAGAGCTCTGAATAATCAGCATATCCCAATACTGAAATAGAACAATGTTCTGACTTGTTTGAAAGCTCCTTCCAATATTCTCAGTCTAATTTATTTCACAGAGATGTTTTAAAGATAAAACTGGGACTGTATATGCAATGTGCTGAGAGGATTGATGGCTTGAAACTGTAATACATAATAAAGATATAAAGAAAGATATAGATAAAAACACAGACACAAACGAGAGGTATATTGTGTTCTGGTCTCAGATAACTCTTTAATAAAAACATTGCTGCCTAGTATTAATTGTATTGGACTGGATAGAGATAAACCATGGTCTGACCAGACAAAGGCAGTTTCCTAATATCTTATGTCATGGGAACTATTAAGGTTAATTTTTCTAATTTGACCTCATTCATTTTTGTTGTCTTTCTTTGTTATACTAATATAATAGCATGGATGGGTACGGGAAGCACGTGGCACATGCTGGAATCAAATTATCCACTCAAGAGTTACGAATCTTGATCAAATAGTTTTTTACATTTGCATGTATGGATGCATACATATATTTTTCAAAAATGTTAAGTCTGCCAATAATAGCAATAGCACTCAGACTTATATACTGCTTCACTCAGTGCTTTACAGTGCTCTCTAAGCGGCTCACAGAGTCAGCATATTGTCCCCCAACAATCTGGCTCCTTATTTTACCGACCTTGGAAAGATGGAAGGCTGAGTCAACCTTGAGCCGGTAAGAATCGAACTGCCAAACTGCCCTGCAGCCAGAAGTAGCCTGCAGTACTGCATTCTAACCACTGCACCACCATGGCTGTATAATGATATCATTTCATTATCCAATCTACCATCATAGCATCATAACATGGGTGGAGTAATGATATTATGGGATGAAAAATGTGCAGCATTCTAAAATGTTTTCTGCCTATATTTAAATGTGTAATGGAAGTCCTGAAAACAGGTTTATTTATTTATGAACATTTATTTATAAATACATTTATAAAACATTGTTTTGGAGAAATATCCTTCTTCTAAGTAGAAATGTTAAAATGTTGTACTTACAAACCACTCTTTTTTTTTTTTGGCCTGGGACAAAACTATTTAGATTTTAGTGTTGCCTGTACATCACATTCTCTCATGCCCTTTTGTTTAGGGAGACTTTCAAGTGTATTTAACAGGCAAAACTATTGTTCTTTCTTGGGCTACTAAATTTAGGGATAACTGCACATATATTATGTTCTTGGTTCCTGTTGAGGTTAAGATTCAGACTGCATATCCAGGGAATGTATCATCTTGAAAGGCATGCTGAAATCAAGAACACAAAAAACATTCAGCGTGCACCTGCAACTTCATAAGCCCTTATTAATATTATTATCTTTTGTTCCACGCAAAGCATCTCTGCTGATGGCTTCTTTTGCACTCATTCACATGCATGGAATATACCTATTAAAAAGAAAAACAATGAAAGTAAAGAGAATGAGGTAAAGAGAGAATGTTCTTTTCTAATGGCCAAGTTAATCAAAGATGTTTGGAGATCGGAAGTGCTCTTTATATATCTTAGGAAAAGGAAAGAGTACATATATGGGTAAAGATATAAAAATTGAGATAAAGGAAAAGAGTATGTTCCTAAATGTCTGCCATATAGATTTTAAAGAAAAAAAATGAATAAATAAAAATAAAATAAGTTGGTTTGAGTAACCCTGTTCATGTACTGACTGATATTAAATGTCTCCCATGACTGAAATACCTGACTTTTTAAAGATTTTGTTTTAGTTAAACAGGGAGCAATTTTAATGTCCTGGTTTTGTTTTTGCTAAACCATAACCAGCTCCACACTGGATCAACAGAACTTCAGAAATGCTAAGTTTTATTTCAAGCTTGAAACAAAATGTATTTTGTTTCCCCTATCTCAGGTTTATTGAATGGTGAGGTTTTTTTAAATAATCTTTTTTAAAAATAGATATTTTCCACACCTGAGATGGGAAATCTTGTTGCTCTGAAAAGCATGCTATTTCTGGGATTTGCTAAGAAAGGCAAGGCTGCCTTTGCTTCTTTCTGACACTGCAATTCACAGAGATATCTTGTCCCAGAAGGCCAGCAATGTCAATAAAATATTGCTTAAGAGTTTTTCAGATCATGACTTCTGGGGAAGAAATGGCAAACTGAAGATAGCTCTGCTAAAAGTGAAGCCGATGACCACGACAAAATAAAGTACCAGAAAGTAAACTAGCTCTTCCAAATTCCTCTCCAAACAAAAAGAGTACCTGAGACTGCTCACAATTGGTCCAGAAATCTGGGTCATGAAGTCATCTTCGCTCAAACTGAAGTCAATGCCTTTATGGACTTAGGGTACTCATACTTCCTTTTCTAATCATTTTTGGCTATTGTTTATTATCTGCTTCTCAGCTACTGGGAACTTTTGGATGAAGAAGTTTTACAGTACCAGGCAAGTTTCCTCCAATCTTTAATTTAAAAAAAAATAAATACAAATTTAATCTTTTAATTTAAAAAAAATAATAAACATCAAAAGAATGATTAGAACATTGATTTGGAAAGTTATAACTGTATTAAGGATCCAAATGTATTTGAAATAGGAATTTGGAATTTATCATAAGAACATTTCCCATGCATTTGTTTCTAATTCTTTAAAAATAATCAATGAAAGAAATTTTAAAGGTTTGACACTAGAGGGAAACAGAACTAAACATTAAAGGAGAAGAACACTTAAATTTAACTTAGTATTGCAGAATGGAACAAAATTCAAATATAATTGAAGGATATTTGTGAACAATGGATCCATTGTTAATTCTGGAATAAACTGCTATTATAGATAGATTATGTTTAAAATATATTATAGAAGATGAACAAGCTATCGTGGACATGCCTGAGACTGATCTGAAAGTGGATTTAAAACTGATAGACTTCAGGAATGATAGAGAAAATGCTATACTGAAGGTATAATAGAAACTGACTGAAACTTCCAGTTGACATCACAGCGAGATCGGACATGAGGAGCGGGTCTCCGTGATCCCATGCCAAATTCACACAGTTGGTGGGCTCTGAAAGGAGCCAAAGCCACCCTGTAGGGGCGACAAAGCAAAGAGGGGTGCCCTGTGAGACTGTGGAGAATCGCAACTACTGGACCCCGAGGTTTTTTTTCCCTCTCAGCCACGACATGAAGAGGCAGCCTAAAGATGCTGCCACAAAGCTGGGGCATCCAAGGAACACCTAAGACTGGTGCTGGAGCGGAGTTATTGAACAGTGTCTGGAAGTGTCTGGGTGAGATGATTCTTTCTTATTTAAAACCTAACCCAAAAGGAAAAAATCCAGGAAAAGAGAGGCTCACAACTATTTGCTAAAGCAGCGACTAAGCACTTTGAGAAAAACTTCAGAATTGAAAGAAAAGAATTAAGAGGAGAAAAAATATTGTTAAAAATACAGGAAATTGGAGTTTTAAACTGAGCAGGCATTGTTCTACAAAGGCATTTTAAAAATACTGAAACTATTTACATTAAAAAACTAACTTTGTTTCTATATTTTAACTTATTAAACTGGTTAACATTGAAATCTAAACTGAGAGTGCCATCTACTGACAAAAGGAAAGTATAACTTATTCTTAAATACTGAAAAATTCTGACAAGGATATGTTTTATGCACATATGTCGTGACTACTGGAGATTTAAATATGAGAATAAAGAAGTTTTTTTTTCATTAAAGAGACCCATGAATGCTATGATACAAGATTGAACACATAAAGGGCATTTAAGGAGGTTCTGGAAAGCCTTCGGGATTATTTAAAGGAACAGATTGATTAACTATGGAATACAAAAATTGTGAACATTGAATTCTTTTTGGGGAGTGACTTTAGGCTTGAATATATGGTGTTTGGATTACTGGGCAAGAGCGGGATTTATTAAAACAAGACAAGATGCTACATCAGGAGGAAATGAGTGGAATTTGGGAAGAAATGACATCAATGTTTCGAAACATCAAGGACATTCTGATAAGAAACCACAAGGAGA
Organism: Pantherophis guttatus; assembly: GCF_059756535.1. Classification (NCBI taxonomy): domain Eukaryota; kingdom Metazoa; phylum Chordata; class Lepidosauria; order Squamata; family Colubridae; genus Pantherophis; species Pantherophis guttatus. Next base: position 27,606,368 of record NC_142069.1, read on the forward strand.
TTAAGAATTTAATACATGGCATGGATGAAAAACTGGAAAATATTATACAAAGGACAATGAGTGATCAAGACACCCAGGAAAAGAAGGAGCCAATTGAAAGAGCAGATGAAAAAGCAGAACAGATTAACCAGCAAACAAAACAAAATGCCAAAAGGAGACAATAACAAAAACAATGACTGATGAAATAAACTAAGGGGAAAACATTTTAAGAGATTTAAAAAGGGTACCGGAGATGCAGGAAGACATTTTTGAAAGGGAGGCAGGGGCAGGGGTAGATATTTTAGAAGCTAGACAATGGAAAAGGGCAGAGATGGGAGAAATGTTTAAAATGAATAGTCAGGACATAGATGCAGATAGGGATAAAGATCTAAGAGAGGAATATGGGAGGCAAGTTAAAAAATGAACAATTAAAGCTTTAAAATGGGCAAGAGATGATAGATAGAAAGGATTTGTTCTTAAATATAATGATGGCATGATTAAAAGTTAGAATAGGGATAGAAATAAGAGAGGGGGAATATTAGTATACACATTTTTACACAATAAGATAAAAGTAATAATAAGAGGGAAAATTAGAAATTGAATGATGGTATTATTATGTACGTTTAAACAATATAGTGATTGGCATTGGAATAACATATTGAAACATTGAACAATTAAATAAGGAAAGTTTATAATTTAATACAAATATGTGTATTAACACTAAAACTATGTAAGCCTGAGGAATGTAACAAATATAATTAATATTACTATTTTTATTTGTACTAAAATATATGATACCCAGATGCCACACTGTTCATGCATTGATATGGAGATATTTTAAAATAAAATAAAAAACTGGTGGGGGGGAGAAACTGACTGATATCTTAATGATCAAAAGGGAACTACAAATAACAAACCATGAGCCATATCATTTTTCACCCACTTTCTTCAGCTATTATAGCCCAAGAAAGTGGGCAAAATAACAAACCAAAAGAGCTACTTGGATAACTTTCCTATATTAGATTTACAAAAGATTTGAAGAACTTCGTGAGAAACAAAAATAAAAAATAAAAAGAAATCAAATTTTACTTACATTATTTGAAGGAATTAAAAATCAAAATTGTTAAAAAGAAAGAATATAAAGTTTATTTATTTGATCAAAAATAAAAAAAGATGTGTTGTTATGTCTGGTAATCCTTAATGGACCTAAGGTTTAAAATAATCAGACTTTAAACATTTAAGAATTTGTTTAGGCATAAGAAATGAGATATCAGACAATACCATTTGTTGTATTTTATGAAAAAGTGATAACTTACTAAAATTGTTTATACTTTTTGTGATAAAGGAGAAAAGCCTTTATTTATATATTTCTTTTCTTTTTATTATATTCTTCTTTCTTGTCTATTTTTCTTTCTTCTTTCTATTTCTTTTTTCTTTATTTTAGTTTGTATTGGTTTTTATCTTTTTAACTGTAATGTTTAATAAAACTATTATTTAAAAATAATATTAAATATATTTAAATAAATAATATTTAAATAATATTATTTAAAAAGAGTGTTTCAGATTATATTTTGTATCTAGAAGGTGACCCAATGAAATATATTTAAAACTGTCAAGCCAGTACATCTGCAACTCTTTATGGTTAAATAATTCAAGGATAAATGAAATCACTCCCCTTGCCCTGCAATTTGTAATCTTTTCCTTTCTGATCCATGAATGCCAATTAAGATATGCAAGAACTAGTTTATTTCTCAGTACAGATTTCTCCTCCTGCACCCTTCAGACATGGTTACTACAAAAGCGGAAATGACTTGCTAACTTCTGCAATTAATCACATAAGTAAGATCTAATTAACCCTAATTTTTAGTGTGTGTACTCCAATATTGGCCTGTGCAACAGAGTGACTGAGAGGAATACTATCCTTTAAACATTGTTATTCCTTTTGTCTCTACGTTTTTGTTGTATGAAACCCTTACCCTTTTTTACTCAACCCCTCCTTAGCAGAAACCATATAATATGTTTGTTTGTTTATTAAAATTTTTGTGCTGCCCACCTTGCCTATAAGATGATTAAACCTTTGATAGACAACTAGAAGACTACATTGGATCTAATACATATAGGAAATACATGTTCCAATCAGTTTGTTAAGATAAGAAAGGAGGAAACCCTCCTTGTTCAACATCTATAATATTACATATTTCTACTATGCCTCCCCGAACACTCACAAAAACACATCACAGGATGCTTAAAGACTAAAAAAAATGAGTAAGACAATGGCTGAACAAAATACTAAACCATAACTTAACACAATTCTTGTGTTTTAACATAATTTGTCATGCCCAAACAAATAACATGATGCTAAGACAACAACTAGATTTTCATCATATTTTTGTGGAGTGGAGTTGATAAATGAATGCAGGAAATGAAGATGTAGGTTTAATCATGAGTGAAAGGTTTAGAATTGTGATGGCGAACCTATGGCATATGTGCCACGGGTGGCACGCAGCGCCCTCTCTGTGGGCACACAAGCCATCGCTCCAGTTCAGACCCACCATGCATGTGCATGTACCTCACACCAGCCAGCTAATCATCAGGTCTCTGCCATGCATGTGTGGGGGACAGGGCATGTGGGGGGTGGCGTGCACACATACCTTGGGGATAGGGCATGCGCGGTGGGTGGGACATGTGCAGGGAGCTGCACACACATGCATGGGGTGATGCACATGTGGGGGGTACGCATGCTTCAGCAGGGGCAGGGTACATGCACGGGGGCCATGCACATTACATTTTGGGGGGTTGGACACATACACATGCATGCTCGTGCACTTTGGACACTCGGTCCAAAGGTTAGCCATCATTGAGTCAGAATATGAGTCAGAATGTATGTACTGATATCATCCAGATTGCAGTGGTTATAAATGGAAATACAAATTTGTAACTTGATATTTATTTATACTTTGGATATTACTTTTACCTATATGCTCACCAGTTTCTCAAGGCTCAGAGCAGTATTATATTTCAGTAGAAGAACCAGATATGAGTTCTGATAGAAATTGTGTAATTTTCAATAAGTGTGATCGGGAGTAGGTGGGTGGGAAATATTATTTCAGGTGATAAGAAATTAGATGAGAGAGTACAAAAAAATTGACTGGGGCATTTCAAAACCCAATAACTGTTATGATGAAAGCTGCAATAAAGATGAAAGAGTGATGAGAGATTTAAAATTAAAGGACATTCTCAATCATAAGCAATCCAATTTTTCATCTACGTTTGAATGATGGCTTAACCCAGAAACCTACCATTTCTGGTACTGTAGTGCACTTGCTTTAGAGGAAAAAGCAATTTGGTTGTAGCCAGGGTCTATGCTTAAAATTTGGAAGAATGACAACTAGAAAGAGAAAAACACTAGACAGGTGATGAAAGAATATAAGGAGGAAAACAAGAATTGACTTTTTTTTTCTGATTTGGAGTTGGTGAGTAGGAGTCTTGAGAAACATTATTCACAATTTTTTAAAAAAAACTTCTCAGACTTTAAATTACAGCTTTAATGGGTTTTCTTTTTCAAAGTAATAAGTATTATATCAAAGATCTTCAATAACTTTCTTAGGAGTCGATACTGGAGGTCACAAAAAAGGGCTTAGCCAGAGATCACACAATGACCTGTTGGAATATTTTAGTTATTTGGAAATGCATGAGTGCAAAGAAATGGACACTCAAAACCTGACCTGAACTTCTTTAGAAAACACATTTCAGGAAGAAACATAATAATAAACTACCGGATAAAAAAGGACAACCTTTTTAAAAACCAAAAGCCTCATGCTCTCCATATCGGGATTGGTGTTCAGTTATTTCCTACATAATTCAAGGTAAATTAAATTACATTGTACAGTTTTAATAACTACAAAGAAAAACATTGCAGTCCAACATTTCTGGTGAGAATTAGACTAGAAATGGCTGATATGCATAGAATACAGAGTGTTTCAAAATTTGCATGTTTCCCAGATCTTTGCTGAAATGTGTGCTTTGCTACATGCAAAAAAAAAACAAAAAAAAACTGTTCATATGATAGTATCATATGGAGTGATTTACACTAATTTCTTTATATTTGGATATGGGATGTAAAGTAAGGTCTGATAATTTCTCCATTATCAGATTATAACATTGTGAGGTGATTTATAGAAGGACAATTTAACCACTTAAAAGTGGCTTAGTAGGTAATTCCTAGATAGGCGAGACATTTTTATAAAGAATCCTGATTCAGCCAAGAAGTAAATATGTGACGCAGATTAAAAACTGAGCTATGACATAAACTCCTGTCACTATGATGAGTAAAAGACACAAATAGATCAAGAATGTATGTTTAAAAAAGGTGAGCTCTCTAAGCCCATTAACTTCTTAACATTCATGTATATAGACCAGAAAGAAAGGTGGTAGCTTGATTGATGTACTTGTCATATTTACAATTTCTAGCAGGTTGATTAATGTGCTTTGTGGTTTGTAATGCAATGCCCATTTAACTCTCCTTTTAAAAGATTACAGTGATTTATTGAATCCAGCAGAGTTTTTTTCATTCCAAGGGTAGAGCAACAATATTCTTATATCAGGCTGAAGTATCAGTAAGGTTTGTTTAACTGAGTGGGTAAGTAGATGAAGCCTTTCTTCAAATAGAGGGTGGGTGGGCCTAATTACACTGGGACTTGTACAGACAAATGCAAACACAAATCATTCTATTCTTGCCATCTACATGCTATGTTTTTATCCTCTGGACCCCAGGTAACTCTGAGATACCTTCAATAAGAAATTTTTCATAGCAGAAAAGACCTTTACTATTGGCAATATAGGGCTGCTAGTATTGAAAGCGGATCACCTAAAAAGCAGAAATATATTTCAAAATACATTACAAATGGACTATATATACCTGTGATGGCGAACCTATCTTTGTGTGCCCAAAGTGGCACGTGAAGCCATGTCGCCCAGAACGCGTAGCCTGCCTGTTTGTCCTTCAGGTTTCTGGTGCGCATGCACGCACGATGATCAGCTGCCCTTCGTGCGTGCAGCAGTGCCGAAAACCAGTGTGCGTGTGTGTGCCGGCCAGCTGATTGTTGGGTGCGCATGCATGCCAGAACCCGGAAATTCGGCTTTTCAGGAGCATGATCCCTTCGTGTGCATGGCAATGCTGAAAACTGGCATGCGCTCCGGCCAGCTGATCATCGGGCACACATGTGCGCTAGAACCCAGAAGTTCAGCTTTTCCAGAGCGCTCCCCCAAAGAGTGCGTGAGTGTGCGCGCGACATTTCCATGTGACCTTTTCAGCACTCTGTCTCATTTCTGTCCATTAGTTTTTATAAGCATCATGGTTTTTATCAACTGAGGCTTTCACATAATACTTTTTAGTAATACAGAAAAGTAATAAACTAAGTTAGTACCCTAGATGCTACATGCAATATTCCCTGCTACTGGCTTGGCATGTTTTGACCACTACAGCTATACAGAAACATGCAAGGAGGATCTCTATTCTAGATCCAGCATTAGACACAAACTACAGCCCATATCCTACTACCTGGAATATACACACTTTGCATATCTTTTATATATGCTAATTATACTCCTGGATGAAGATTGAGTAATGATTAAATCTAAATTTAGATTTATACATGAAATTAGCACACACATAATTTATGCTACTCCTGCATTCTTTTTAAATTAGGGAAGAATGTGTTTTAAAAGTCTATATACTTTATTATCCTGTTGTCAAAATGTTCATTGTTAATGGGTATCTTCAAAATTAATTTTGCTCCTGGTTTTTTGTTTTTTTTAATATTCTTGATCTCTAAAGTTGAACTTCAGATTGAAAGCTCTACATTTATTGGTACACTGGATGCAAGGAGAACTGTGTGCTATTTCCAGATAAAAAGTGCCTTTGAGAAAAGACCCCAATGTCTAGATAGATTCTGTGTTCCCCACCAAAATAGACTAGGCTAGTACATGTTGTTACCTCTTTGCAGAAGAAAATGATTCAATCAGTATCTCATTGCTGCAGTAGATTAAACCTGATGAGCCTTATTATTTCTTTCTACATTTTTTTATTTAAGGAATATGCTTGCTTTAATTGTAAATGTTTCATTTTGTCTTTTCATTATTTAGCATCATTTAAAGAGGCAAGATGACACAAAAATTCTTGAAAGAGAAATAATCTGTGATTCTCCTGATCATAGTCTTTATCTGCTGGCCACAAGAGACATTAAGACTAGAGTAGTCATCATGATTGATGACCTTACTTTCTCTGAAACTATGTTTGACAACAAAACTACAACTTGTAAGCCGATCTGATTCCGCACAGTTCATTATTTTCTGAATTACTACTTGTTTGGGTGGGCTAACATCCATCTTCCAATATTGGGCCCACGCCAATCTTGCAGCTATTGTTATATGTAACAACAGGTACCATGCCATTTTATTTACATTTTCCTTTTCGGGTCTTATCCCTAATAAAAATACCTCAGGACGCAGTTGTATACGCTGCCCCAACATCTCATTAAGCCATTTCTGGATGTTCTTCCAAAATTTCATTGCCTCTCGACAGGTCCACCATTGGTGGAAGTATGTGCCCTCTTTAACACCGCATTTCCAACAGACTGAGGGTGTTCTGCGGAACATTTTGGCATTCTGCGGTAAATGCCATCGATATGCCATTTTATATATGTTTTCTTTATATGCTATTGACCGGGTTAGTTTAATATTCTTAGTCTTACTATGATACTGAAAGAACGAGGGGACACAGACTATTATATATCTTGGAGTCAATGGTATAATTGGATGTCAAACCGAGCTGCAAACTGAGGTATATGATAAACATATCATTTGGTATATGTAATAGATTTTTCTTGGCTATCCTATATATGTAATGCGACAATTTTACTTCCTTCTTGCACTTTGATGTAGACCGCTATAGATTTAATGTTTGCTTGATGTATAAGAACAAAAAAAACAAAAAACCCTACAACTTGTATTAGTTGAGGCCAATTGCAAGAGGTGGGGGGATTTTCTTTTTGCCTAGGCCTCAAGAACAAAGTTGCACACTTTATGTCTTATCGGGAGAGGGAGGGCAGACACATCTTTCTTGTTTTGTTTTAACAATCTCATAGTTGTTGTATTTTTATAATGAGTTCATATTGGAGTTAGTCTGGGGCATTTTCTATTTTCCACAGTTGAAGGTGGATGCCATCTAGAGTTCCAGCAATCCTAGATCATACCTGGACAATCGTAGAATACAGGTTTTCTATTCTTACAGAGTTTTTAAACCATTTTGAAGAGTAATCACCCCATGCACAATGCATTGCAGTAGTTCAAAAGAAAAGATATTGCAAGTATATTATTACTGTATTGTATTGTTGTATGTTTTTCTTGTGTCAGTGTTTTCACTTGTGAGCACCCAAAATTGTTGAGAGTCAGACAGCTCCCACATTTTATGAGAGAGAGGGGGGGGAGGGGGGAGGTAGGGAGAGAGAGAGAGAAATGATCTTCATTTTAGAGATCAAGTAGGACTATTGAAAATGTCAGGTGCTTTGTTTCAATGAGATTTCACATGAAAAAATTCTTTGAGCAATTTTGTAAAGCAAACCAATTACCTCTACTTCTAAAAATGAAGCCAAACGTCCATGCTGATACCCTGAGTGTCACTCTTAAGCCCTTTTCCAACAGTTTGATTAGCCAAAACTATTATTCCAGTCAGTTTCTGGATGCCCCAAAAAAGCTTCAAAATTATGCAAGATGTCATGACAAAACAAATCATAGTCTTTTACATCATGATGAGCAGCAATCTCACAGATATAGTTCATAGTATTAATAGATTTCACCACCACCACCCCAAAAAAATGATTGGACAAGTATGACTTAATACTACATGCTGTCTCCTTATTTAGAGGCTAATATCTTCATAGCAGATGATAAATTTTCATTCCCTTTTTTCAAATCCCCAGACATGAAAATGAATTCCAAGCATTTCCAACAAGCTTGTGGAAATAAAAGACTTGTATGAAGGTTAATTGGCTGATAGGATTGGACTAGGACCAATCTAGGCCTTCTGTTGGCCTGACAGCACAGACAGAAATGTCAGTGCTAGTTCATTATCCTAATATAAAAAGAGCCATGGGAGCATATATCATATGGCAAAGCAGGGGACTAACTAGACCAGAAATACAATGTTTCTCTGCCTGTTGATTTATTCTTCCATACTGTACATACATATCTGTCACACCATTCCCATTCAGGGTTAGCACTTTTATGCAAAGCACACAAAAAATTAATCCAAAAGTGTGAGGTTTGCATTTTTTTTTAAAAAAGAAACATAGCTTCCTTCTTCATTTTGTTCATACATTTGTAGATCGTTCTTGCTTCTACTAATTTTAGACCCTGCTCCATATCTTATTTTCTATTTAAACAATATAACCAATAGGTATACTGAAATATATTGAAGTATATAGAGATGTAGTGTCAAGATCATGAAGAGTTATAACCCTGCTTGATGCTACACTGAGCAAATTATACCTGGAATACTGTGGAATACAACGCAATACAAAAGAGATGGTGAGGAACTGGGAAGAGTTCAAAGAAAAGCAACACAGATGCTAAGGGGCTTGTGTAAGGTGACCAGATTTTAACATTGGTAAAGAGGGACATTGTGGGCGTGGCTTATTTTGTGGGCGTGGCTATCTGGTCATGTGACTGGGTGGGTGTGGCTATCTGGTCATGTGACTGGGTGGGCGTGGCTAGCTGGTCATGTGACCGGGTGGCCATGGCTATGTGTATAGGGTAAGGTGAACAGATTTTAACATTGGTAAGAAGGACACCATTGTGGGCGTGACTTATTGTGTGGGCGTGGCTTGGAGGCCATGTGACTGGGTGGGCGTGGCTAGCTGGTCATGTGACCGGGTGGCCATGGCTATGTGTATAGGGACTACTCAGAGGGCTGAAAAGTCATTTCTGACAGGTCCTCACACTTTTGACTGGTCCTCACACTTATGACCATCCTCACATTTATGCCCGTGCAGTATTCTTAACAACCATGTCATTCATTTCACAACTGCTTCTCTTCACCATGGTGACAAGATAGGGCAAAAATGTAAAATGTGAGGACAGTCGTAAGTTCGAGGACTGGTCAAAAGTGTGAGGACCAGTTAAAATAACTTTTTCAGCCCTCTGAGTAGTCCATATGCACAAAAGGATTAACCAGAGGGCTGAAAAAAGTCTTTTCTGACAGGTCCTCGCACTTTTGACTGGTCCTCACACTTATGACCATCCTCACATTTATGCCCATGCAGCATTCTTAACAACCATGTCACTCATTTCACAACTGCTTCTCTTCAACATGGTGACAAGATAGGGCAAAAATGTAAAATGTGAGGACAGTCATAAGTTCAAGGACTGGTCAAAAGTGTGAGGACCAGTCAAAAATAACTTTTTCAGCCCTCTGAGTAGTCCATATGCATTAAAGGATACAGCAATAGAGAGGGATGAAGGAATGGAAATTAGAGTAGGAGTGAGGGTAAGAGAGGGAGGAAGAGAGGAGGAGAAGGAGAAAGGAAGAGGAAGTAGGGAGGAGAAAAAGAGGGTGGGGGGAAGAGAAAGTAAGAAGGAAAGAAAAGAGAGTGGTGGTAGGTTTGAGGAGAAAGATTGCTGTACAATAAAAAAGATGAAAGGGAAGAAAGCCAACCCCAAGCAAATATAAAGATATTAAGATTAAGAATGAATTGTTAAACTTTAAAGAATAAAAGAGAACAAATATGAATAAATAGCAATAATTAGAAACACACATACAAACATACAATGTATTTTCTTTGAACAGAATATTTGGCTGGTTCACAAATTTAAACAGCGTTTAGTCATTTCAATTAAATTTACAATTTCTATATTTCCTTTTTGCCATATTTATTCCTCATCTATTTTTTTAAAAAAACAATATTACCCTTCATCCTCATCTCTAATCTTAATCAAATTCAATTTTTCCCTTCTATTCTATATTATACCCCTTCCCATTGTCATCTATTTTTATATCCATCCTCACATTGGTTAATTATGTAATTATGTAATACAGTTGTTTAATACAAATTCAACATTTTAATATAAATCAATTAGTTATATAACTATCTTTTTTGTATATTAATCAATATGAACATGAATATTCCAATTATTTCCATGCAATCCAATTTCTTACAAATCAATTAATTATATTTACCAATAATAATAAACCAAATAATTTCCCCCATATATTCCTCCAAACCACAACTTAACCATTTCTGCTTTCAACACAATATACAATTATTAATAGTATCTCAATTATTACAATTCCCTAGTTAAATAGAGCTTTTTTTCTTTTGTGTTTTAAAATCTTGAGCTCTCCTCTTTTGCCCAAAATTTCCCATTGTTTGCAGTTTTGTACCTACCTTTTTTGGTGAGGAAAAAGAAAAAGAAAAAGAAAGAAATCTCTCTCTGCCTCATTTTGTCACCTTGCAGGTTTAGTTTCGCTTTCGCCTTTGTTTTCAGTATAGCTAGGGGGGGGGAAATCTGCTCCAGGAACTTTTTGCAGCTTTTTGCAGCTAATTAACCTAGCGGAAGCTGTTAACAGGGGCTGTTTTTTCTATTTTTGCAGACATGGGTCTATTCATTTTTTTTTTAACACTGATCAGCTGTAGGTCGGCCCTTTGAAGCCCCGCGGCAAGAGTTTAAAGACTTTTTTTTCCCTCTAGCCATCAGCGGGGATTCAGGAGGCAGCCGGGAGTCAGGAGCAGAATGAAAAATCGGGACTTTTTTAAAACGCTGCGGGACGCGGGACAAATTGCTCAAAAGCGGGACTGTCCCGCCAAAAGCGGGACGTCTGGTCACCTTAGGCTTGTGGTCTAAAACTATCATAAGGGCTTAAAGCAGGGGGCCTCAAAATATGGCCCACAGGCCGGATACGGCCCGCTGAAGCCATTAATTCAGTCCGCATGAGACCACAAGGCTACCCCGCCCACATCGCCCAACCTACCCGCTGGTCCCTACGTGCCTTTGGAGGTCAAGGAGGCCAAAAATGGGATGTGTGGAGGCCCCGGGAGGCCAAAAATGGGCCCATTTTTGCCTCCCCAGACAAGAGGGAGAGAGGGAGAGACATATACACGCACAAACAGAAGTCCCTCACCCCTCCTCCAAGGCAGCCACATCCCTTCACTAACCTGATTTCTACCCCCAGGAGCATAACAAATTAAAGTTTAATTTGTGTGTATTGTTTAATGGACTGCTAAATTGGCCATGCCCACCCAGTCACATGACCACCTAGCCATGCCTACCCAGCAGGTCCGGCCCCACAACAGTCTGAAGGACTGAATTGAACCCCTGTTTAAAAAGTTTGAGGACCCCTGGCTTAAAGGAACTTGGTATGTTTAGCTTAAAGAAGAGAAAACCAAGGAGAGACATGACAGCAGTCTTCCAATGCATGAAGGAAAGTAACAGGGAAGCAGGAGTAGATTTATTCTCCCTAGCATCTGAAGGTAAGACAAGCGCTGAATGGGTGGAAGCTTTACAGTGAGAGATCCAGACTTGAACTAAGGAGGAATATCCTGACTGTGAGAGCTATTGAGAATGGAAGAGCCTGCTTCTTCAAGTTGTGGGTGCTCCATCATAGAGATAGAGGTTTTCAAAAGACTGGAAAGCTTTGTCCAGAATGATATGAGGATTCTTGCACTGGGCAAGGAGGTAGGACTAACAGACCTCTAAGGGCCTTTCCAACCCTAAAATTCTATGATTCTAAGCCATTTCAATGTACTTTTTTTAAAAAAAATACTTGTAACTTATTTTTGCATTCAATTCACATTCAGCACTGGAAGCCTACCCTGTCTTTTTCTTAATGGCAAACATCCATTCTTACTGCCCTCAACTTGTATTTTTCTCTTCTCACATTCAGCTCTCGCTTCCAAATAACAAAGCGGGCAGGAGCCCAACCACTTTTTTGATGAACGTATTCTCCTCACACAGACTTCTTAATACGCTTTACTTTTCGATCAGCATCTTCATATCTTAACATTTCTCCATCCATAATCTCATTTTTAGTAAATATCTTGCTCCAGTTGTTTGCCATTTTTGCATAACTTACGATCATTTGCTTCATTTCCCTTTTCAAATAAAAGTACTTTGGTATATTAATTTTCAGGCTCGTATACCTCATTGCATCATACTATCTAGCTAACAATTGTCGCAAATCATTCAGACTCTCAGACGGTATTACAACATTTGCATATGAAAGTAAAGGTATATGCACATCCTAAACCAGATTTATAACAAATATCACCACCATCACCATTCCTTATATATCTGTTTATAACATACTGAACAACCCAGGAACTTCACACATCCTTATCTTATTCCCTGCTCTTTTTAAATCATTTGCTAAGTATTTCATTTATTCTCACACATACCATTTCCAAAATATATTACTCTTATCATATTCCACAAGTAACTTTCAACTCCATTTTTGTGCAGAACATTCCAGAATTCAAATCCATTCATTTTATCATATGTTCTGTCTAAATCAACAAATATAATAATTTTCTTTTTCATATTCACACATTTCTCCATGGCCTTCACTGGTCTTCACTTGGGGGGGGGGTGTCAGCAGTGGTGAAATTCAACTTTTTTTACTACCGGTTCTGTGGGCGTGGCTTGGGCATGGCAGGGGAAGGCTACTGCAAAAGTTCCATTCCCACCCCACTCCAGGGGAAGAATACTACAAAATCCCCATTGCCTCCCCACTCCTAGGGGATGGATATTGCAAAATCTCCATTCCTGCCCCACTCTGGGGCCAGCCAGAGATGGCATTTGCTGGTTCTCCGAACTACTCAAAATTTCCGCTACCGGTTCTCCAGAACCTGTCAGAACCTGCTGAATTTCACCCGTGAGTGTCAGATCAGATCTCACATGGTTATTTGCCATGGACAGCTAGGTTTCAACTGGCAGCCCTCAATGGCACAAGTCCACTTTACACAAAGTTCTCCATTCCCAGTCACTGGATTCCTGGACCCTCTGAGTGGCAGTGTTATCCTCCACTCCTGAGACAATGCAGCTTCTTCCCGCCTTGCCTATCTTCTTATTGTCTACTCAAGCCTGCCAAAGGGCAACTCTTCTCTTTCTTTTCCAATGCTGTTTCCATTAACTCTTTTTAATTCCCACTTATAGTGGCTTGTCACATCATAATATTCACAAATTTAAAGATTATTTGGGACAATATAATATACATACATACATACATACATACATACATACATACATACATACTGGCAGACATCTAATGGAGCTAGCAATCATACAACGATCTCAGCACCATCTGAACGGGCCAAAATTGTATGTCTGTAATTCACAGCTAAACCTGCATTTTTCACTCCTCTACATGTATTAATCAACTACATGCATTAATTAATTAATCAAGATGAAACTACTTTCAGCATATCTAACACATTTTTCCCCTTTCTCTTAGTTTTACAGACACACACCAGAGCTATACTTCTTTCATTTCACTTGTTGATTCATGCCATATACCATTATTTTTCTTACGTTCCAAATCACAATCTTCCATATGCCATGGCTGCCACCAGATGGCTCCCATAAATATTGTCTCATCATGGCTTTTGTCAATTGAAGTTTTCCCATACCCATAGAAAGACAAAGGCATAGACCATGTTATCAGTTTGAATTATTACTGTGCCACATGTTGTTTTCTTTGCTTATGATAAGGACAGAACTAGTCAGTATTTTTTCCTGAGTCAAGGAGGTAAGAGAAGGTGTCCAGCAAACAAACTGAAATGGGCGTCAACTGTAGTGAACACCACTTTGATTCTTTCTACAATCCATAATGTTTCTCACTCTGCAGCAATCTGCACTGTCAATACATATTTTAGAGGAGAGCTCTTACACAAGGAACATAAATAAAGAACCGTGAAGGCTTCTCATATCTTTTGCAGCAGCTCATCATTTCCCATACATGTGCTAGGCAATAAATTTCAGACTGCTGGTATTATTATCTAAACTGTTTGCACAATCCATTCAGAAGACACAATGTCTGAACAACGTTAGTCGTTGACAGCCTCAGTGGACAATTCTCCCTTTCTGCTAATAAAGGTTATAACTAGTCCAATTATTCCAGTAAGGTAATATCAATATGATTGCTAATTATGGCAATTGCATAATGGATCATTAACTAACAATAATGACTTTGTCAAGTGCTTGGCAATTTTATGGAAGAATCACTCAGCATGTCATAGAAAAATTATCCTCTTGGCATCACTGACTTCTTGTCTGCAAATGGAACCTCAAAAGTTGAGAATAGAAACAAATGGAAAGCTAACTTCCGGATCTAGAAATGAGGGTGGGGGGATTGCAAAGTAAGTTGCTTATGAATTATAAAACATCAACCCAAGTTAGATGTGGAAAATCAGTAGTATATATGCATGTTAATAACACTATTTTATGCATGTCTCTTTGGACAAAAGCCCCATGAGTAAGATTTTCTCTTACATGGAGAAGGAAGGAAGGAGGGAGGGAGGGAGGGAGGGAGAAAAGGAAGGAAGGAAGGAAGGAAGGAAGGAAGGAAGGAAGGAAGGAAGGAAGGAAGGAAGGAAGTTCCTTGGAAGCACTTACAGATCTTCTTATTTAATAGAGTAACCATATTCAAGGAGAATACATTTTTTTACTTTTCAAATTTAGGAGAAGGTGCAGCTGAGCCTTTCCTAAGCATGCACTTTTCAGGTGTTTTAAAATGATATTCCTCAAAAACATGCTTTTTGTTTATCCTTAGCACATATCTTGGAACCACTTTCAACAGCCAAATTGCTTCAAATGGAATGTTTGGGCAAATCCAGTTTTAAAGTACAGGTGGTCCTCGACTTATGACCACGATTGAGCCCAAAATTTCTGTGGCTAAATGAGACAATTGTTGAGTGAATTTTGCCCCCATTTTATGACCTTTCTTGCCAAAGTTGTTAAATGAATTCCTGCAGTTGTTAAGTTGTAACACAGCTGTTAAGTGAATCTGGCTTCCCCATTAACTTTGCTTGTCAGAAGATCGCAAAAGATGATCACATGATCCCAGGACATTGCAACTGTCATAAATATAAGTCAGTTGACAAGCATCCAAATTTTGATTATGTGACCATGGGGATGCTGCAACCGTCGTAAGTGTAAAAAACAGTCATAATTCACCTTTTCAGGGCCATTGTAACTTTGAACAGTCACTAAACGAGCTGTTGTAAGTCAAGGACTACCTGTATATAAACAGTACAATTGAGTATCAGCTGGCACTAATGTTTAATAAGCAATGAGTAGAATATTTGGCAAAATAACCACAATTTGCTTGCAAAAGTATAAGGTAAAATCTTTTTCAAATCCAGCATGGACATTTTTGCTAGTTTCTTTGACAATAACACAGAGGTAGTTTTTCTATTGCCTTTTGGAATTATTTTTTTCATGTACTCAAATCTAACCTACACCCCTCATGTTTCCTGATGGTCTCTTACCCTAATCTAGCTTTGCTTAGCTTGTCAACATCACCCATAAATCGCACAAATATGAAATCATTTAAGTGGTAGAAATTTTACTAATCTTCTAAGAACCACAAAAATGACAAACCTGCATGCATCAAGAGGAGGAAGCCATTGAGAAAGACAATAATAATTCCATTTTTATTTGACACGAATAGTTTAATTATCGTAATGTGAAGCCTTGAGTCTCTGTACTTCATGGTCAGCATTGATTTACCTTCAGTTGAACTAAGTGAATATTTAAATGGTAATTTCACTTTCCTGCAACTTGGAAGCAATAAATGGATTCTCATTTGCATTGAAAACATTTTATTCAGCAAATTTATAGAGAAGGTGACTGGATTATGCTCGAGAACATTTGAAATATTATTTGCAATAACAAAATAGCACTGACAAGTGTAAAAAGTCATAAAAAGGCTAATATTTCTCCTTTCGCAAGTTCCTCTTTGCATGGTTTTTTTTTTTAAATCCTCTCCAACACATTCTATGAGATGTAAATGTCTGTTTCTGAAGCTGGTCAGATGGTCAGAACTTCCAAGTCTTGTGACTATCAGGTATGATCATTTTTCCTTTGAAATACAAACACAATGTGTCAAAAAAAAAAAAAAAACACCACCAAACAGGATACTCAGAATACAGGGCTAAAGAATCATCATTTTGTTCTGCATTCAATATTCCTTCATCTCCAACAGATAAGACTCCTTAGAAAGGAGTGCAAGAAAGGACATCTCTGGAAATCCTCCATCCATTGCAACTCATACTCTGGAAAATAGTGTAAGGAAGGAAGAGGAGAGAATGAGATTTGAAGATTGAAAGGATCTGGGTATGTATGAGAGCATTTTATGGAAGCAGGAATCTGATCTGAGTAATGCTTAGTGAAGCAAATTTTACAGCTATAACAGACAGGAGATTTATTTACAGGAAGTGCATAGTGTGTATAAGCAAAGACTAGCACTAAACTAGCTATATTCTACCAGAAGATTCAAAGACTTTGTGCTCTAAGCATGTAGGCTTGAGAAGAAAGTAGCTGGAAGTGAGATTATCAGATTATCAATCGCCTAGGCAAAGAATAGACAGAAGGAGAGGCAAAGAAGGAATACCAAATAAATCCTTAACTATCCATACCCTATTGTCTCCTTGTCAGTAGATCATGGGATGTTGAACGAGTTTGTGCCACTGAATTTACAATTCCAATACCCATTCTCAATGACATGTGTACCTATCCTCAATTGCCATAATCTCTTAAATGGTTCTGGGTTGATTCTGGGCAATAGCTGCCAGCATCTATTCTGATGGGCAATTTAATGAGTCCTTCTGAAGCATCTCATACACAGCAATGTCTGATTTCTGTGTGTTTTGTCCTGGATATAGTTTTGTCTCTTTGGAAGATAACCCTCTTGTTTTTGAAATATGAATGTTGGCTCTGGCATATCTATTCATTAACAATTTATGCAGCTGCACTGTTTTTTGCCCCCATTGCCTTTTGGCCCAGTCTGTAGGCATAGGAACAGAAAATACGATCTCTTGGCCCAGTTATGCTGCAGATATAGATTCTGCTTTAATGGACAAAAAGGAAACAATCAATATTTGTATGTAGACTTCTACTAGTCTGTCCTGTTTCAGGTCTCAAACTCAGATACACTCATTACTCAAGGCTGAGCAATAGACAAGGAAAGAAATATAAATCAACAAAGTCTCTTGGAAAGAAAGCTTGCTTGGGTGACTTCACTTTTAAAAGGAACACCAGAAAAGTAGTCAAAATCTAGTCCAAAGTTCAGAGATCCAAGTCAGGTTTGTCTGCCAATTCAAAGACAAGCTGGATTCACAGGAATGATGCAACAAAGCAGAAAATCAGATGTTTTTTCCAATGAAGAAAAATGGGTCAGGGCTGCCTCTTAAATCAGGCTACAACCAACTGTCTTTAATTAAGAGAGTTACTTGGCAAAGAGTCTCTCTGAGTGTCTTTGCTCTGTTCTCCATCTTATTCACTCAGTCCAGAGGTGTAAAATGGGCAGCCCGTGAGCTGGATGCATCACATGCAGGCCACACCCACCCAGTTCCACGAAGGGAAAAAACATCATGATGCATCACGTGATGGCAACGCAACACGGTGAGTTTGACACCTGTGACTTAGTCCAACCAAGGGCTTGCAGGCTATACTTCATCATCTGATTGTTCCCCCTGTTCTAATGGTGCCTCTTTGATCAAACTCAGGAGGTTTCTGGCTTGGTGTCTCCTAAACCTGACATTCCATTGAGACAGTTGGAGGAGATTCTTCAGAGTGAGACTCCTGGGCCACAACGCTGTCTTATTTTCTGCCCAATCTGCAAAACAGAATAGCAGACAAAAGCTGTTCCCATGACTATTAGTTAGGGTTGCTGTTAGCTGGCAGTGTGAGATCTATGTACGGCTAATCCTTGATTTATAACCATAGATAACACCAATATTTCTTTTTGCTAAGCAACATAGTTAAGTGAATGTTAGGCCATTTTACGATCTTCCTCGCCCCAGTTGTTCAGTGAATCACTGCAGTTGTTAAGTTAGTAATATGGTTGTTAAGTGATTCTGACTTCCCCATTGATTTTGCTTGTCAGAAAGTTTCAAAAGGGTGATCACATGACCCTGGATACTGTACCCATCATAAATACATGCCCATTGCCAAGCATCTGAATTTTGATCAAGTGATCATGAGAATGATGTAACAGTTGTAAGTGTGAAAAACAGTCATAAGACACTTTTTTCAGTGCTGTTGTAACTTCAGTCACCAAACCAGGGGTTATACTTCGAGGACACCCTTTAGGGGATCACCCATCCTCTTGATTCTATCCAGTCCCTTTGGGTTGGTGTGCTTATTTTCTTATACAGAATTCTGATTATTGCACCAGTACCAATAGAAGTGAATTGCACGAGTGTCTGATCTTGTCATGGTTAATACGTACAGGAGCTTCCCATATGCCATTCTGTGTTCATCAGTCTCAGGCAGGGTTCATAATTGGCAGTTTATTTTAGGAAGTTAGTTTCCATATGCATGCTGGCTTCATTGGCTTCATCTTTTATCTTCTTTGATTCAGTAACTTTGGGGTGTTTATGTGTGTGTCTGTGTCTGTGTTCCAATCTGGATGCTAAGGTTGTGGTATATGCCTTTCCTTGTTGAGATTTTTTGTAATCTCTTGCCTATCCTTAGCTTGATAGCAAATAACTAAATTATCCACACACTGATAAAAATGTACATCCATCTGTCGCATCTGAATCTGGAGTAAAGACATGAATGAGCTTTACCCTGCATGAAGCCTTGCTTGACATCTGGTCCATCTTCTCAATCCTGGCTCCAAGCTGTAGATATCTTCCGAACTTTGGTGGTGCTGTTCTTTGTTTCTTTAAATTGGAATGTCCGATGCCCCAGTTTTGAGCAATACACTCAATGCAAAAAAAGTGGAGCTGAAAATTTAAGTGATCTTATTATTTCAGTATCATGCCACTTGCTATCCTCATAAAAAAGACAATTTCTCCCAAAGTTAGCATGGTTGTCATAATTTGTCATTGCTTTCAACAGAGCCTCAGTCAACATCAATTGAACACAACCCTTTGTGGTTGTAACCTTCAGAGATACATTGGTATCATGATCTAAAGAGAACCAAACTAATCTTTCATGCTTCCTTACACCCTTTTAATGCTCCTACCTCTTCTTTTATATTTGTACACTTTTATATATGTTTTATGTTTTAATAACTTATAGATTTTCATTTTATTTCTTTTGTTAAATCTTTAATGTATCCTCTATGCTTTTTAATTGACTGTACCCCACCCCCACCCCCTTCTTATACTGGCCTATGATTGAAATAAAGATTTAATCTGACTGATTATAAATTATCTTGCAGGACTATCAGTAGGACTGTCATTGGTATCACTGTTTACTTTGGAGATGGAAGTTTAGGCACATATATTAGGAAGAAGACGATTGGAGGGGTAGTTGTCAGACTTCTATTTGGAGAAGAATATGGGAGATTTTTCGTGACATAGAACATAGATATGGATTGCACATTAAGTAATAATGTGCCTGTGAATTAGCACTGTACTGTATATTGTCACTAGCATATAATATATATATCACTGTATAAAGGTAAAATATAATATGTAGCTTTATGCCGTGTGTTTGAGCAGCCATATATAAAAAATAGAATATGTGTCGAAAGGCAGAAAGATTTACTGAGGCATATTTCAGAGAATTGATCAGGGAAATACCAGAATGGAGACATGGAGTAAACGTGGCAAAAATTGGTTCCCAAAAGAGCAGATGGTTCCTGAATGAACTACTATGAACTACTTGAGGCAATGGCATTCTAAATTTGTGGGGAAAGTAGATAGATGAGAGGGCCAAGTTTTGAAGGAATGGTCAGTCATTGTTGGAAAGTATAAAAATTAATAGGAACAGTGAGT
The DNA here is from genome assembly GCF_059756535.1 of Pantherophis guttatus. Taxonomy (NCBI): domain Eukaryota; kingdom Metazoa; phylum Chordata; class Lepidosauria; order Squamata; family Colubridae; genus Pantherophis; species Pantherophis guttatus. Next base: position 27,626,347 of record NC_142069.1, read on the forward strand.
TGTTCATGCTACCTATCATCACACAGAATGAATGCACAGCCTTGGTTCTTCAAGGATTCTAACCTAGCCTGTCCATACTTGTGAATGTTAAGTATGAATTTATGAATGTTAAATGAGCTTTTATTCAGAAAGTGACCCAAATAAGTTTTATCCTGCTTTTGTTGCTATACAGATAGTCCTGATCAGTGATGGGTTTCCAATATTCTTACCACCGCGTGCCTTCCACACATGCACCCAGCCTTCCATGCATGCGCTTTGCTTGTGCGCACGCCTTCTGCACATGCTGCCCGGCCTCAAAAACATGGCTAAATAGGATGGCATTACACTGCGGCAGGCCCATCCCACCCACGGTTGCCGCTACCAGTTCACCCAGCTGAATACCATCCCTGGTCCTGACTTAATGACCTTAATTGGGATTAGCAATTTGGTTGTTAAGCAAAGTGGTCACTAAATGACACTTCTACTGTGCTTACAATCTTACTTCAGTTTTCTTTTGCTTTACAGACCTGTGAAAGTCGTAAATGTAAGGATAAGTTGCAAAGTTTAATTTTTCATCATTGTTGTAACTGTGAACAGTCACTAAACAAGAACTATCTTGTATATCTGAATAAATGTAACAGAAATGGATTTTAAATTGATAATAGTAATGACTATTGTAGGCTTTCATGGCACTCACATAAAGTATCAAATCACTTAATTCCTTTCTTCTCCACAACCTTGTTAGTCAACTCATTGGTAGCCTCAGAAGACTAAGATAAACATGCATTGGAAATCTTTAGAAAGAATTCTTCAGTTCCTATGCAACTGGATACATCTAAACTTCTAAGGCTGGGGTGGCATCCTATAGATCACAACAACAGCATCTTTTTTTCCCCAAAAAACCTCAGATCTTATACCACACATATCTTATGTTGTTGAGATCTATCACCAAAACAGTGAAATTCAGTGCTAAGTTTAAAAAAGAAAACAGAAAGACAAAACAAAGCAGTGACATTTGGCCATTTTTAGGCAAAAATATTTACTAAACCCAACAATTTTGCTGACAAGTTTGACAATGCAGACTAAGAATGTTCTAGGATTGATTGGCACATTTTTGCAGTCCACAGTAATTTCTTTCTGCTGTAAGGCAAAATACACACACACACACATACATATGAATGTATACATACATATGCATATGCATATGCATATGCATATGCATATGCATATACATATACATATACATATACATATACATATACATATACATATACATATACATATACATATATACATACATTTGTTTAATAGTTACAGCAGTGTAACATAATGGCCCCACCGGTCTTAAAAATGTAAATCTGAAAATCCAACTTCAGTGCAAGGGCTTCAACTCACCTAACCTTGAGCTGCATCCTAACTCATTAATCCTTTCACACAACTCCAATCAAATTGATTTGCCATAGATAATTCTACCTAAAGAAACGCTGCTGTGATCCCTATTGTGAATTGATAATGGTGAAGGAGTGGGAAATGGTAATGATGTCATTTACATATCCAGTAAACACATGGCTATTATGCTGAGGGTATTAAAAAGTATCTCTCTGTCTGGAAATTCATTACTGGATGGCTATTTGCCAGTTTTAAATTTAGTTTAGAAAAATTGCAAAGAGAGAATGGAAATCTGTCCATTTATAGCATTAATCAGCAAATATGACCTTACTTTACTGGCACAAAATGGATATAACGGAAATATAAGTGCAGAAACCATCAGCCTGATAGAGCACTAACTCAATAAAGAGCTTCATCTAAGAGCCATCTTTAAAATAATAGTAGTCATTATAATGCTCTTCTCGTCTATCATTTTCCAAAGTCTACAAATGGCAAGTACATTTTTGTACTAAAAGAACATAAGAAGATTTGCTGGATCAGACCAAAGATCTATATCCTGAGGCCTTCAATTCCCCACAGTGGCAACTGGAACCCCATGGGAAGTTGTCATAGAAGATGTATAGTGCTCTCCTATAATCGTTTCAGAGCTCTGCTTCTATTCCAGGAAGTAATAATACACAATAGGAGCCCTGGTGGCGCAGTGGTTAGAATGCAGTATTGCAGGCCAACTGCTCACAGCCTGGAGTTTGATCCTAATGGGGCTCAAGGTTGACTCAACTTTCCGTCCTCTTGAGGTCAGTAAAATGAGGACCCACATTGTTGGGGGCAATATTCTGACACTGTAAACCACTTAGAGGGCTGTAAAGCAATGTGAATCAGTATATAAATTTAAGTGCTATTGCTATTGCTAAAACATTATGGGGCAATATATAAGTCTAAGTGCTATTGCTATACAATCACAATCAAGTTAGAGGTTTCTGTAACTCTTTGTTGCCACCTCATAGTTGTCCAAAATGTTGCAGCCCATCATAACTAAAGTTTGATTGATATGCTCCATGAATTTGTCTAAAGCCATCAAACTAATGGTCATTCTTACAGATTAAATAGCCCTAATACTTTGGATGTTAGATAATTCCCAACAAAAGGAGGAAATGTAACATCAAAAGAATTTTGATTCTTTCCATCAAAAATGGAAATAGATTTGTATACTATTTCCATATAATATTTGGAATTAGATATAGAAGTATCAATAAAATTTTCTTTGCTGCAAATCGAACAAAAATACTGTGCATCTCACCAAAAATAAGACAATGCCTTAGTAGCTGGTACACTTATTTTGTCTGCTATCCATATTGTATTATTGATATTTAACAATAATTTGTATTATTGATATTTAAGATACATAGTGCCCCTTGTTATATTTTTTAATCTTTTAAATTATATTCAGATGGAACAACTTTCTTTGCTATACCTTCTCATTGAGGAAGACACCATAAACTAGGTTATGTGGGCTTACTAAACCCCAAATAATATAAGATTTGATAAACAAACAAAATCCAAGAGTTTTACTTTTCTTTTTCTTTTTTTGTTAACATGTCAAACATATTACTATCTGAGAGAACTGCTCCCTTTATGCTGAATCTATTTCTTTCCCAAGTCTAAGCACTATATGTCCATGTAGTTCTGTTAATGTTAAATTGGTAGAAATTACTATAACATTTTCACATCCCGTCTCTAAGCAATGAGACATTTTAGATGTGCTGCTGCTTCTTCCGGCCTCAGTTTTCTTAAATGAACATTGCAGGAATCGAATGTCTTTTCCATACAGTAGTCTCCATTATTCTGAAATCACACTGCCAAAATGGTCAGATTTTTGGAGTTTTGGATTAGAGTATGTATCCCCTTCGAGGTGATACAGACCAGGAAACTAAAACCAATAATATTAATATTACCTTTATGTAAGTTTACAGCAGGGGTGGGTTCTATTTACCTTTACTACCAGTTCACGCGCGTGCACGAGCCTTGCTTCTGCACATACACAGAAGCTTCTGCGCATGTGCAGATCACTGATGACAACATCCAGGGTGATGGGCAGGGCCTCCCGTCGGTTTTACTATCAGTTCTTGCGAACCGGTCCAAACCGGGGCAACCCACCACTGGTTTACAGTAAAAGAATCTTGCAAGTCTAAAAGCTCTTTCCTCCTCTCCTCCCCTTACATTCCAAAGAACTAAGGAGGTCAATTCAGAGATGCTTTCTCCACCTCCAGTCCAGCTTTGGACCCAAATTTCTCTTATCAGACTTTTGACTAGCTGTGGCTTTGTTCCTGTCTCTCAAAGTTATTTTATGAGCCCTGTATGGGAGCCCTGTATAGAATGGGAGCAATTTTGCTTCCCAGGTATCTCTGGTATCTCCCAGGTATTTCCCTCAAATGAGTTGAAAAATGAAGGCTTTGAGAATTGTGGATGTTTGAGGTGGGAATAGTTGCAGCCCTTCCCCTCCCCCCCCACCTTGGATAGATCTGTTTCCATTCCTATCATAACGTCCATCAAAATTACTAAATTACTAAAAATTACTAAAAAAGAAATAATTGGTCAACCCTTTGACTTACACTACAATATAGGATGACATGTTGCTGTCCTCCAGAAGTGAAGAGGACAGTTGGGACTATTGATTGCTTAAAGAGTACTGCGGAATGTACTCTTTCTCTACCATTGGGAAGGAGATATAGAAGTATAGCCAGCCACACAAACAGGCTGAAGAACAGTTTTTATCCGTGGGCTATCAGACTCCTGAATGAGAAATAACATCATAACTATATAGTATGATGCACTGCAGGGCCGGCACAATGTGTAACATGTTCACACTGGTGCAATAGGACTGGGTTTTTGTTAATATGATTTATTGGGTAGGGATTTTCTGTCTTCACTGTGAGTTGTATTGTGTTGGGGGGGGTGCACTGAGGGAGCTCAACCAATCTCATTGTACATACTGTATGTTGTGCACTGACAATAAAGATTTGATTTGAATTGAGAATGGAAGGTTAGCTCTCTCTTTTTCTTGTTAAGATTAGAAAACAGCATATTGCAATTTTTATCAGATTATCCATTTTGCCTTCAAATCCACCAAAGCACAATAAAATATTGAAATGGGTTGAATCATCTGTCCCTGCTGACTCACCAAAACCCTGCGGGACCACAAATAGTCTACCAGCCTAATTTTTGGATCCTTGCAAAACTAGCCCACTTCTCTCATTCTGATAAAACAAATCCATTCATATAAATTGTGGGTATAACCAAGAGTAGACCAAATTATGCCACTGAGCTGGTCTTGAGATCTTAAGACATATTAATTCTTTAGAAGTATAGAGGAAAAAGGAGAACATCTGTATTAAGACTGTAGTTATGTATCAGCTCCATCAATAATATCTCTGCTGGTTTAAATCTCTGAGGAGAGGACAGGGTTTGTTATCAGATACCTTCACTATTTACACAAACGGAAGTGTATATAAATTCAAAAATAAATAAAATGGCATTTTCTTTCTCATGTGAATAAACCCATCCCATTTTAAAGTCGTCATTTGCCATAAGGCAGAGCAATTTTCTGCCCCAGTTCTGCTGACTGAGGACAGAGGGGATTTTCTGTTGGATTTAGTAAGGAAAATTTGTTTTGAACTGGAATGAAGCATTTTAAAGAAATGAAAAAAATTATATGCATACATACATACATACATAAGCAAGTACTGTGCAATATGTAAGTTGTATATATTCAAACTATAAAATTGTAATGTGATACAATGCTGTTAGTAATGCAGTAAAGTAAATTTTATCCATGTATATTTTTAATCTTGATAAAGCTGGTATTGCAGCATACAGAAGATAGGATGAAAGCTTCTGCAATGAGAGTAGGACTTTGTTCTTTGATGTGAAAGTAAGAGTATTAAACCCATCTCTATCCCCAGTTTCATGTATGAGATGCTGAAGGTTACTGTTCTCTCTATTAGGAGATTCCAGTGGTGAATGGCAACAGAATTGGAACAAAAAATAGAAACATAAAGATAGAAGATAAGGCTCCAGCAAGCAGAGGCTGATATTTATAGAATACAGGAGGGAGGAGGAGAGAGAAAGAAAGAAAGAGGGAACAGGAGGAGAGGGGAGGGGGAGGGAGGAAAAGAAGAGGGGGGGAGAAAGAGAGAGAAGAAAGAGAGAGAGAGAGATCAGGGTAGAATGAGGATGATCAAGACTATAGTCTATTTGGGGATAAAATAATAAAAAACATGGAAACAGTAAGGATGGAGAAGAATATTATTCTTGGAGAGTTGATGGGCTGGAATTCTAGATGAAAATATTATCTGATAAAAAAATAGGATACGCTCCAAACTGTTTCGATCCTGGCGTCAGGTCTGCAGCAGTTTACATAAATAGATGGAATAATGAGCCTTGCAGACATTAAAGGACTAATCAAGCAGAGAACAGTATCAGGTTGCTATGAAATAGGGCTTTCATATCTGGACTGCAAAATTTTGGATTTTCAATAAACAGGTGCAAAGTCTAAAATTTTGGGTATCTCTTTGCTGTCATCAAGTAGTCATCCAGATATTTTTAACCTGGAGAGGATGCAACTACATAAAAGATCTTTCAAAGCTTGTTGGGAAGAATTAAGAAAACGGTCAAAAATTTTCAGCTCTGCAAAAAATTAAATTGCCTATGTTTTATCTGAAATGTACAGACTTCTCGACTATTGGAAAACAAGAGTAATCATCTGGAAAGTCTTGTTATTAATAAAGTAGACAATAATTTCAGCTGGTATGCTCAATATCAACTTAAAACCAGTTTGGTTCAAATTACTCAACTAAGGGTTAAAAATAGAAATTCAAGCAATAGGGATTCCTTCAAGCTCTTCCCCCAGACCTTGGTGGGGTATGTGAGATTATTTTATTTTCATGGGTAGGGAGAAATCTGGTTTCATTTCCACCAGATGACAGTTTGGGGGCAGGTTGGTCTTTTAATTGGTTTTATATATTAAGCTGCCAAGAGTCACTGTAGTTGAGAGCCTAGAAATTTGAAGTATAAATGAATTTCATTGATTACATACCAGTACCACCAAATCCATTATGATTTTTAGCAACCATATATTCTCCTTGACAATCCCCAATTTGGTTTTCCATCAGTTCACTCATTCCCACTTTAATTGTTGCTTTTTGTTCTCCTCTTCTTTACTTTTGTTCTCCTCTTCTTTCCTACTGCCTTTCCCAGTATTAGAGTTCCCCAGAAAGCTAGGTTTTCACATAATGTGTTCCAAGTAGGATAATATGAATCTGGTCCATTATGTCTCAAGTGAGAACTCCAGGTTGATTTGTTTAATATTCCATTACTGTTGTTGTTGTTTTTTGACTGTCCAGGGTATTCTTAGGAGTGTTTCCAAAGTTGGAAAGCATCAGTGCATTTCTTTTCCTGCTTATTCAAAGTCCAACTTTTGCTTCCATAGAGTGGCACAGAGACTATTATGGCTTGTACCATTCTGATCTGTGTAGAACACTCTTCATCATTGCATAGCAGTATTCCAGTATTTGAGAGGTTGCCACAAAAAGGAGGGGGTCAACTGTTTTACCAAAGCACCTGTAGGCAGGACAAGAAACAATGAATGGCAACTAATCAAGGAGAGAAGCAACCTGGAACTAAGGAGAAACTGAGGACAATTAACCAATGGAAAAGCTTGCCGTAGGTGCTTTGTCACTGGAAGTTTTTTAGAGACAGACAGTCACTTGTCTGAAATGGTAAAGGATCTCCTGCTTCAGCATGGGTTTGAACTAGAAGACCTCCAAGATCCCTTCCAGCTCTGATTGATTGATTGATTGATTGATTGATTGATTGATGTCCTCTATGATGGCTTGGTACAGACTGCAGTACCAGTTCTAAACTTCCTTTTCCTCTCTACTAATTTTCTGATCCCCCAACCAACACCTAAATAAAAGACTTTGAAAGCCAGAAACTTTCAGTGCTATGGGTCCATTCAATTGACTTAATAAAGGTCAATGGTCTTTTGGAATTTTGGAGTTTGTTGGTGATCACATGATCCCAAGACTCATATGCAACCATCATATGAGTCACTTGCCAAGCATCTGAATTTTGATCATGTGACCATGGATATATTGCAATAGTTGTAAGTATGAAAAATGGCCATGTCAGTTGTAACATCGAACAGTCACTAAATGAATGGTTGTAAGTCGAGAAGTACCTATTTGCTGTCTAACCCTCAAGGACTCTGGGCAGCTCACAATATTTTCTGAGGTGTTGCAAGATTTTCAGACAAGAGTGTTTTCTAGCCTTAGATTTGAACCTGAGACTCTCTTCATGCAAAGCAAGGACTCTGGTGCTGAGTTACTGTACCTTTTCAGAACCAGTTCTTACCATTAAACTTTCCAATTATATTTCTCCTCTTTGTGGCAATGGACCAGATGTGGAAAAAGGCAAGCTCACAAAATCAGTTAATCCCTCGCAGATAAATTGCATATTAAGACAAATTTCACTTTAAAGTGCCAGATATTTTTCTGTGTTTAAATAACAGGGAGGGAGTTGTGTAAGGCTCAATTGTATGAATAATACTCAATTATATGAATAAAGCAGGGTTGTGTATTAGGGAAATGCAATGTTTTTTACACAGACTTGATCTTGATATATTAATCAGGCACTCAACATTTTATAACTACAGAATTGCTAGTTTATGCATTTCTATAAGCACTTTCCCATTTCTCAGGGAGGTTTTAATATGAGATGCTTCAACATTTTTCATATTAAATGTTTAATGCTATAATATGTATAATGTATGCACTATTGACAAATTGTGATGTTCTGTAAAATAACCGTTTTCTTCATAGACTATTTTAGTTAGTTAGAATAGCATGGGAAAATGTGTCTGTGAGAAAAGAGGAAAAAAATTTGTCTATACCCATGATGGCGAACCTATGGCATGTGACACATGGAGCCATATCAGTGGGCATGTCAGCTGATTTTTGGGCCCACTGGAAGTCAGGAATCGGGCAGTTTCTGGCCTCTGGAGGGCGGGGAAGGCCATTTTCGCCCTCCCAGGCTCCTAGAAAGCCTCTGGAACCTGGGGAGGGCGAAAAACGGGCCTACCGTGCCATCGCGTGCCAAAAGTGGGGGGAGGGCAAGGGGGGTTGTGTGCACATGCATGGGAGGGGGGGCAGGGCACATTGAATTATGGGTGTGGGCACACCCATGCATGACCTCCCCGCACTCCCCCTGCTTTTGGCACACGATGGCAAAAAGGTTAGCCATCACTGGTTTACACCATTATGGAAATCCCAGATTTTAATACTATGATTTTATTCTTAAAATCTGTTTTTTTCCAATGTTCAGTGATTCCTCTTTGGCTGTATATCTACATACAGTATATCTACATCTATCTATCTATCTATCTATCTATCTATCTATCTATCTATCATGCAACTCTTTCAGTCTGAAACTGAATAGATAAATACTAGAGAAAGAGTGTCATTGAAATAAGTCGGAATTGAGCCTTGCTTTGTATGAAAATTGGTCAAACGATGACATAATCTGCTTCAGTTCTTGACCCCCTTGAATCAGTGGCAGTGAAAAAAATCTATAATGTATAAGGAAAACTGGGGAAATGTTCTGTAGAAGAGCTTTGGGCCACCACCATCATCCATGTTAATGTGCTATCCTTTAGTGCTTGAGAAAAGTATGCCAATATAAATTCCACCATCCCAAATGCCAGGATTTGTTCTGCCTCAATAACAAGTTTGGCAATGGGTGCTGTCCTTACTGTTTTGATGCAGGAGAACTTAAGAAAAGCTATTGATGGATTCCCTTGGCTTCATTTTCCCTTCCACTGAATATCACCTGCCAACAGTTGCTTCCCTGCCTTGGGATGGGGCCAAAGACTGCAGGCAAGACCTTGGACAGAGTTTTAGCGATCTTTCAAGTTGCCTAAGTAATAGGTCACAGGTACGGAGGTTCTATAGTCCTGGAACTTGTCATTCAAGCTATCTCTGAACACTGTCCAGTACTCTTTTGAAAAAACATTAAACCCTTGTCTAAAATTAGCTCAGTTGACACATCACTGATGTGGAGGATAGACACAGGGTGAAGTGAAAGGCAGCACTCTCAGCATGTCATGCACTATAATAGTCTTCTCCAATTTAATGTCCTTCAGATGGATTGAGATTCTAGTTCCCAGAATTTCTTAAGAACATGGTATTGTTTCCTTGTTTTGGAATGCTGGGAACTGAGATCTCAAGACATCTGAAGAGTGCCATGTTGTGAAAATGTGAAATAAAATAATGTGACTCATGCATCTATTTATAATCTGGTGTCCTGTTTTGTAACTACTTTTAAAATACAAAGCTAAATATACATATGGAACACAAATACATCACTGAAATTAATCCGTTTTAAAACTTTGGGGAAAGGTGTAGCAATCATGATGACTGGGGAATACAGCAGAGATCATGTAGAGAGAATACAGAAGTGCACTCCAAACAATACCAAATTTTCTAAAGGAGTAGAAGGGGGAAGGAAGAGGAGGAGGTGGAGAAGAAGATGAGGAGGAGGAGGACAAAGGATCAACAATCTCAGGTATCCTTTGTCAGAATTCTGGGAATTACAGACCTAACACATTTGGTGGGTGCCAGTTTAGGGGAAGGCTGGTGTAAGAATATATTAATCAGGATGTTGAAATTTTTTCACATTGAAAATCCTGCATTTATCCAACTTGGCCACACCATCTGTCTTTGCTTGCTAGAGCCTCTAACACTTCACATGTGCTTAGTGCAGTTACAAAGATTTTCAGCACTTTGGCTTTAAAAAGGGTACAGAAAGGATACAAAAATAGCAGTAAAGAAACTAAAATGCAATCAACTTACAGGGAATTGGAAAAGATAATAGACAACTGTATGATAAATAATATATGAATAGTAATGAAGTCTCCTACATATGGAAGCAACAGAAGATTGTTCCTTATTTCTCCATTTATTACTTGCCAGACCCAATTTTACATTGTCACTGGTAACTATCCATTTAAACTTTAAATCAGTTATTTAAAACAGAAATTGTTCTCTTCTGCATATGCTTATTTCTATTGCATTAATCTTTACATCTGTGCTTAATAGAGATTTGCACCACTGAACAGCTTACCAACTGCTTATTTTTACATTCATGAGTGAACACAGAAAACGCCTCTGTCCATGAATTAAAGTGTTACATCAATTCCTTCTTTCACATGCCTTGATACAGTCCACTTTAAATGATAAGCAATTGTGGGTTTTAATCTAAGCATGTTTTTGTTTTCGTTTTAAATAACAATGCAAAAATAACCCAGTAGAGATAGGGTAGGGAAGCATTAAGCAATATTTGACTCAAATTAAAAAGTTTGAATTTGATTTTCATATTCTATTAGTCTACAATTTAATGTGAATTTTTAGGGGTTGTCATAGGATAAGAATTTAGACAAGAAGGCAGAGACAGAATTAATGTTTCTGCAGAATTTTGACAAATATAACTAATAAACAAAAGCAGCAGTCAAAGTCCATCATAAATGCTCACAAATGCCCTGTAACAGTGTTTCCCATTGATTTTCCTTGCCGTGTTAAAAATTCACAGTTATATGGCATGGTTATCCCCAAAGTATATGTCAGGATGCAATAGTGCATCATAAAAAATAACTTAACTATGTAAAAGCTGTGATGAGTCCAAAGCAGCTCTTTAGTTTATGTTGCTTATTCTTTCTCTACATGATTCAGTTTGGTTAGCCTAGTTTCCTTCCTTTTCATAATGCAAACTATGGAATTTGCTTCCATCAGAGGTGGGAATTTAGATAGCTTTAAAAATGGACTGGACATGTAGTAGCCTGAGTTAACAATGATTATTAATCTTGTTGGCTTTACACTCAGGGATCATCAGCCACATTTAAATATCAGCTATTCAGGAGTTAAAATGGAAAGCGAATATCACCCTTCTGCTCATGTTTATTAGTTTCTGGATATATCTGTTTAACACAGAGTACTCAACTTCTATAATATGTGACGCTGCTTAAGGAATAAACAATTGTGATAGCATGAGAGTCACAGATACATAGATACCAATTTGCTAAAATACATGAACGAAGTGTAGAGCTTCAAAAGACTACATGGGAGGAAATTCTTAGGTTTTCAGAATGTTATGCTTCACAGATTCCTTGCCTCAACCATCTTCACCATCAGAGAAGCTGAGATACTGAGAGGATATAGTGAAGGATAAGTCCGCCCATCTCTGTTGCTTGAATTCTTGGAGAAAAACTAAGCTTGAAATGAGATTCATATTCATGAATAAAATAAATCAAGCTTTGGGACTGAAGTTGTGCAATAACAGATATAATAAGAGGTAACTCCCCATCCTGCCATCTGAGCAAATTCATTCGCCTCTCAGTTTTATGCAGAGGTTTTGTAGACTGTTTCCTTTTTTTTATGTGGCAGTAAAACTGAATAAAGGGCAGTGTTTCACAAGCCAGTAATCTCTGTGACCACTTGGAGAAGGGTGAAAGGGGAACAAAGAAAGGTGAAGTGATCAAACTAAGCATCCTACATGATGAGGCAAAATAAATCAGAATCATGTTCCTCTTGACACTGTTCACTTGACATTCTATTCCATGCTATCATTTGCTAGGTAACTAAAAAGCTACCATTACAGGGAAAATTAAACATACAGAATTTTTCTTTCTTCTTTTCCCCTAAAAATACAGGTGGTCCATTTATGAGCAGTAATTTATCAACCATTCAAAGTTACAATGGCCTCAAGAAAGGGTGCTTTTTGACCCATAAAACATTTCTGGCTGTTGTAGTATATCATGCCTACACATCAGGAGTGGGTTCTACTTACCTTTACTACCGGTTCACAACAGGGCCGCACGTGCATGCTTGCTTTGGGTGTGCACCCGCTCTTCTGCGCAGAAGCATTTTGGTAACATCGGGGTCAATGGGCGGAGCCTCCCGCTGGTTTTACTACCGGTTCTATAGAACCAGTGCGAACCGCGGGCAACCCACTACTGCTACACACAAACCATAGTGGACTACATTTTGGGTGCTTGGCAACCAACTTGCATTTACAACCAGTTGCCAAGTGCCCCACGAACATGTGATCACCATTTGCAATCTACCAGCTTCCTGAGAAAGTCAGTGGGGAAGATGGCAGGGAAGATTGCAAATGGAGGGAACAAAGGGGAGCTGAAATCCTTCAGCAGGTTACAAAAACAGAGCTGAAATCATCAGAAGGTGAGCAGAAACCCTTCTGCAGGCTGCAAATTTCAATTCCATTTCTGTCACCAACTGAAGGATCTTGCTTAATGTCCGCTTCACTCAACGACCAAGATTCCAGTCCCAATTGTGGTAGCAATTGAGGCCTATCTGTTCTTCCCAGACAATGTTCCCCATATGAATCGATAAGCTAACAAAATTTCTACATAATCTTGTCTTTACTCTGAGCATGGGGAGAGGCTGGTGGGAAGAGTGGGAGAGGATATTTTTAAAATCCAAAAGTGGGCTATAAATAACATAATAAATGAATATTTTGAAGCAGGTCTCTGCTGAATATAAAAAAGCTGAACGTCTCCTAAAAGATTAAAAGGCAATAGATATGAATGCATTAAAGGGGAAAAAATCCTTCTTCCTCATCCCAAAATAGAACCAGATAAGGAAACTGACCCATTGCATAATATAGATTGCTTTTCAGTTTTTCAGCAAAAGGAAGGTAGGTAAAAGTCATGAAGAAGTCTTCAGGAAGGTCACCAGAACAGGCTGATTGAATTTGTGTAAGATAAAGAACTATTTAACTACAAGGGTGAACAGTTCTAAGGAGTCATGGCTAAGGCACTTTAAAAAGATCAAACATTTCCTGCAAAACAGATTGTTCTCCATATGTTCTTTGCCCTACAAAATTATTTTTAAAAATCAGCCACAGTGTCAATGCAAAGGCCACTAGGTTGCAAATCAATAAAACAACCAAAATATATTTGTGGAATAGTATTAAGTTATGGAATTCCTTGCCTTTAAGAGGTCATTCCAGCAAAACTTTTCTTTAAGAAGGTGGTTAATTTTATAGGTTTTTTTAGTAACACTTTTACTGCAAAGGCAATAAGAATAATTAAAAGGAACTTTTGAGGTCATCAAATGATTGCTTTTGAGGTTAAGTAACCCATCAATTTGGCAGGCCTACTATGGATTGGTGGTCTGATTGCTTCCTATACTTTTCTCTTCTCCTTTAATAGCCTCATTCAAAGATCATTTTCCAGAGCCTAATCTCTTTCTGAAACCATAAAAATTTGGCTGTTGATTTCAGTGGAAAAATCTCACTCTCAGAGAATTAAAGTACTAGCCCTTCAGCTAAGAAACAAGAACCAACATTAGTCACTATTTTCTAAAAGCTTTTCAATTGTGCAAGGCAAGTGCAAGCCAGTTATAGGAACAATGAAGCTGCAGTCCTTAGAAACTCATCCTAGAAATTTAGAAGATGTATCCAGAGTGGAAAAACGTGTGAAAGAACCTTGCCAAGAAAATTGCAGGGACCTTCCAAGCAGTCACCAGGAATCAAAAACTGACTTGAAGGCACAAAAAAAAAAAAAAAAAAAACCCACAATGCACAATAAAGCAGGACATTTTCTCTTGTTTATACTAGTGTAGCACTCCAAGGAGACAAAAACCCAGACATAATCATTCTGTTGTATCCCTTAATAAATGAGTAAGATACTAATGTTTTAAAGCTGAGGTGGATGGCATGACACATTTATGACCTGTAAAGAAATATGATTCAAGTGCCAATGTTTTACAGGCTTCCCAAATTTAATCAAGGTTAAGTTTCTCCTCACGATACTATACTTACAATATTCTTTTTAAAAGATATGGCATTGAAGAGTGGTTTTGTTGCTTATTAAACTTGTATCTGGGCTGACTGGAGATTTTTTGATAGCTAAGGTGAAGGACAAAATTAAATTTCTTGTACAGATCCTGGCTGAATTTTACTTCAGCACCAACAAAATAAAATCTCCCAGCAAAAGGGCTTAGAGATCAGGACTGGCCATGAGGTAAAGAAAGATCTCCCCTTCAGCACAAAGAGACAGCTAGAGTCTTAAGACTCTGCCATTGCTGTGACCTCCAGCTTCATTACCACTCTCTATTGATGGGGTTGTCCCTGCCTCTCATTTATTTTGGTACAAGTTTCTGTAACTGCACAATTATGGCTCATATTTTTGACATGCCCATGAGAATATGCAGTATTGTTTATAAAATTCTAAGTGACCCTGTTCCAATTACCCTGAATTTTATAAAGCCTGGATAGTTTTAGCAAAATACATAACTGATTACCAGCAGTCATTCTATCCCAACATTGTTATGCAAGAACTTTTAGAGCAAATGGCAAATCTTGCATTTGCAGAGAATCTACTTTGAAAAACAGACATCCTGAAAGGAAGCAGGGCAATCAACCTCTGTACTGCTGCCAAGAAAATTACATGGATAGGTTCATAAATGAAGCTGCCAGAACTGTGCTTGATTTGAATGAGACTTTTTATTACAGCAAGTCATACTGAACTCCAAAACAGAAAAAATAAGTACAGATTTAGAACTTTTGTTTCATTTTTTTGAACCAACAGCTTACTTATTTCAAATACGCATGCATACCTTCCAAAATCCAATCCTGGTTGATTAGGTGGGTTTTTAGTTCCAGAAGAATCAAGGCAGGAGGCCAGTATGAAATGTTCATTCTATGTGAGGTCTCTAAAGGATTACTATTACCATACATTTTTATACCATTCAAGAAAGCTGGAGCAATTCCATCTGGCACTTTTTTCAGACTTCTTGGTACTATTCCACTGGAATATTATTGCTTCATCCACTTTACCTGAGAATCATCTGTTCTTATGGAAGAAGGAATGGCAGAACCTGGGGGTGGAATGAAAAGGGGATGACCTAGCATTTCTACGTAGCCACAAGCAATGTCTAATCTCCCATTGACTTTTATCTAACTCTAACCAAGTGCTGATTGTTGAGAAAATTCCTGTGCATATGCTTTTAGCAATAAATCAGGTTAATTGGACTTTCACATTTGGACCTGGTCTTCCACACCTGACAGTTCTTCTGAAACCAATTTATATTTTGAGAATCAGAACTTCTAAGATCACCACATTCTGATATTTTTCCATGAGTGGCAAAAACTGCAATTTTCTTAAGCCAACCCTTCTGTCTCCATGACCTCCTTTGAGTCTCATGTACTTATTTTTTACATATAACTATTCACACATATTCACCTGAAACTGTATGTTGCTACATAATATTATATAATAATTAGCATTATATGGAGATGGATGGATAGCATATTTAATAAATATAACTGTTATCGACCTGCAGATGTTTTCAGGAAGCCCATCAGAAAGCCATCTCTAGTCCTCAAAAGGAGGCTTTCATTTCCTCCCTTCCTCCTTCCCCATCCCTCCCTCTATTTTTCCAGTAATAATTTGATTGTGCAGGTGGAGAGAAATTACCTCTTCAAATGTTCACAAGGGAATGAATATAATTATATATAAATTATCTCTACATATAACACATCAAGTATTATTTTCTCTGTCATTTTGATTTCAATACATAGTGCAATACATTTATGAATGAGTACTGATACCGGTGATGTACCCTTGCCAGAATAACACACCATTACACTCCTGAGATAATGGTATTGTGGAATGCTTCTGAAAATATAAATTAACAAGGGGGGGGATGACTAAATAATACAAGAGGCCCTGGGTGGGATTTCTTGCTCCATTCTTCACAGTAATGTCAAGGTAACACAATACATGGCATGTAATCATCACACTGAATTCCAGTGCTTCCTTCTTTCTATCAGCTTTAATGATGGAAGACAGTAGTGAAGAAATACAAGTGCATGATAACATTATATCATGAATTGTGTTCTGCAGGTCTGTACTTGATGTTTCAAGATAGACAAAAGAGAAACAGCTCTCCGGATGTTGTTACTATCTGATTCTACTGTACAGTAGCCTTATTGGCTGCTCCTAACTTGTTGACTTTGAGCAAGGGAGGAAAGAAAGTATCTTGGAAAATGTTAATTTTGCAAGTATGAAATGAAAGTCTTTAACTTGAGATAGCATTAGCATATCTTCTACAAAACATTGGACAGTATAGCACAGTGATATGTAATTTTGTTGAAATGCATGTTTTAAAACAAGTCAAATTAAATGCATGGGGCATTTCCTTTTTTCAGGATAGAAAAATCAGGTTAGTCACCGACTGTTCACTCAATCACTGTAAATGTACCTATATCATGAAAAATTCATTCTGAACATTGGTTATGCTTTATGCATGCCTTTTAAAAAATCTTCACTGCTTCTTCAAAATGCAAGATATGAAAAGACCTCTAAAATGCTGAATGAAGTTAATTAAATTCCTTGAAGAAAACGTGTTTGGTGATCTACTTTCAGACTTGGGATCT
Source organism: Pantherophis guttatus (assembly GCF_059756535.1). Classification (NCBI taxonomy): domain Eukaryota; kingdom Metazoa; phylum Chordata; class Lepidosauria; order Squamata; family Colubridae; genus Pantherophis; species Pantherophis guttatus. The sequence goes on from NC_142069.1 coordinate 27,643,222, forward strand.
TGTAGCTCCAGCTCTGCATGATACCTAGATCTTTTTTTCCTAATTTTTATATACATCTCAGAAAGGTATAAAAGTTATATTTTTAGTGCAACAGTAGTTTATATGGTAGATGAAATTACCATCAGGCTGCGGGCTAGTGCTTCTGTTTTCTTAGATATTCTCCAGAATAT